>NC_143258.1:66182912-66523584 GCF_984573655.1 Nuphar pumila
TGGTCGGGATTTTCAAATCCAGTTTCTATAACTAGTCGTGATTTCTAAATCTAGTGTCATAACTGGTCGGGATTTTCAAATCCAATTTCTATAACTGGTCGGGATTTTCAAATCCAGTTTTATAACTGGTCAGGATTTTCAAATGCAGTTTCTATAACTGGTCGGGATTTTTAAATCTAGTTTTATAACTGGTTGGGATTTTCAAATCCAGTTTTTATAACTAGTCGGGATTTTCAAATCCAGTTTCTATAACTGGTCGGGATTTTCAAATACAGTTTTATAACTGGTCGGAATTTTCAAATCCAGTTTCTATAACTGGTCGATATTTTCAAATCCAGTTTCTATAACTGGTCAGGATTTTCAAATCCAGTTTCTATAACTGGTTGGGATTTTCAAATCTAGTTTTTATAACTGGTCGGGATTTTCAAATCCAGTTTCTATAACTGGTCAAGATTTTCAAATCCAGTTTCTATAACTGGTCGGGATTTTAAAATCTAGTTTTATAACTGGTTGGGATTTTCAAATCCAGATTTATAACTGGTCGGGATTTTCAAATCCAGTTTCTATAACAGGTCCGAATTTTCAAATCTAGTTTTATAATTGGTCAGGATTTTCAAATCCAGTGTTATAACTGATCAGGATTTTCAAATCCAGTTTCTATAACTGGTCGGGATTTTCAAATCCAGTTTTATAACTGGTCGGGATTTTCAAATCCAGTTTTTATAACTGGTCGGGATTTTCAAATCCAGTTTCTATAACTGGTCAGGATTTTCAAATCAAGTTTCTATAACTGGTCGGGATTTTCAAATCCAGTTTTTATAACCGGTCGGGATTTTCAAATTCAGTGTTATAACTGGTCGGGATTTTCAAATCCAGTTTCTATAACTGGTCGGGATTTTCAAATTCAGTTTCTATAACTGGTCGGGATTTTGAAATCCAGTTTCTATAACTGGTCGGGATTTTCAATTCCAGATTTTATAACTGGTCGGGATTTTCAAATCCAGTTTCTATAACTGGTCTGGATTTTCAAATCCAGTTTCTATAACTGGTCGAGATTTTCAAATCCAGTTTCTATAACTGGTCAGGATTTTCAAATCCAGTTTCTATAATTGGTCGGGATTTTCAACTCCAGTTTTTATAACTGTTCGGGATTTTTAAATCAAGTATCTATAACAGGTCGGGATTTTCAAATCTAGTGTCATAACTGGTCAGAATTTTTAAATCCAGTTTCTATAATTGGTCGGGATTTTCAAATCCAGTTTTATAACTGGTCAAGATTTTCAAATCCAGTTTCTATAACTGGTCGGGATTTTCAAATCCGGTTTTATAACTGGTCGGGATTTTCAAATCCATTTTCTATAACTGGTCTGGATTTTCAAATCTAGTTTTTATAACTGGTCGGGATTTTCAAATCCAGTTTTTGTAACTGGTCGGGATTTTCAAAATTCAGTTTTTACAACTGGTCCAGATTTTCAAATCCAGTTTCTATAACTGGTCGGGATTTTCAAATCCTGTTTCTATAACTGGTCGGGATTTTCAAATCCAGTTTCTATAACTGGTCGTGATATCCAAATCTAGTGTCATAACTGGTCGGGATTTCAAATCCAATTTCTATAACTGGTCGGGATTTTCAAATGCAGTTTTATAACTGGTCAGGATTTTCAAATGCAGTTTCTATAACTGGTTGGGATTTTTAAATCCAGTTTTATAACTCGTTAGGATTTTCAAATGCAGTTTCTATAACTGGTTGGGATTTTTAAATCCAGATTTATAACTGGTCGGGATTTTCAAATCCAGTTTCTATAACAGGTCCGTATTTTCAAATCTAGTTTTATAATTGGTCGGGATTTTCAAATCCAGTGTTATAACTGATCAGGATTTTCAAATCCAGTTTCTATAACTGGTCGGGATTTTCAAATCTAGTTTTTATAACTGATCGGGATTTTCAAATCCAGTTTCTATAACTGGTCGGGATTTTCAAATCCAGTTTCTATAACTGGTCGGGATTTTCAAATCCAGTTTCTATAACTGGTCGTGATATCCAAATCTAGTGTCATAACTGGTCGGGATTTCAAATCCAATTTCTATAACTGGTCGGGATTTTCAAATGCAGTTTTATAACTGGTCAGGATTTTCAAATGCAGTTTCTATAACTGGTTGGGATTTTTAAATCCAGTTTTATAACTCGTTAGGATTTTCAAATGCAGTTTCTATAACTGGTTGGGATTTTTAAATCCAGATTTATAACTGGTCGGGATTTTCAAATCCAGTTTCTATAACAGGTCCGGATTTTCAAATCTAGTTTTATAATTGGTCAGGATTTTCAAATCCAGTGTTATAACTGATCAGGATTTTCAAATCCAGTTTCTATAACTGGTCGGGATTTTCAAATCTAGTTTTTATAACTGGTCGGGATTTTCAAATCCAGTTTCTATAACTGGTCAGGATTTTCAAATCCAGTTTCTATAACTGGTCGGGATTTTAAAATCTAGTTTTATAACTGGTCGGGATTTTCAAATCCAGATTTATAACTGGTCGGGATTTTCAAATCCAGTTTTATAACTGGTCGGGATTTTCAAATCCAGTTTTTATAACTGGTCGGGATTTTCAAATCCAGTTTCTATAACTGGTCAGGATTTTCAAATCAAGTTTCTATAACGGGTCGGGATTTTCAAATCCAGATTTTATAACCGGTCGGGATTTTCAAGTTCAGTGTTATAACTGGTCGGGATTTTGAAATCCAGTTTCTATAACTGGTCGGGATTTTCAATTCCAGATTTTATAATTGGTCGGGATTTTCAAATCCAGTTTCTATAACTGGTCGGGATTTTCAAATCCAGTTTCTATAACTGGTTGAGATTTTCAAATCCAGTTTCTATAACTGATCGGGATTTTCAAATTCAGTTTCTATAACTGGTCAGGATTTTCAACTCCAGTTTTTATAACTGGTCGGGATTTTCAAATCCAGTATCTATAACTGGTCGGGATTTTGAAATCCAGTTTCTATAACTGGTCGGGATTTTCAATTCCAGATTTTATAACTGGTCGGGATTTTCAAATCCAGTTTCTATAACTGGTCTGGATTTTCAAATCCAGTTTCTATAACTGGTCGGGATTTTCAAATCCAGTTTTTATAACTAGTCGGGATTTTCAAATCCAGTTTCTATAACTGGTCGGGATTTTCAATTCCAGATTTTATAACTGGTCGGGATTTTCAAATCCAGTTTCTATAACTGGTCTGGATTTTCAAATCCAGTTTCTATAACTGGTCGGGATTTTCAAATCCAGTTTTTATAACTAGTCGGGATTTTCAAATCCAGTTTCTATAGCTAGTCGGGATTTTTAAATCCAGTTTTATAACTGGTCGGGATTTTCAAATCCATTTTCTTTAACTGGTCGGGATTTTCAAATCTAGTTTTATAATTGGTCGGGATTTTCAAATCCAGTGTTATAACTGATCATGATTTTCAAATTCAGTTTCTATAACTCGTCGGGATTTTCAAATCCAGTTTTATAACTTGTCGGGATTTTCAAATCCAGTTTTTATAACTGGTCGGGATTTTCAAATTATGTTTCTATAACTGGTCAGGATTTTCAAATCCAGTTTTTATAACTGGTCAGGATTTTCAAATTCAGTTTCTATAACTGGTCAGGATTTTCAAATCCAGTTTTTATAACTGGTTGGGATTTTCAAATCCAGTTTTTATAACTGGTCGGGATTTTTCAAATTCAGTGTTATAACTGGTCGGCATTTTCAAATCCAGTTTCTATAACTTGTCGGGATTTTGAAATCCAGTTTTTATAACTGGTCGGGATTTTCAAATCCAGTTTTTATAACTGGTCGGGATTTTCAAATCCAGATTCTATAACTGTCGGGATTTTCATATCCAGTTTCTATAACTGGTCGGGATTTTCAAATCTAGTTTTTATAACTGGTCGGGATTTTCAAATCCAGTTTTTGTAACTGGTCGGAATTTTCAAAATTCAGTTTTTACAACTGGTCGGGATTTTCAAATCCAGTTTCTATAACTGGTCGGATTTTCAAATCCAGTTTCTATAACTGGTCGGATTTTCAAATCCAGTTTTTGTAACTGGTCGGGATTTTCAAAATTCAGTTTTTACAACTGGTCCGGATTTTCAAATCCAGTTTCTATAACTGGTCGGGATTTTCAAATACATTTGCTATAACTGGTCGGGATTTTCAAATCTAGTTTTATAATTGGTCGAGATTTTCAAATCCAGTGTTATAACGGATCAGGATTTTCAAATTCTGTTTCTATAACTCGTAGGGATTTTCAAATCCAGTTTTATAACTGGTCGGGATTTTCAAATCCAGTTTTTATAAATGGTCAGGATTTTCAAATTCAGTTTCTATAACTGGTCAGGATTTTCAAATCCAGTTTTTATAACTGGTCGGGATTTTCAAATCCAGTTTTTATAACTGGTCAGGATTTTCAAATTCAGTGTTATAACTGGTCGGGATTTTCAAATTCAGTTTCTATAACTGGTCAGGATTTTCAAATCCAGTTTCTATAACTGGTCAGGATTTTGAAATCCAGTTTCTATAACTGGTCGGGATTTTCAAATTCAGTGTTATAATTGGTCGGGATTTTTAAATCCAGTTTCTATAACTGGTCGGGATTTTCAAATCCAGTTTCTATAACTGGTCAGGATTTTCAAATCCAGTTTTTATAACTGGTCGGGATTTTCAAATCCAGTTTCTATAACTGGTCGGGATTTTCAAATCCAGTTTTATAACTGGTCGGGATTTTCAAATCTAGTTTCTGTAACTGGTCGGGATTTTCAAATCCAGTTTCTATAAATGGTCGAGATTTTCAAATCCAGTTTGTATAACTGGTCGGGATTTTCAATTCTAGTTTTTATAACTGGTCGGGATTTTCAAATCCAGTTTTTGTAACTGGTCGGGATTTTCAAAATTCAGTTTTTACAACTGGTCCAGATTTTCAAATCCAGTTTCTATAACTGGTCGGGATTTTCAAATCCAGTTTCTATAACTGGTCGGGATTTTCAAATCCAGTTTCTATAACTGGTCGTGATATCCAAATCTAGTGTCATAACTGGTCGGGATTTCAAATCCAATTTCTATAACTGGTCGGGATTTTCAAATGCAGTTTTATAACTGGTCAGGATTTTCAAATGCAGTTTCTATAACTGGTTGGGATTTTTAAATCCAGTTTTATAACTCGTTAGGATTTTCAAATGCAGTTTCTATAACTGGTTGAGATTTTTAAATCCAGATTTATAACTGGTCGGGATTTTCAAATCCAGTTTCTATAACAGGTCCGGATTTTCAAATCTAGTTTTATAATTGGTCGGGATTTTCAAATCCAGTGTTATAACTGATCAGGATTTTCAAATCCAGTTTCTATAACTGGTCGGGATTTTCAAATCTAGTTTTTATAACTGGTCGGGATTTTCAAATCCAGTTTCTATAACTGGTCGGGATTTTCAAATCCAGTTTCTATAACTGGTCGGGATTTTCAAATCCAGTTTCTATAACTGGTCGTGATATCCAAATCTAGTGTCATAACTGGTCGGGATTTCAAATCCAATTTCTATAACTGGTCGGGATTTTCAAATGCAGTTTTATAACTGGTCAGGATTTTCAAATGCAGTTTCTATAATTGGTTGGAATTTTTAAATCCAGTTTTATAACTCGTTAGGATTTTCAAATGCAGTTTCTATAACTGGTTGGGATTTTTAAATCCAGATTTATAACTGGTCGGGATTTTCAAATCCAGTTTCTATAACAGGTCCGGATTTTCAAATCTAGTTTTATAATTGGTCGGGATTTTCAAATCCAGTGTTATAACTGATCAGGATTTTCAAATCCAGTTTCTATAACTGGTCGGGATTTTCAAATCTAGTTTTTATAACTGATCGGGATTTTCAAATCCAGTTTCTATAACTGGTCGGGATTTTCAAATCCAGTTTCTATAACTGGTCGGGATTTTCAAATCCAGTTTCTATAACTGGTCGTGATATCCAAATCTAGTGTCATAACTGGTCGGGATTTCAAATCCAATTTCTATAACTGGTCGGGATTTTCAAATGCAGTTTTATAACTGGTCAGGATTTTCAAATGCAGTTTCTATAACTGGTTGGGATTTTTAAATCCAGTTTTATAACTCGTTAGGATTTTCAAATGCAGTTTCTATAACTGGTTGGGATTTTTAAATCCAGATTTATAACTGGTCGGGATTTTCAAATCCAGTTTCTATAACAGGTCCGGATTTTCAAATCTAGTTTTATAATTGGTCAGGATTTTCAAATCCAGTGTTATAACTGATCAGGATTTTCAAATCCAGTTTCTATAACTGGTCGGGATTTTCAAATCTAGTTTTTATAACTGGTCGGGATTTTCAAATCCAGTTTCTATAACTGGTCAGGATTTTCAAATCCAGTTTCTATAACTGGTCGGGATTTTAAAATCTAGTTTTATAACTGGTCGGGATTTTCAAATCCAGATTTATAACTGGTCGGGATTTTCAAATCCAGTTTTATAACTGGTCGGGATTTTCAAATCCAGTTTTTATAACTGGTCGGGATTTTCAAATCCAGTTTCTATAACTGGTCAGGATTTTCAAATCAAGTTTCTATAACGGGTCGGGATTTTCAAATCCAGTTTTTATAACCGGTCGGGATTTTCAAGTTCAGTGTTATAACTGGTCGGGATTTTGAAATCCAGTTTCTATAACTGGTCGGGATTTTCAATTCCAGATTTTATAACTGGTCGGGATTTTCAAATCCAGTTTCTATAACTGGTCGGGATTTTCAAATCCAGTTTCTATAACTGGTTGAGATTTTCAAATCCAGTTTCTATAACTGATCGGGATTTTCAAATTCAGTTTCTATAACTGGTCAGGATTTTCAACTCCAGTTTTTATAACTGGTCGGGATTTTCAAATCCAGTATCTATAACTGGTCGGGATTTTGAAATCCAGTTTCTATAACTGGTCGGGATTTTCAATTCCAGATTTTATAACTGGTCGGGATTTTCAAATCCAGTTTCTATAACTGGTCTGGATTTTCAAATCCAGTTTCTATAACTGGTCGGGATTTTCAAATCCAGTTTTTATAACTAGTCGGGATTTTCAAATCCAGTTTCTATAACTGGTCGGGATTTTCAATTCCAGATTTTATAACTGGTCGGGATTTTTAAATCCAGTTTCTATAACTGGTCTGGATTTTCAAATCCAGTTTCTATAACTGGTCGGGATTTTCAAATCCAGTTTTTATAACTAGTCGGGATTTTCAAATCCAGTTTCTATAGCTGGTCGGGATTTTTAAATCCAGTTTTATAACTGGTCGGGATTTTCAAATCCATTTTCTTTAACTGGTCGGGATTTTCAAATCTAGTTTTATAATTGGTCGGGATTTTCAAATCCAGTGTTATAACTGATCATGATTTTCAAATTCAGTTTCTATAACTCGTCGGGATTTTCAAATCCAGTTTTATAACTTGTCGGGATTTTCAAATCCAGTTTTTATAACTGGTCGGGATTTTCAAATTCAGTTTCTATAACTGGTCAGGATTTTCAAATCCAGTTTTTATAACTGGTCAGGATTTTCAAATTCAGTTTCTATAACTGGTCAGGATTTTCAAATCCAGTTTTTATAACTGGTTGGGATTTTCAAATCCAGTTTTTATAACTGGTCGGGATTTTTCAAATTCAGTGTTATAACTGGTCGGCATTTTCAAATCCAGTTTCTATAACTTGTCGGGATTTTGAAATCCAGTTTTTATAACTGGTCGGGATTTTCAAATCCAGTTTTTATAACTGGTCGGGATTTTCAAATCCAGATTCTATAACTGTCGGGATTTTCATATCCAGTTTCTATAACTGGTCGGGATTTTCAAATCTAGTTTTTATAACTGGTCGGGATTTTCAAATCCAGTTTTTGTAACTGGTCGGGATTTTCAAAATTCAGTTTTTACAACTGGTCGGGATTTTCAAATCCAGTTTCTATAACTGGTCGGATTTTCAAATCCAGTTTCTATAACTGGTCGGATTTTCAAATCCAGTTTTTGTAACTGGTCGGGATTTTCAAAATTCAGTTTTTACAACTGGTCGGGATTTTCAAATCCAGTTTTTATAACTGGTCGGGATTTTCAAATACATTTGCTATAACTGGTCGGGATTTTCAAATCTAGTTTTATAATTGGTCGAGATTTTCAAATCCAGTGTTATAACGGATCAGGATTTTCAAATTCTGTTTCTATAACTCGTAGGGATTTTCAAATCCAGTTTTATAACTGGTCGGGATTTTCAAATCCAGTTTTTATAAATGGTCAGGATTTTCAAATTCAGTTTCTATAACTGGTCAGGATTTTCAAATCCAGTTTTTATAACTGGTCGGGATTTTCAAATCCAGTTTTTATAACTGGTCAGGATTTTCAAATTCAGTGTTATAACTGGTCGGGATTTTCAAATTCAGTTTCTATAACTGGTCAGGATTTTCAAATCCAGTTTCTATAACTGGTCAGGATTTTGAAATCCAGTTTCTATAACTGGTCGGGATTTTCAAATTCAGTGTTATAATTGGTCGGGATTTTTAAATCCAGTTTCTATAACTGGTCGGGATTTTCAAATCCAGTTTCTATAACTGGTCAGGATTTTCAAATCCAGTTTTTATAACTGGTCGGGATTTTCAAATCCAGTTTCTATAACTGGTCGGGATTTTCAAATCCAGTTTTATAACTGGTCGGGATTTTCAAATCTAGTTTCTGTAACTGGTCGGGATTTTCAAATCCAGTTTCTATAAATGGTCGAGATTTTCAAATCCAGTTTGTATAACTGGTCGGGATTTTCAATTCTAGTTTTTATAACTGGTCGGGATTTTCAAATCCAGTTTTTGTAACTGGTCGGGATTTTCAAAATTCAGTTTTTACAACTGGTCCAGATTTTCAAATCCAGTTTCTATAACTGGTCGGGATTTTCAAATCCAGTTTCTATAACTGGTCGGGATTTTCAAATCCAGTTTCTATAACTGGTCGTGATATCCAAATCTAGTGTCATAACTGGTCGGGATTTCAAATCCAATTTCTATAACTGGTCGGGATTTTCAAATGCAGTTTTATAACTGGTCAGGATTTTCAAATGCAGTTTCTATAACTGGTTGGGATTTTTAAATCCAGTTTTATAACTCGTTAGGATTTTCAAATGCAGTTTCTATAACTGGTTGAGATTTTTAAATCCAGATTTATAACTGGTCGGGATTTTCAAATCCAGTTTCTATAACAGGTCCGGATTTTCAAATCTAGTTTTATAATTGGTCGGGATTTTCAAATCCAGTGTTATAACTGATCAGGATTTTCAAATCCAGTTTCTATAACTGGTCGGGATTTTCAAATCTAGTTTTTATAACTGGTCGGGATTTTCAAATCCAGTTTCTATAACTGGTCGGGATTTTCAAATCCGGTTTCTATAACTGGTCGGGATTTTCAAATCCAGTTTCTATAACTGGTCGTGATATCCAAATCTAGTGTCATAACTGGTCGGGATTTCAAATCCAATTTCTATACCTGGTCGGGATTTTCAAATGCAGTTTTATAACTGGTCAGGATTTTCAAATGCAGTTTCTATAACTGGTTGGGATTTTTAAATCCAGTTTTATAACTCGTTAAGATTTTCAAATGCAGTTTCTATAACTGGTTGGGATTTTTAAATCCAGATTTATAACTGGTCGGGATTTTCAAATCCAGTTTCTATAACAGGTCCGGATTTTCAAATCTAGTTTTATAATTGGTCAGGATTTTCAAATCCAGTGTTATAACTGATCAGGATTTTCAAATCCAGTTTCTATAACTGGTCGGGATTTTCAAATCTAGTTTTTATAACTGGTCGGGATTTTCAAATCCAGTTTCTATAACTGGTCAGGATTTTCAAATCCAGTTTCTATAACTGGTCGGGATTTTAAAATCTAGTTTTATAACTGGTTGGGATTTTCAAATCCAGATTTATAACTGGTCGGGATTTTCAAATCCAGTTTTATAACTGGTCGGGATTTTCAAATCCAGTTTTTATAACTGGTCGGGATTTTCAAATCCAGTTTCTATAACTGGTCAGGATTTTCAAATCAAGTTTCTATAACTGGTCGAGATTTTCAAATCCAGTTTTTATAACCGGTCGGGATTTTCAAGTTCAGTGTTATAACTGGTCTGGATTTTCAAATCCAATTTCTATAACTGGTCGGGATTTTCAAATCTAGTTTTATAATTGGTCGGGATTTTCAAATCCAGTGTTATAACTGATCAGGATTTTCAAATTCAGTTTCTATAACTGGTCGAGATTTTCAAATCCAGTTTCTATAACTGGTCGAGATTTTCAAATCCAGTTTTTATAACCGGTCGGGATTTTCAAGTTCAGTGTTATAACTGGTCAGGATTTTGAAATCCAGTTTCTATAACTGGTCGGGATTTTTAATTCCAGATTTTATAACTGGTCGGGATTTTCAAATCCAGTTTCTATAACTGGTCGGGATTTTCAAATCCAGTTTCTATAACTGGTTGAGATTTTCAAATCCAGTTTCTATAACTGGTCGGGATTTTCAAATTCAGTTTCTATAACTGGTCAGGATTTTCAACTCCAGTTTTTATAACTGGTCGGGATTTTCAAATCCAGTATCTATAACTGGTCGGGATTTTGAAATCCAGTTTCTATAACTGAACGGGATTTTCAAATCCAGTTTCTATAACTGGTCAGGATTTTCAAATCCAGTTTCTATAACTGGTCGGGATTTTAAAATCTAGTTTTATAACTGGTTGGGATTTTCAAATCCAGATTTATAACTGGTCGGGATTTTCAAATCCAGTTTCTATAACAGGTTCGGATTTTCAAATCTAGTTTTATAATTAGTCGGGATTTTCAAATCCAGTGTTATAACTGATCAGGATTTTCAAACCCAGTTTCTATAACTGGTCGGGATTTTCAAATCCAGTTTTATAACTGGTCGGGATTTTCAAATCCAGTTTTATAACTGGTCGGGATTTTCAAATTCAGTATTATAACTGGTCGGGATTTTGAAATCCAGTTTCTATAACTGGTCGGGATTTTCAATTTCAGTTTATATAACTGGTCGGGATTTTCAAATCCAGTTTCTATAACTGGTCAGGATTTTCAAATCCAGTTCCTATAACTGGTCGAGATTTTCAAATCCAGTTTCTATAACTGGTCGGGATTTTCAAATCCAGTTTCTATAACTGGTCAGGATTTTCAACTCCAGTTTTTATAACTGGTCGGGATTTTCAAATCCAGTATCTATAACTGGTCAGGATTTTCAAATACAGTTTCTATAACTGTTCGGGATTTTTAAATCTAGTGTCATAACTGGTCGGGATTTTCAAATCTAGTTTCTGTAACTGGTCGGGATTTTCAAATCCAGTTTCTA
This sequence comes from Nuphar pumila, assembly GCF_984573655.1. Lineage (NCBI taxonomy): Eukaryota > Viridiplantae > Streptophyta > Magnoliopsida > Nymphaeales > Nymphaeaceae > Nuphar > Nuphar pumila. The sequence continues at coordinate 66,194,325 of NC_143258.1, forward strand.
TAAATGGTCGAGATTTTCAAATCCAGTTTGTATAACTGGTCGGGATTTTCAATTCTAGTTTTTATAACTGGTCGGGATTTTCAAATCCAGTTTTTGTAACTGGTCGGGATTTTCAAAATTCAGTTTTTACAACTGGTCCAGATTTTCAAATCCAGTTTCTATAACTGGTCGGGATTTTCAAATCCAGTTTCTATAACTGGTCGGGATTTTCAAATCCAGTTTCTATAACTGGTCGTGATATCCAAATCTAGTGTCATAACTGGTCGGGATTTCAAATCCAATTTCTATACCTGGTCGGGATTTTCAAATGCAGTTTTATAACTGGTCAGGATTTTCAAATGCAGTTTCTATAACTGGTTGGGATTTTTAAATCCAGTTTTATAACTCGTTAGGATTTTCAAATGCAGTTTCTATAACTGGTTGGGATTTTTAAATCCAGATTTATAACTGGTCGGGATTTTCAAATCCAGTTTCTATAACAGGTCCGGATTTTCAAATCTAGTTTTATAATTGGTCAGGATTTTCAAATCCAGTGTTATAACTGATCAGGATTTTCAAATCCAGTTTCTATAACTGGTCGGGATTTTCAAATCTAGTTTTTATAACTGGTCGGGATTTTCAAATCCAGTTTCTATAACTGGTCAGGATTTTCAAATCCAGTTTCTATAACTGGTCGGGATTTTAAAATCTAGTTTTATAACTGGTTGGGATTTTCAAATCCAGATTTATAACTGGTCGGGATTTTCAAATCCAGTTTTATAACTGGTCGGGATTTTCAAATCCAGTTTTTATAACTGGTCGGGATTTTCAAATCCAGTTTCTATAACTGGTCAGGATTTTCAAATCAAGTTTCTATAACTGGTCGAGATTTTCAAATCCAGTTTTATAACTGGTCGGGATTTTCAAATCCAGTTTTATAACTGGTCGGGATTTTCAAATCCATTTTCTATAACTGGTCGGGATTTTCAAATCTAGTTTTATAATTGGTCGGGATTTTCAAATCCTGTGTTATAACTGATCAGGATTTTCAAATTCAATTTCTATAACTCGTCGGGATTTTCAAATTCAGTTTCTATAACTGGTCAGGATTTTCAAATCCAGTTTCTATAACTGGTCGGGATTTTCAAATTCAGTTTTTATAACTAGTCGGGATTTTCAAATTCAGTGTTATAACTGGTCGGGATTTTCAACTCCAGTTTTTATAACTGGTCGGGATTTTTAAATCCAGTTTTTATAACTAGTCGGAATTTTCAAATCCAGTTTCTATAACTGGTCGGGATTTTCAAATCCAGTTTTATAACTGGTCGGGATTTTTAAATCCAGTTTCTATAACTGGTCGTGATTTCTAAATCTAGTGTCATAACTGATCGGGATTTTCAAATCCAATTTCTATAACTGGTCGGGATTTTCAAATCCAGTTTTATAACTGGTCAGGATTTTCAAATGCAGTTTCTATAACTGGTCGGGATTTTCAAATTCAGTTTTATAACTGGTCGGGATTTTCAAATCCAGTTTCAATAACTGGTCGGGATTTTTAAATCCAATTTTATAACTCACTGGGATTTTCAAATCCAGTTTTATAACTAGTCGGGATTTTCAAATCCATTTGCTATAACTGGTCGGGATTTTCAAATCTAGTTTTATAATTGGTCGGGATTTTCAAATCCAGTGTTATAACTGATCAGGATTTTCAAATTCAGTTTCTATAACTCGTCGGGATTTTCAAATCCAGTTTTATAACTGGTCGGGATATTCAAATCCAGTTTTTATAACTGGTCAGGATTTTCAAATTCAGTTTCTATAACTGGTCAGGATTTTCAAATCCAGTTTCTATAACTGGTCGGGATTTTCAAATCCAGTTTTTATAACTGGTCGGGATTTTCAAATTCAGTGTTATAACTGGTCGGGATTTTTAAATCCAGTTTCTATAACTGGTGGGGATTTTCAAATCCAGTTTCTATAACTGGTCGGGATTTTGAAATCCAGTTTCTATAACTGGTCGGGATTTTCAAATCCAGTTTTTATAACTGGTCAGGATTTTCAAATCCAGTTTCTATAACTGGTCGTGATTTTCAAATCCAGTTTTATAACTGGTCGAGATTTTCAAATCCAGTTTTATAACTGGTCGAGATTTTCAAATCTATTTTCTATAACTGGTCGGGATTTTCAAATCCAGTTTCTATAACTGGTCGGGATTTTCAAATCTAGTTTTTATAACTGGTCGGGATTTTCAAATCCAGTTTTTGTAACTTGTTGGGATTTTCAAAATTCAGTTTTTACAACTGGTCGGGATTTTCAAATCCAGTTACTATAACTGGTCGGGATTTTCAAATCCAGTTTCTATAACTGGTCGGGATTTTCAAATCCAGTTTCTATAACTGGTCGTGATTTCCAAATCTAGTGTCATAACTGGTCGGGATTTTCAAATCCAATTTCTATAACTGGTCGGGATTTTCAAATCCAGTTTTATAACTGGTCAGGATTTTCAAATGCAGTTTCTATAACTGGTCGGGATTTTTAAATCTAGTTTTATAACTGGTTGGGATTTTCAAATCCAAATTTATAACTGGTCGGGATTTTCAAATCCAGTTTCTATAACAGGTCCGGATTTTCAAATCTAGTTTTATAATTGGTCGGGATTTTCAAATCCAGTGTTATAACTGGTCAGAATTTTCAAATCCAGTTTCTATAACTGGTCGGGATTTTTAAATCCAGTTTTATAACTGGTCGGGATTTTCAAATCCAGTTTTATAACTGGTCGAGATTTTCAAATCCATTTGCTATAACTGGTCGGGATTTTCAAATCTAGTTTTATAATTGGTCGGGATTTTCAAATCCAGTGTTATAACTGATCAGGATTTTCAAATTCATTTTCTATAACTCGTCGGGATTTTCAAATCCAGTTTTATAACTGGTCGGGATTTTCAAATCCAGTTTTTATAACTGGTCAGGATTTTCAAATTCAGTTTCTATAACTGGTCAGGATTTTCAAATCCAGTTTCTATAACTGGTCGGGATTTTCAAATCCAGTTTTTATAACTGGTCGGGATTTTCAAATCCAGTTTTTATAACTGGTCGGGATTTTTAAATCCAGTTTCTATAACTGGTGGGGATTTTCAAATCCAGTTTCTATAACTGGTCGGGATTTTGAAATCCAGTTTCTATAACTGGTCGGGATTTTCAAATCCAGTTTTTATAACTGGTCAGGATTTTCAAATCCAGTTTCTATAACTGGTCGTGATTTTCAAATCCAGTTTTATAACTGGTCGAGATTTTCAAATCCAGTTTTATAACTGGTCGAGATTTTCAAATCTATTTTCTATAACTGGTCGGGATTTTCAAATCCAGTTTCTATAACTGGTCGGGATTTTCAAATCTAGTTTTTATAACTGGTCGGGATTTTCAAATCCAGTTTTTGTAACTTGTTGGGATTTTCAAAATTCAGTTTTTACAACTGGTCGGGATTTTCAAATCCAGTTACTATAACTGGTCGGGATTTTCAAATCCAGTTTCTATAACTGGTCGGGATTTTCAAATCTAGTTTCTATAACTGGTCGTGATTTCCAAATCTAGTGTCATAACTCGTCGGGATTTTCAAATCCAATTTCTATAACTGGTCGGGATTTTCAAATCCAGTTTTATAACTGGTCAGGATTTTCAAATGCAGTTTCTATAACTGGTCGGGATTTTTAAATCTAGTTTTATAACTGGTTGGGATTTTCAAATCCAAATTTATAACTGGTCGGGATTTTCAAATCCAGTTTCTATAACAGGTCCGGATTTTCAAATCTAGTTTTATAATTGGTCGGGATTTTCAAATCCAGTGTTATAACTGGTCAGAATTTTCAAATCCAGTTTCTATAACTGGTCAGGATTTTCAAATCCAGTTTTATAACTGGTCGGGATTTTCAAATCCAGTTTCTATAACTGGTCGGGATTTTTAAATCCAGTTTTATAACTGGTCGGGATTTTCAAATCCAGTTTTATAACTGGTCGAGATTTTCAAATCCATTTGCTATAACTGGTCGGGATTTTCAAATCTAGTTTTATAATTGGTCGGGATTTTCAAATCCAGTGTTATAACTGATCAGGATTTTCAAATTCATTTTCTATAACTCGTCGGGATTTTCAAATCCAGTTTTATAACTGGTCGGGATTTTCAAATCCAGTTTTTATAACTGGTCAGGATTTTCAAATTCAGTTTCTATAACTGGTCAGGATTTTCAAATCCAGTTTCTATAACTGGTCGGGATTTTCAATTCCAGTTTTTATAACTGGTCGGGATTTTCAAATCCAGTTTTTATAACTGGTCGGGATTTTCAAATTCAGTGTTATAACTGGTTGGGATTTTTAAATCCAGATTTATAACTGGTCGGGATTTTCAAATCCAGTTTCTATAACAGGTCCGGATTTTCAAATCTAGTTTTATAATTGGTCGGGATTTTCAAAACTAGTGTTATAACTGATCAGGATTTTCAAATCCAGTTTCTATAACTGGTCGGGATTTTCAAATCCAGTTTTATAACTGGTCGGGATTTTCAAATCCAGTTTTTATAACTGGTCGGGATTTTCAAATCCAGTTTCTATAACTGGTCAGGATTTTCAAATCAAGTTTCTATAACTGGTCGGGATTTTCAAATCCAGTTTTTATAACCGGTCGGGATTTTCAAGTTCAGTGTTATAACTGGTCGGGATTTTGAAATCCAGTTTCTATAACTGGTCGGGATTTTCAATTCCAGATTTTATAACTGGTCGGGATTTTCAAATCCAGTTTCTATAACTGGTCGGGATTTTCAAATCCAGTTTCTATAACTGGTTGAGATTTTCAAATCCAGTTTCTATAACTGGTCGGGATTTTCAAATCCAGTTTCTATAACTGGTCAGGATTTTCAACTCCAGTTTTTATAACTGGTCGGGATTTTCAAATCCAGTATCTATAACTGGTCGGGATTTTCAAATCCAGTTTCTATAACTGGTCGGGATTTTCAAATCCAGTTTCTATAACTGGTCGGGATTTTTAAATCCAGTTTTATAACTGGTCGGGATTTTCAAATCCAGTTTTATAACTAGTCGGGATTTTCAAATCCATTTGCTATAACTGGTCGGGATTTTCAAATCTAGTTTTATAATTGGTCGGGATTTTCAAATCCAGTGTTATAACGGATCAGGATTTTCAAATTCTGTTTCTATAACTCGTAGGGATTTTCAAATCTAGTTTTATAACTGGTCGGGATTTTCAAATCCAGTTTTTATAACTGGTCAGGATTTCAAATTCAGTTTCTATAACTGATCAGGATTTTCAAATCCAGTTTTTATAACTGGTCGGGATTTTCAAATCCAGTTTTTATAACTGGTCAGGATTTTCAAATTCAGTTTTATAACTGGTCGGGATTTTCAAATTCAGTTTCTATAACTGGTCAGGATTTTCAAATCCAGTTTCTATAACTGGTCAGGATTTTGAAATCCAGTTTCTATAACTGGTCGGGATTTTCAAATTCAGTGTTATAATTGGTCGGGATTTTCAAATCCAATTTCTATAACTGGTCGGGATTTTTAAATCCAGTTTCTATAACTGGTCGGGATTTTGAAATCTAGTTTCTATAACTGGTCGGGATTTTCAAATCCAGTTTTTATAACTGGTCGGGATTTTCAAATCCAGTTTCTATAATTGGTCGGGATTTTCAAATCCAGTTTTATAACTGGTCGGGATTTTCAAATCTAGTTTCTGTAACTGGTCGGGATTTTCAAATCCAGTTTCTATAAATGGTCGAGATTTTCAAATCCAGTTTGTATAACTGGTCGGGATTTTCAATTCTAGTTTTTATAACTGGTCGGGATTTTCAAATCCAGTTTTTGTAACTGGTCAGGATTTTCAAAATTCAGTTTTTACAACTGGTCCAGATTTTCAAATCCAGTTTCTATAACTGGTCGGGATTTTCAAATCCAGTTTCTATAACTGGTCGGGATTTTCAAATCCAGTTTCTATAACTGGTCGTGATATCCAAATCTAGTGTCATAACTGGTCGGGATTTCAAATCCAATTTCTATAACTGGTCGGGATTTTCAAATGCAGTTTTATAACTGGTCAGGATTTTCAAATGCAGTTTCTATAACTGGTTGGGATTTTTAAATCCAGTTTTATAACTCGTTAGGATTTTCAAATGCAGTTTCTATAACTGGTTGGGATTTTTAAATCCAGATTTATAACTGGTCGGGATTTTCAAATCCAGTTTCTATAACAGGTCCGGATTTTCAAATCTAGTTTTATAATTGGTCGGGATTTTCAAATCCAGTGTTATAACTGATCAGGATTTTCAAATCCAGTTTCTATAACTGGTCGGGATTTTCAAATCTAGTTTTTATAACTGGTCGGGATTTTCAAATCCAGTTTCTATAACTGGTCAGGATTTTCAAATCCAGTTTCTATAACTGGTCGGGATTTTCAAATCCAGTTTCTATAACTGGTCGTGATATCCAAATCTAGTGTCATAACTGGTCGGGATTTCAAATCCAATTTCTATAACTGGTCGGGATTTTCAAATGCAGTTTTATAACTGGTCAGGATTTTCAAATGTAGTTTCTATAACTGGTTGGGATTTTTAAATCCAGTTTTATAACTCGTTAGGATTTTCAAATGCAGTTTCTATAACTGGTTGGGATTTTTAAATCCAGATTTATAACTGGTCGGGATTTTCAAATCCAGTTTCTATAACAGGTCCGGATTTTCAAATCTAGTTTTATAATTGGTCAGGATTTTCAAATCCAGTGTTATAACTGATCAGGATTTTCAAATCCAGTTTCTATAACTGGTCGGGATTTTCAAATCTAGTTTTTATAACTGGTCGGGATTTTCAAATCCAGTTTCTATAACTGGTCAGGATTTTCAAATCCAGTTTCTATAACTGGTCGGGATTTTAAAATCTAGTTTTATAACTGGTTGGGATTTTCAAATCCAGATTTATAACTGGTCGGGATTTTCAAATCCAGTTTTATAACTGGTCGGGATTTTCAAATCCAGTTTTTATAACTGGTCGGGATTTTCAAATCCAGTTTCTATAACTGGTCAGGATTTTCAAATCAAGTTTCTATAACTGGTCGGGATTTTAAAATCCAGTTTTTATAACCGGTCGGGATTTTCAAGTTCAGTGTTATAACTGGTCGGGATTTTGAAATCCAGTTTCTATAACTCGTCGGGATTTTCAAATCCAGTTTTATAACTGGTCGGGATATTCAAATCCAGTTTTTATAACTGGTCAGGATTTTCAAATTCAGTTTCTATAACTGGTCAGGATTTTCAAATCCAGTTTCTATAACTGGTCGGGATTTTCAAATCCAGTTTTTATAACTGGTCGGGATTTTCAAATTCAGTGTTATAACTGGTCGGGATTTTTAAATCCAGTTTCTATAACTGGTGGGGATTTTCAAATCCAGTTTCTATAACTGGTCGGGATTTTGAAATCCAGTTTCTATAACTGGTCGGGATTTTCAAATCCAGTTTTTATAACTGGTCAGGATTTTCAAATCCAGTTTCTATAACTGGTCGTGATTTTCAAATCCAGTTTTATAACTGGTCGAGATTTTCAAATCCAGTTTTATAACTGGTCGAGATTTTCAAATCTATTTTCTATAACTGGTCGGGATTTTCAAATCCAGTTTCTATAACTGGTCGGGATTTTCAAATCTAGTTTTTATAACTGGTCGGGATTTTCAAATCCAGTTTTTGTAACTTGTTGGGATTTTCAAAATTCAGTTTTTACAACTGGTCGGGATTTTCAAATCCAGTTACTATAACTGGTCGGGATTTTCAAATCCAGTTTCTATAACTGGTCGGGATTTTCAAATCCAGTTTCTATAACTGGTCGTGATTTCCAAATCTAGTGTCATAACTGGTCGGGATTTTCAAATCCAATTTCTATAACTGGTCGGGATTTTCAAATCCAGTTTTATAACTGGTCAGGATTTTCAAATGCAGTTTCTATAACTGGTCGGGATTTTTAAATCTAGTTTTATAACTGGTTGGGATTTTCAAATCCAAATTTATAACTGGTCGGGATTTTCAAATCCAGTTTCTATAACAGGTCCGGATTTTCAAATCTAGTTTTATAATTGGTCGGGATTTTCAAATCCAGTGTTATAACTGGTCAGGATTTTCAAATGCAGTTTCTATAACTGGTCGGGATTTTCAAATTCAGTTTTATAACTGGTCGGGATTTTCAAATCCAGTTTCAATAACTGGTCGGGATTTTTAAATCCAATTTTATAACTCACTGGGATTTTCAAATCCAGTTTTATAACTAGTCGGGATTTTCAAATCCATTTGCTATAACTGGTCGGGATTTTCAAATCTAGTTTTATAATTGGTCGGGATTTTCAAATCCAGTGTTATAACTGATCAGGATTTTCAAATTCAGTTTCTATAACTCGTCGGGATTTTCAAATCCAGTTTTATAACTGGTCGGGATATTCAAATCCAGTTTTTATAACTGGTCAGGATTTTCAAATTCAGTTTCTATAACTGGTCAGGATTTTCAAATCCAGTTTCTATAACTGGTCGGGATTTTCAAATCCAGTTTTTATAACTGGTCGGGATTTTCAAATTCAGTGTTATAACTGGTCGGGATTTTTAAATCCAGTTTCTATAACTGGTGGGGATTTTCAAATCCAGTTTCTATAACTGGTCGGGATTTTGAAATCCAGTTTCTATAACTGGTCGGGATTTTCAAATCCAGTTTTTATAACTGGTCAGGATTTTCAAATCTAGTTTCTATAACTGGTCGTGATTTTCAAATCCAGTTTTATAACTGGTCGAGATTTTCAAATCCAGTTTTATAACTGGTCGAGATTTTCAAATCTATTTTCTATAACTGGTCGGGATTTTCAAATCCAGTTTCTATAACTGGTCGGGATTTTCAAATCTAGTTTTTATAACTGGTCGGGATTTTCAAATCCAGTTTTTGTAACTTGTTGGGATTTTCAAAATTCAGTTTTTACAACTGGTCGGGATTTTCAAATCCAGTTACTATAACTGGTCGGGATTTTCAAATCCAGTTTCTATAACTGGTCGGGATTTTCAAATCCAGTTTCTATAACTGGTCGTGATTTCCAAATCTAGTGTCATAACTGGTCGGGATTTTCAAATCCAATTTCTATAACTGGTCGGGATTTTCAAATCCAGTTTTATAACTGGTCAGGATTTTCAAATGCAGTTTCTATAACTGGTCGGGATTTTTAAATCTAGTTTTATAACTGGTTGGGATTTTCAAATCCAAATTTATAACTGGTCGGGATTTTCAAATCCAGTTTCTATAACAGGTCCGGATTTTCAAATCTAGTTTTATAATTGGTCGGGATTTTCAAATCCAGTGTTATAACTGGTCAGAATTTTCAAATCCAGTTTCTATAACTGGTCAGGATTTTCAAATCCAGTTTTATAACTGGTCGGGATTTTCAAATCCAGTTTCTATAACTGGTCGGGATTTTTAAATCCAGTTTTATAACTGGTCGGGATTTTCAAATCCAGTTTTATAACTGGTCGAGATTTTCAAATCCATTTGCTATAACTGGTCGGGATTTTCAAATCTAGTTTTATAATTGGTCGGGATTTTCAAATCCAGTGTTATAACTGATCAGGATTTTCAAATTCATTTTCTATAACTCGTCGGGATTTTCAAATCCAGTTTTATAACTGGTCGGGATTTTCAAATCCAGTTTTTATAACTGGTCAGGATTTTCAAATTCAGTTTCTATAACTGGTCAGGATTTTCAAATCCAGTTTCTATAACTGGTCGGGATTTTCAAATCCAGTTTTTATAACTGGTCGGGATTTTCAAATTCAGTGTTATAACTGGTCGGGATTTTTAAATCCAGTTTCTATAACTGGTGGGGATTTTCAAATCCAGTTTCTATAACTGGTCGGGATTTTGAAATCCAGTTTCTATAACTGGTCGGGATTTTCAAATCCAGTTTTTATAACTGGTCAGGATTTTCAAATCCAGTTTCTATAACTGGTCGTGATTTTCAAATCCAGTTTTATAACTGGTCGAGATTTTCAAATCCAGTTTTATAACTGGTCGAGATTTTCAAATCTATTTTCTATAACTGGTCGGGATTTTCAAATCCAGTTTCTATAACTGGTCGGGATTTTCAAATCTAGTTTTTATAACTGGTTGGGATTTTCAAATCCAAATTTATAACTGGTCGGGATTTTCAAATCCAGTTTCTATAACAGGTCCGGATTTTCAAATCTAGTTTTATAATTGGTCGGGATTTTCAAATCCAGTGTTATAACTGGTCAGAATTTTCAAATCCAGTTTCTATAACTGGTCAGGATTTTCAAATCCAGTTTTATAACTGGTCGGGATTTTCAAATCCAGTTTCTATAACTGGTCGGGATTTTTAAATCCAGTTTTATAACTGGTCGGGATTTTCAAATCCAGTTTTATAACTGGTCGAGATTTTCAAATCCATTTGCTATAACTGGTCGGGATTTTCAAATCTAGTTTTATAATTGGTCGGGATTTTCAAATCCAGTGTTATAACTGATCAGGATTTTCAAATTCATTTTCTATAACTCGTCGGGATTTTCAAATCCAGTTTTATAACTGGTCGGGATTTTCAAATCCAGTTTTTATAACTGGTCAGGATTTTCAAATTCAGTTTCTATAACTGGTCAGGATTTTCAAATCCAGTTTCTATAACTGGTCGGGATTTTCAAATCCAGTTTTTATAACTGGTCGGGATTTTCAAATTCAGTGTTATAACTGGTCGGGATTTTTAAATCCAGTTTCTATAACTGGTGGGGATTTTCAAATCCAGTTTCTATAACTGGTCGGGATTTTCAAATCCAGTTTCTATAACTGGTCGGGATTTTCAAATCCAGTTTTTATAACTGGTCAGGATTTTCAAATCCAGTTTCTATAACTGGTCGTGATTTTCAAATCAAGTTTCTATAACTGGTCGGGATTTTCAAATCCAGTTTTTATAACCGGTCGGGATTTTCAAGTTCAGTGTTATAACTGGTCGGGATTTTGAAATCCAGTTTCTATAACTGGTCGGGATTTTCAATTCCAGATTTTATAACTGGTCGGGATTTTCAAATCCAGTTTCTATAACTGGTCGGGATTTTCAAATCCAGTTTCTATAACTGGTTGAGATTTTCAAATCCAGTTTCTATAACTGGTCGGGATTTTCAAATCCAGTTTCTATAACTGGTCAGGATTTTCAACTCCAGTTTTTATAACTGGTCGGGATTTTCAAATCCAGTATCTATAACTGGTCGGGATTTTCAAATCCAGTTTCTATAACTGGTCGGGATTTTCAAATCCAGTTTCTATAACTGGTCGGGATTTTTAAATCCAGTTTTATAACTGGTCGGGATTTTCAAATCCAGTTTTATAACTAGTCGGGATTTTCAAATCCATTTGCTATAACTGGTCGGGATTTTCAAATCTAGTTTTATAATTGGTCGGGATTTTCAAATCCAGTGTTATAACGGATCAGGATTTTCAAATTCTGTTTCTATAACTCGTAGGGATTTTCAAATCTAGTTTTATAACTGGTCGGGATTTTCAAATCCAGTTTTTATAACTGGTCAGGATTTCAAATTCAGTTTCTATAACTGGTCAGGATTTTCAAATCCAGTTTTTATAACTGGTCGGGATTTTCAAATCCAGTTTTTATAACTGGTCAGGATTTTCAAATTCAGTTTTATAACTGGTCGGGATTTTCAAATTCAGTTTCTATAACTGGTCAGGATTTTCAAATCCAGTTTCTATAACTGGTCAGGATTTTGAAATCCAGTTTCTATAACTGGTCGGGATTTTCAAATTCAGTGTTATAATTGGTCGGGATTTTCAAATCCAATTTCTATAACTGGTCGGGATTTTTAAATCCAGTTTCTATAACTGGTCGGGATTTTGAAATCTAGTTTCTATAACTGGTCGGGATTTTCAAATCCAGTTTTTATAACTGGTCGGGATTTTCAAATCCAGTTTCTATAATTGGTCGGGATTTTCAAATCCAGTTTTATAACTGGTCGGGATTTTCAAATCTAGTTTCTGTAACTGGTCGGGATTTTCAAATCCAGTTTCTATAAATGGTCGAGATTTTCAAATCCAGTTTGTATAACTGGTCGGGATTTTCAATTCTAGTTTTTATAACTGGTCGGGATTTTCAAATCCAGTTTTTGTAACTGGTCAGGATTTTCAAAATTCAGTTTTTACAACTGGTCCAGATTTTCAAATCCAGTTTCTATAACTGGTCGGGATTTTCAAATCCAGTTTCTATAACTGGTCGGGATTTTCAAATCCAGTTTCTATAACTGGTCGTGATATCCAAATCTAGTGTCATAACTGGTCGGGATTTCAAATCCAATTTCTATAACTGGTCGGGATTTTCAAATGCAGTTTTATAACTGGTCAGGATTTTCAAATGCAGTTTCTATAACTGGTTGGGATTTTTAAATCCAGTTTTATAACTCGTTAGGATTTTCAAATGCAGTTTCTATAACTGGTTGGGATTTTTAAATCCAGATTTATAACTGGTCGGGATTTTCAAATCCAGTTTCTATAACAGGTCCGGATTTTCAAATCTAGTTTTATAATTGGTCGGGATTTTCAAATCCAGTGTTATAACTGATCAGGATTTTCAAATCCAGTTTCTATAACTGGTCGGGATTTTCAAATCTAGTTTTTATAACTGGTCGGGATTTTCAAATCCAGTTTCTATAACTGGTCAGGATTTTCAAATCCAGTTTCTATAACTGGTCGGGATTTTCAAATCCAGTTTCTATAACTGGTCGTGATATCCAAATCTAGTGTCATAACTGGTCGGGATTTCAAATCCAATTTCTATAACTGGTCGGGATTTTCAAATGCAGTTTTATAACTGGTCAGGATTTTCAAATGTAGTTTCTATAACTGGTTGGGATTTTTAAATCCAGTTTTATAACTCGTTAGGATTTTCAAATGCAGTTTCTATAACTGGTTGGGATTTTTAAATCCAGATTTATAACTGGTCGGGATTTTCAAATCCAGTTTCTATAACAGGTCCGGATTTTCAAATCTAGTTTTATAATTGGTCAGGATTTTCAAATCCAGTGTTATAACTGATCAGGATTTTCAAATCCAGTTTCTATAACTGGTCGGGATTTTCAAATCTAGTTTTTATAACTGGTCGGGATTTTCAAATCCAGTTTCTATAACTGGTCAGGATTTTCAAATCCAGTTTCTATAACTGGTCGGGATTTTAAAATCTAGTTTTATAACTGGTTGGGATTTTCAAATCCAGATTTATAACTGGTCGGGATTTTCAAATCCAGTTTTATAACTGGTCGGGATTTTCAAATCCAGTTTTTATAACTGGTCGGGATTTTCAAATCCAGTTTCTATAACTGGTCAGGATTTTCAAATCAAGTTTCTATAACTGGTCGGGATTTTAAAATCCAGTTTTTATAACCGGTCGGGATTTTCAAGTTCAGTGTTATAACTGGTCGGGATTTTGAAATCCAGTTTCTATAACTGGTCGGGATTTTCAATTCCAGATTTTATAACTGGTCGGGATTTTCAAATCCAGTTTCTATAACTGGTCGGGATTTTCAAATCCAGTTTCTATAACTGGTTGAGATTTTCAAATCCAGTTTCTATAACTGGTCGGGATTTTCAAATTCAGTTTCTATAACTGGTCAGGATTTTCAACTCCAGTTTTTATAACTGGTCGGGATTTTCAAATCCAGTATCTATAACTGGTCGGGATTTTGAAATCCAGTTTCTATAACTGGACGGGATTTTCAATTCCAGATTTTATAACTGGTCTGGATTTTCAAATCCAGTTTCTATAACTGGTCGGGATTTTCAAATCCAGTTTTTATAACTAGTCGGGATTTTCAAATCCAGTTTCTATAGCTGGTCGGGATTTTTAAATCCAGTTTTATAACTGGTCGGGATTTTCAAATCCATTTTCTTTAACTTGTCGGGATTTTCAAATCTAGTTTTATAATTGGTCGGGATTTTCAAATCTAGTGTTATAACTGATCAGGATTTTCAAATTCAGTTTCTATAACTCGTCGGGATTTTCAAATCCAGTTTTATAACTTGTCGGGATTTTCAAATCCAGTTTTTATAACTGGTCGGGATTTTCAAATTCAGTTTCTATAACTGGTCAGGATTTTCAAATCCAGTTTTTATAACTGGTCAGGATTTTCAAATTCAGTTTCTATAACTGGTCAGGATTTTCAAATCCAGTTTTTATAACTGGTTGGGATTTTCAAATCCAGTTCTTATAACTGGTCGGGATTTTTCAAATTCAGTGTTATAACTGGTCGGGATTTTCAAATCCAGTTTCTATAACTTGTCGGGATTTTGAAATCCAGTTTTTATAACTGGTCGGGATTTTCAAATCCAGTTTTTATAACTGGTCGGGATTTTCAAATCCAGATTCTATAACTGTCGGGATTTTCATATCCAGTTCCTATAACTGGTCGGGATTTTCAAATCTAGTTTTTATAACTGGTCGGGATTTTCAAATCCAGTTTTTGTAACTGGTCGGGATTTTCAAAATTCAGTTTTTACAACTGGTCGGGATTTTCAAATCCAGTTTCTATAACTGGTCGGATTTTCAAATCTAGTTTCTATAACTGGTCGGATTTTCAAATCCAGTTTTTGTAACTGGTCGGGATTTTCAAAATTCAGTTTTTACAACTGGTCGGGATTTTCAATTCCAGTTTCTATAATTGGTCGGGATTTTCAAATCCAGTTTCTATATCTGGTCGGGATTTTCAAATCCAGTTTCTATAACTGGTCGTGATTTCCAAATCTAGTGTCATAACTGGTCGGGATTTTCAAATCCAATTTCTATAACTGGTCGGGATTTTCAAATCCAGTTTTATAACTGGTCAGGATTTTCAAATGCAGTTTCTATAACTGGTCGGGATTTTTAAATCTAGTTTTATAACTGGTTGGGATTTTGAAATCCAGATTTATAACTGGTCGGGATTTTCAAATCCAGTTTCTATAACAGGTCCGGATTTTCAAATCTAGTTTTAGAATTGGTCAGGATTTTCAAATCCAGTTTCTATAACTCGTCGGGATTTTCAAATCTAGTTTTATAACTGGTCGGGATTTTCAAATCCAGTTTTTATAACTGGTCCGGATTTTCAAATCCAGTTTCTATAACTGGTCGGGATTTTCAAATCCAGTTTCTATAACTGGTCGGGATTTTCAACTCCAGTTTTTATAACTGGTCGGGATTTTCAAATCAAGTATCTATAACAAGTCGGGATTTTCAAATCTAGTTTTATAACTGGTCGGGATTTTCATATCCAGTTTTATAACTGGTCAGAATTTTCAAATCCATTTTCTATAACTTGTCGCGATTTTCAAATCTAGTTTTATAATTGGTCGAGATTTTCAAATCCAGTGTTATAACTCATCAGGATTTTCAAATTCAGTTTCTATAACTCGACAGGATTTTCAAATCCAGTTTTATAACTGGTCGGGATTTTCAAATCCAGTTTTTATAAATGGTCGGGATTTCAGTATCAGTTTCTATAACTGGTCAGGATTTTCAAATCCAATTTCTATAACTGGTCGGGATTTTCAAATTCAGTTTTTATTACTGGTCGGGATTTTCAAATTCAGTGTTATAACTGGTCGAGATTTTCAACTCCAGTTTTTATAACTGGTCGGGATTTTGAAATCCAGTTTCTATAACTGGTTGGGATTTTCAAATCCAGTTTTTATAACTAGTCGGGATTTTCAAATCTAGTTTCTATAACTGGTCGGGATTTTCAAATCCAGTTTTATAACTGGTCGGGATTTTCAAATCCAGTTTCTATAACTAGTCGTGATTTCCAAATCTATTGTCATAACTGGTCGGGATTTTCAAATCCAATTTCTATAACTGGTCGGGATTTTCAAATCCAGTTTTATAACTGGTCAGGATTTTCAAATGCAGTTTCTATAACTGGTCGGGATTTTTAAATCTAGTTTTATAACTGGTTGGGATTTTCAAATCCAGTTTTTATAACTAGTCGGGATTTTCAAATCCAGTTTCTATAACTGGTCGGGATTTTCAAATACAGTTTTATAACTGGTCGGAATTTTCAAATCCAGTTTCTATAACTGGTCGATATTTTCAAATCCAGTTTCTATAACTGGTCAGGATTTTCAAATCCAGTTTCTATAACTGGTTGGGATTTTCAAATCAAGTTTTTATAACTGGTCGGGATTTTCAAATCCAGTTTCTATAACTGGTCAAGATTTTCAAATCCAGTTTCTATAACTGGTCGGGATTTTAAAATCTAGTTTTATAACTGGTTGGGATTTTCAAATCCAGATTTATAACTGGTCGGGATTTTCAAATCCAGTTTCTATAACAGGTCCGAATTTTCAAATCTAGTTTTATAATTGGTCAGGATTTTCAAATCCAGTGTTATAACTGATCAGGATTTTCAAATCCAGTTTCTATAACTGGTCGGGATTTTCAAATCCAGTTTTATAACTGGTCGGGATTTTCAAATCCAGTTTTTATAACTGGTCGGGATTTTCAAATCCAGTTTCTATAACTGGTCAGGATTTTCAAATCAAGTTTCTATAACTGGTCGGGATTTTCAAATCCAGTTTTTATAACCGGTCGGAATTTTCAAATTCAGTGTTATAACTGGTCGGGATTTTCAAATCCAGTTTCTATAACTGGTCGGGATTTTCAAATTCAGTTTCTATAACTGGTCGGGATTTTGAAATCCAGTTTCTATAACTGGTCGGGATTTTCAATTCCAGATTTTATAACTGTTCGGGATTTTTAAATCAAGTATCTATAACAGGTCGGGATTTTCAAATCTAGTGTCATAACTGGTCAGAATTTTTAAATCCAGTTTCTATAATTGGTCGGGATTTTCAAATCCAGTTTTATAACTGGTCAAGATTTTCAAATCCAGTTTCTATAACTGGTCGGGATTTTCAAATCCGGTTTTATAACTGGTCGGGATTTTCAAATCCATTTTCTATAACTGGTCTGGATTTTCAAATCTAGTTTTTATAACTGGTCGGGATTTTCAAATCCAGTTTTTGTAACTGGTCGGGATTTTCAAAATTCAGTTTTTACAACTGGTCCAGATTTTCAAATCCAGTTTCTATAACTGGTCGGGATTTTCAAATCCAGTTTCTATAACTGGTCGTGATATCCAAATCTAGTGTCATAACTGGTCGGGATTTCAAATCCAATTTCTATAACTGGTCGGGATTTTCAAATGCAGTTTTATAACTGGTCAGGATTTTCAAATGCAGTTTCTATAACTGGTTGGGATTTTTAAATCCAGTTTTATAACTCGTTAGGATTTTCAAATGCAGTTTCTATAACTGGTTGGGATTTTTAAATCCAGATTTATAACTGGTCGGGATTTTCAAATCCAGTTTCTATAACAGGTCCGGATTTTCAAATCTAGTTTTATAATTGGTCGGGATTTTCAAATCCAGTGTTATAACTGATCAGGATTTTCAAATCCAGTTTCTATAACTGGTCGGGATTTTCAAATCTAGTTTTTATAACTGATCGGGATTTTCAAATCCAGTTTCTATAACTGGTCGGGATTTTCAAATCCAGTTTCTATAACTGGTCGGGATTTTCAAATCCAGTTTCTATAACTGGTCGTGATATCCAAATCTAGTGTCATAACTGGTCGGGATTTCAAATCCAATTTCTATAACTGGTCGGGATTTTCAAATGCAGTTTTATAACTGGTCAGGATTTTCAAATGCAGTTTCTATAACTGGTTGGGATTTTTAAATCCAGTTTTATAACTCGTTAGGATTTTCAAATGCAGTTTCTATAACTGGTTGGGATTTTTAAATCCAGATTTATAACTGGTCGGGATTTTCAAATCCAGTTTCTATAACAGGTCCGGATTTTCAAATCTAGTTTTATAATTGGTCAGGATTTTCAAATCCAGTGTTATAACTGATCAGGATTTTCAAATCCAGTTTCTATAACTGGTCGGGATTTTCAAATCTAGTTTTTATAACTGGTCGGGATTTTCAAATCCAGTTTCTATAACTGGTCAGGATTTTCAAATCCAGTTTCTATAACTGGTCGGGATTTTAAAATCTAGTTTTATAACTGGTCGGGATTTTCAAATCCAGATTTATAACTGGTCGGGATTTTCAAATCCAGTTTTATAACTGGTCGGGATTTTCAAATCCAGTTTTTATAACTGGTCGGGATTTTCAAATCCAGTTTCTATAACTGGTCAGGATTTTCAAATCAAGTTTCTATAACTGGTCGGGATTTTCAAATCCAGTTTTTATAACCGGTCGGGATTTTCAAGTTCAGTGTTATAACTGGTCGGGATTTTGAAATCCAGTTTCTATAACTGGTCGGGATTTTCAATTCCAGATTTTATAACTGGTCGGGATTTTCAAATCCAGTTTCTATAACTGGTCGGGATTTTCAAATCCAGTTTCTATAACTGGTTGAGATTTTCAAATCCAGTTTCTATAACTGATCGGGATTTTCAAATTCAGTTTCTATAACTGGTCAGGATTTTCAACTCCAGTTTTTATAACTGGTCGGGATTTTCAAATCCAGTATCTATAACTGGTCGGGATTTTGAAATCCAGTTTCTATAACTGGTCGGGATTTTCAATTCCAGATTTTATAACTGGTCGGGATTTTCAAATCCAGTTTCTATAACTGGTCTGGATTTTCAAATCCAGTTTCTATAACTGGTCGGGATTTTCAAATCCAGTTTTTATAACTAGTCGGGATTTTCAAATCCAGTTTCTATAACTGGTCGGGATTTTCAATTCCAGATTTTATAACTGGTCGGGATTTTCAAATCCAGTTTCTATAACTGGTCTGGATTTTCAAATCCAGTTTCTATAACTGGTCGGGATTTTCAAATCCAGTTTTTATAACTAGTCGGGATTTTCAAATCCAGTTTCTATAGCTGGTCGGGATTTTTAAATCCAGTTTTATAACTGGTCGGGATTTTCAAATCCATTTTCTTTAACTGGTCGGGATTTTCAAATCTAGTTTTATAATTGGTCAGGATTTTCAAATCCAGTGTTATAACTGATCATGATTTTCAAATTCAGTTTCTATAACTCGTCGGGATTTTCAAATCCAGTTTTATAACTTGTCGGGATTTTCAAATCCAGTTTTTATAACTGGTCGGGATTTTCAAATTCAGTTTTTATAACTGGTCAGGATTTTCAAATCCAGTTTTTATAACTGGTCAGGATTTTCAAATTCAGTTTCTATAACTGGTCAGGATTTTCAAATCCAGTTTTTATAACTGGTCGGGATTTTTCAAATTCAGTGTTATAACTGGTCGGCATTTTCAAATCCAGTTTCTATAACTTGTCGGGATTTTGAAATCCAGTTTTTATAACTGGTCGGGATTTTCAAATCCAGTTTTTATAACTGGTCGGGATTTTCAAATCCAGATTCTATAACTGTCGGGATTTTCATATCCAGTTTCTATAACTGGTCGGGATTTTCAAATCTAGTTTTTATAACTGGTCGGGATTTTCAAATCCAGTTTTTGTAACTGGTCGGGATTTTCAAAATTCAGTTTTTACAACTGGTCGGGATTTTCAAATCCAGTTTCTATAACTGGTCGGATTTTCAAATCCAGTTTCTATAACTGGTCGGATTTTCAAATCCAGTTTTTGTAACTGGTCGGGATTTTCAAAATTCAGTTTTTACAACTGGTCGGGATTTTCAAATCCAGTTTCTATAACTGGTCGGGATTTTCAAATCCATTTGCTATAACTGGTCGGGATTTTCAAATCTAGTTTTATAATTGGTCGAGATTTTCAAATCCAGTGTTATAACGGATCAGGATTTTCAAATTCTGTTTCTATAACTCGTAGGGATTTTCAAATCCAGTTTTATAACTGGTCGGGATTTTCAAATCCAGTTTTTATAAATGGTCAGGATTTTCAAATTCAGTTTCTATAACTGGTCAGGATTTTCAAATCCAGTTTTTATAACTAGTCGGGATTTTCAAATCCAGTTTTTATAACTGGTCAGGATTTTCAAATTCAGTGTTATAACTGGTCGGGATTTTCAAATTCAGTTTCTATAACTGGTCAGGATTTTCAAATCCAGTTTCTATAACTGGTCAGGATTTTGAAATCCAGTTTCTATAACTGGTCGGGATTTTCAAATTCAGTGTTATAATTGGTCGGGATTTTTAAATCCAGTTTCTATAACTGGTCGGGATTTTGAAATCTAGTTTCTATAACTGGTCGGGATTTTCAAATCCAGTTTTTATAACTGGTCGTGATTTTCAAATCCAGTTTCTATAACTGGTCGGGATTTTCAAATCCAGTTTTATAACTGGTCGGGATTTTCAAATCTAGTTTCTGTAACTGGTCGGGATTTTCAAATCCAGTTTCTATAAATGGTCGAGATTTTCAAATCCAGTTTGTATAACTGGTCGGGATTTTCAATTCTAGTTTTTATAACTGGTCGGGATTTTCAAATCCAGTTTTTGTAACTGGTCGGGATTTTCAAAATTCAGTTTTTACAACTGGTCCAGATTTTCAAATCCAGTTTCTATAACAGGTCGGGATTTTCAAATTCAGTTTCTATAACTGGTCGGGATTTTCAAATCCAGTTTCTATAACTGATCGTGATATCCAAATCTAGTGTCATAACTGGTCGGGATTTCAAATCCAATTTCTATAACTGGTCGGGATTTTCAAATGCAGTTTTATAACTGGTCAGGATTTTCAAATGCAGTTTCTATAACTGGTTGGGATTTTTAAATCCAGTTTTATAACTCGTTAGGATTTTCAAATGCAGTTTCTATAACTGGTTGAGATTTTTAAATCCAGATTTATAACTGGTCGGGATTTTCAAATCCAGTTTCTATAACAGGTCCGGATTTTCAAATCTAGTTTTATAATTGGTCGGGATTTTCAAATCCAGTGTTATAACTGATCAGGATTTTCAAATCCAGTTTCTATAACTGGTCGGGATTTTCAAATCTAGTTTTTATAACTGGTCGGGATTTTCAAATCCAGTTTCTATAACTGGTCGGGATTTTCAAATCCAGTTTCTATAACTGGTCGGGATTTTCAAATCCAGTTTCTATAACTGGTCGTGATATCCAAATCTAGTGTCATAACTGGTCGGGATTTCAAATCCAATTTCTATACCTGGTCGGGATTTTCAAATGCAGTTTTATAACTGGTCAGGATTTTCAAATGCAGTTTCTATAACTGGTTGGGATTTTTAAATCCAGTTTTATAACTCGTTAGGATTTTCAAATGCAGTTTCTATAACTGGTTGGGATTTTTAAATCCAGATTTATAACTGGTCGGGATTTTCAAATCCAGTTTCTATAACAGGTCCGGATTTTCAAATCTAGTTTTATAATTGGTCAGGATTTTCAAATCCAGTGTTATAACTGATCAGGATTTTCAAATCCAGTTTCTATAACTGGTCGGGATTTTCAAATCTAGTTTTTATAACTGGTCGGGATTTTCAAATCCAGTTTCTATAACTGGTCAGGATTTTCAAATCCAGTTTCTATAACTGGTCGGGATTTTAAAATCTAGTTTTATAACTGGTTGGGATTTTCAAATCTAGATTTATAACTGGTCGGGATTTTCAAATCCAGTTTTATAACTGGTCGGGATTTTCAAATCCAGTTTTTATAACTGGTCGGGATTTTCAAATCCAGTTTCTATAACTGGTCAGGATTTTCAAATCAAGTTTCTATAACTGGTCGAGATTTTCAAATCCAGTTTTTATAACCGGTCGGGATTTTCAAGTTCAGTGTTATAACTGGTCAGGATTTTGAAATCCAGTTTCTATAACTGGTCGGGATTTTTAATTCCAGATTTTATAACTGGTCGGGATTTTCAAATCCAGTTTCTATAACTTGTCGGGATTTTCAAATCCAGTTTCTATAACTGGTTGAGATTTTCAAATCCAGTTTCTATAACTGGTCGGGATTTTCAAATTCAGTTTCTATAACTGGTCAGGATTTTCAACTCCAGTTTTTATAACTGGTCGGGATTTTCAAATCCAGTATCTATAACTGGTCGGGATTTTGAAATCCAGTTTCTATAACTGGACGGGATTTTCAAATCCAGTTTCTATAACTGGTCAGGATTTTCAAATCCAGTTTCTATAACTGGTCGGGATTTTAAAATCTAGTTTTATAACTGGTTGGGATTTTCAAATCCAGATTTATAACTGGTCGGGATTTTCAAATCCAGTTTCTATAACAGGTTCGGATTTTCAAATCTAGTTTTATAATTAGTCGGGATTTTCAAATCCAGTGTTATAACTGATCAGGATTTTCAAACCCAGTTTCTATAACTGGTCGGGATTTTCAAATCCAGTTTTATAACTGGTCGGGATTTTCAAATCCAGTTTTATAACTGGTCGGGATTTTCAAATTCAGTATTATAACTGGTCGGGATTTTGAAATCCAGTTTCTATAACTCGTCGGGATTTTCAATTTCAGTTTATATAACTGGTCGGGATTTTCAAATCCAGTTTCTATAACTGGTCAGGATTTTCAAATCCAGTTCCTATAACTGGTCGAGATTTTCAAATCCAGTTTCTATAACTGGTCGGGATTTTCAAATCCAGTTTCTATAACTGGTCAGGATTTTCAACTCCAGTTTTTATAACTGGTCGGGATTTTCAAATCCAGTATCTATAACTGGTCAGGATTTTCAAATACAGTTTCTCTAACTAGTCGGGATTTTTAAATCTAGTGTCATAACTGGTCGGGATTTTCAAATCTAGTTTCTGTAACTGGTCGGGATTTTCAAATCCAGTTTCTATAAATGGTCGAGATTTTCAAATCCAGTTTGTATAACTGGTCGGGATTTTCAATTCTAGTTTTTATAACTGGTCGGGATTTTCAAATCCAGTTTTTGTAACTGGTCGGGATTTTCAAAATTCAGTTTTTACAACTGGTCCAGATTTTCAAATCCAGTTTCTATAACTGGTCGGGATTTTCAAATCCAGTTTCTATAACTGGTCGGGATTTTCAAATCCAGTTTCTATAACTGGTCGTGATATCCAAATCTAGTGTCATAACTGGTCGGGATTTCAAATCCAATTTCTATAACTGGTCGGGATTTTCAAATGCAGTTTTATAACTGGTCAGGATTTTCAAATGCAGTTTCTATAACTGGTTGGGATTTTTAAATCCAGTTTTATAACTCGTTAGGATTTTCAAATGCAGTTTCTATAACTGGTTGAGATTTTTAAATCCAGATTTATAACTGGTCGGGATTTTCAAATCCAGTTTCTATAACAGGTCCGGATTTTCAAATCTAGTTTTATAATTGGTCGGGATTTTCAAATCCAGTGTTATAACTGATCAGGATTTTCAAATCCAGTTTCTATAACTGGTCGGGATTTTCAAATCTAGTTTTTATAACTGGTCGGGATTTTCAAATCCAGTTTCTATAACTGGTCGGGATTTTCAAATCCAGTTTCTATAACTGGTCGGGATTTTCAAATCCAGTTTCTATAACTGGTCGTGATATCCAAATCTAGTGTCATAACTGGTCGGGATTTCAAATCCAATTTCTATACCTGGTCGGGATTTTCAAATGCAGTTTTATAACTGGTCAGGATTTTCAAATGCAGTTTCTATAACTGGTTGGGATTTTTAAATCCAGTTTTATAACTCGTTAGGATTTTCAAATGCAGTTTCTATAACTGGTTGGGATTTTTAAATCCAGATTTATAACTGGTCGGGATTTTCAAATCCAGTTTCTATAACAGGTCCGGATTTTCAAATCTAGTTTTATAATTGGTCAGGATTTTCAAATCCAGTGTTATAACTGATAAGGATTTTCAAATCCAGTTTCTATAACTGGTCGGGATTTTCAAATCTAGTTTTTATAACTGGTCGGGATTTTCAAATCCAGTTTCTATAACTGGTCAGGATTTTCAAATCCAGTTTCTATAACTGGTCGGGATTTTAAAATCTAGTTTTATAACTGGTTGGGATTTTCAAATCCAGATTTATAACTGGTCGGGATTTTCAAATCCAGTTTTATAACTGGTCGGGATTTTCAAATCCAGTTTTTATAACTGGTCGGGATTTTCAAATCCAGTTTCTATAACTGGTCAGGATTTTCAAATCAAGTTTCTATAACTGGTCGAGATTTTCAAATCCAGTTTTTATAACCGGTCGGGATTTTCAAGTTCAGTGTTATAACTGGTCAGGATTTTGAAATCCAGTTTCTATAACTGGTCGGGATTTTTAATTCCAGATTTTATAACTGGTCGGGATTTTCAAATCCAGTTTCTATAACTGGTCGGGATTTTCAAATCCAGTTTCTATAACTGGTTGAGATTTTCAAATCCAGTTTCTATAACTGGTCGGGATTTTCAAATTCAGTTTCTATAACTGGTCAGGATTTTCAACTCCAGTTTTTATAACTGGTCGGGATTTTCAAATCCAGTATCTATAACTGGTCGGGATTTTGAAATCCAGTTTCTATAACTGGACGGGATTTTCAATTCCAGATTTTATAACTGGTCGGGATTTTCAAATCCAGTTTCTATAACTGGTCTGGATTTTCAAATCCAGTTTCTATAACTGGTCGGGATTTTCAAATCCAGTTTTTATAACTAGTCGGGATTTTCAAATCTAGTTTTATAATTGGTCGGATTTTCAAATCCAGTTTTTGTAACTGGTCGGGATTTTCAAAATTCAGTTTTTACAACTGGTCGGGATTTTCAAATCCAGTTTCTATAACTGGTCGGGATTTTCAAATCCAGTTTCTATATCTGGTCGGGATTTTCAAATCCAGTTTCTATAACTGGTCGTGATTTCCAAATCTAGTGTCATAACTGGTCGGGATTTTCAAATCCAATTTCTATAACTGGTCGGGATTTTCAAATCCAGTTTTATAACTGGTCAGGATTTTCAAATGCAGTTTCTATAACTGGTCGGGATTTTTAAATCTAGTTTTATAACTGGTTGGGATTTTGAAATCCAGATTTATAACTGGTCGGGATTTTCAAATCCAGTTTCTATAACAGGTCCGGATTTTCAAATCTAGTTTTAGAATTGGTCAGGATTTTCAAATCCAGTTTCTATAACTCGTCGGGATTTTCAAATCTAGTTTTATAACTGGTCGGGATTTTCAAATCCAGTTTTTATAACTGGTCCGGATTTTCAAATCCAGTTTCTATAACTGGTCGGGATTTTCAAATCCAGTTTCTAAAACTGGTCGGGATTTTCAACTCCAGTTTTTATAACTGGTCGGGATTTTCAAATCAAGTATCTATAACAAGTCGGGATTTTCAAATCTAGTTTTATAACTGGTCGGGATTTTCATATCCAGTTTTATAACTGGTCAGAATTTTCAAATCCATTTTCTATAACTTGTCGCGATTTTCAAATCTAGTTTTATAATTGGTCGGGATTTTCAAATCCAGTGTTATAACTCATCAGGATTTTCAAATTCAGTTTCTATAACTCGACAGGATTTTCAAATCCAGTTTTATAACTGGTCGGGATTTTCAAATCCAGTTTTTATAACTGGTCGGGATTTCAATATCAGTTTCTATAACTGGTCAGGATTTTCAAATCCAGTTTCTATAACTGGTCGGGATTTTCAAATTCAGTTTTTATTACTGGTCGGGATTTTCAAATTCAGTGTTATAACTGGTCGAGATTTTCAACTCCAGTTTTTATAACTGGTCGGGATTTTGAAATCCAGTTTCTATAACTGGTTGGGATTTTCAAATCCAGTTTTTATAACTAGTCGGGATTTTCAAATCTAGTTTCTATAACTGGTCGGGATTTTCAAATCCAGTTTTATAACTGGTCGGGATTTTCAAATTCAGTTTCTATAACTAGTCGTGATTTCCAAATCTAGTGTCATAACTGGTCGGGATTTTCAAATCCAATTTCTATAACTGGTCGGGATTTTCAAATCCAGTTTTATAACTGGTCAGGATTTTCAAATGCAGTTTCTATAACTGGTCGGGATTTTTAAATCTAGTTTTATAACTGGTTGGGATTTTCAAATCCAGTTTTTATAACTAGTCGGGATTTTCAAATCCAGTTTCTATAACTGGTCGGGATTTTCAAATACAGTTTTATAACTGGTCGGAATTTTCAAATCCAGTTTCTATAACTGGTCGATATTTTCAAATCCAGTTTCTATAACTGGTCAGGATTTTCAAATCCAGTTTCTATAACTGGTTGGGATTTTCAAATCTAGTTTTTATAACTGGTCGGGATTTTCAAATCCAGTTTCTATAACTGGTCAAGATTTTCAAATCCAGTTTCTATAACTGGTCGGGATTTTAAAATCTAGTTTTATAACTGGTTGGGATTTTCAAATCCAGATTTATAACTGGTCGGGATTTTCAAATCCAGTTTCTATAACAGGTCCGAATTTTCAAATCTAGTTTTATAATTGGTCAGGATTTTCAAATCCAGTGTTATAACTGATCAGGATTTTCAAATCCAGTTTCTATAACTGGTCGGGATTTTCAAATCCAGTTTTATAACTGGTAGGGATTTTCAAATCCAGTTTTTATAACTGGTCGGGATTTTCAAATCCAGTTTCTATAACTGGTCAGGATTTTCAAATCAAGTTTCTATAACTGGTCGGGATTTTCAAATCCAGTTTTTATAACCGGTCGGGATTTTCAAATTCAGTGTTATAACTGGTCGGGATTTTCAAATCCAGTTTCTATAACTGGTCGGGATTTTCAAATTCAGTTTCTATAACTTGTCGGGATTTTGAAATCCAGTTTCTATAACTGGTCGGGATTTTCAATTCCAGATTTTATAACTGGTCGGGATTTTCAAATCCAGTTTCTATAACTGGTCTGGATTTTCAAATCCAGTTTCTATAACTGGTCGAGATTTTCAAATCCAGTTTCTATAACTGGTCAGGATTTTCAAATCCAGTTTCTATAATTGGTCGGGATTTTCAACTCCAGTTTTTATAACTGTTCGGGATTTTTAAATCAAGTATCTATAACAGGTCGGGATTTTCAAATCTAGTGTCATAACTGGTCAGAATTTTTAAATCCAGTTTCTATAATTGGTCGGGATTTTCAAATCCAGTTTTATAACTGGTCGGGATTTTCAAATCCAGTTTCTATAACTGGTCGGGATTTTCAAATACGGTTTTATAACTGGTCGGGATTTTCAAATCCATTTTCTATAACTGGTCTGGATTTTCAAATCTAGTTTTTATAACTGGTCGGGATTTTCAAATCCAGTTTTTGTAACTGGTCGGGATTTTCAAAATTCAGTTTTTACAACTGGTCCAGATTTTCAAATCCAGTTTCTATAACTGGTCGGGATTTTCAAATCCAGTTTCTATAACTGGTCGGGATTTTCAAATCCAGTTTCTATAACTGGTCGTGATATCCAAATCTAGTGTCATAACTGGTCGGGATTTCAAATCCAATTTCTATAACTGGTCGGGATTTTCAAATGCAGTTTTATAACTGGTCAGGATTTTCAAATGCAGTTTCTATAACTGGTTGGGATTTTTAAATCCAGTTTTATAACTCGTTAGGATTTTCAAATGCAGTTTCTATAACTGGTTGGGATTTTTAAATCCAGATTTATAACTGGTCGGGATTTTCAAATCCAGTTTCTATAACAGGTCCGGATTTTCAAATCTAGTTTTATAATTGGTCGGGATTTTCAAATCCAGTGTTATAACTGATCAGGATTTTCAAATCCAGTTTCTATAACTGGTCGGGATTTTCAAATCTAGTTTTTATAACTGATCGGGATTTTCAAATCCAGTTTCTATAACTGGTCGGGATTTTCAAATCCAGTTTCTATAACTGGTCGGGATTTTCAAATCCAGTTTCTATAACTGGTCGTGATATCCAAATCTAGTGTCATAACTGGTCGGGATTTCAAATCCAATTTCTATAACTGGTCGGGATTTTCAAATGCAGTTTTATAACTGGTCAGGATTTTCAAATGCAGTTTCTATAACTGGTTGGGATTTTTAAATCCAGTTTTATAACTCGTTAGGATTTTCAAATGCAGTTTCTATAACTGGTTGGGATTTTTAAATCCAGATTTATAACTGGTCGGGATTTTCAAATCCAGTTTCTATAACAGGTCCGGATTTTCAAATCTAGTTTTATAATTGGTCAGGATTTTCAAATCCAGTGTTATAACTGATCAGGATTTTCAAATCCAGTTTCTATAACTGGTCGGGATTTTCAAATCTAGTTTTTATAACTGGTCGGGATTTTCAAATCCAGTTTCTATAACTGGTCAGGATTTTCAAATCCAGTTTCTATAACTGGTCGGGATTTTAAAATCTAGTTTTATAACTGGTCGGGATTTTCAAATCCAGATTTATAACTGGTCGGGATTTTCAAATCCAGTTTTATAACTGGTCGGGATTTTCAAATCCAGTTTTTATAACTGGTCGGGATTTTCAAATCCAGTTTCTATAACTGGTCAGGATTTTCAAATCAAGTTTCTATAACTGGTCGGGATTTTCAAATCCAGTTTTTATAACCGGTCGGGATTTTCAAGTTCAGTGTTATAACTGGTCGGGATTTTGAAATCCAGTTTCTATAACTGGTCGGGATTTTCAATTCCAGATTTTATAACTGGTCGGGATTTTCAAATCCAGTTTCTATAACTGGTCGGGATTTTCAAATCCAGTTTCTATAACTGGTTGAGATTTTCAAATCCAGTTTCTATAACTGATCGGGATTTTCAAATTCAGTTTCTATAACTGGTCAGGATTTTCAACTCCAGTTTTTATAACTGGTCGGGATTTTCAAATCCAGTATCTATAACTGGTCGGGATTTTGAAATCCAGTTTCTATAACTGGTCGGGATTTTCAATTCCAGATTTTATAACTGGTCGGGATTTTCAAATCCAGTTTCTATAACTGGTCTGGATTTTCAAATCCAGTTTCTATAACTGGTCGGGATTTTCAAATCCAGTTTTTATAACTAGTCGGGATTTTCAAATCCAGTTTCTATAACTGGTCGGGATTTTCAATTCCAGATTTTATAACTGGTCGGGATTTTCAAATCCAGTTTCTATAACTGGTCTGGATTTTCAAATCCAGTTTCTATAACTGGTCGGGATTTTCAAATCCAGTTTTTATAACTAGTCGGGATTTTCAAATCCAGTTTTTATAGCTGGTCGGGATTTTTAAATCCAGTTTTATAACTGGTCGGGATTTTCAAATCCATTTTCTTTAACTGGTCGGGATTTTCAAATCTAGTTTTATAATTGGTCGGGATTTTCAAATCCAGTGTTATAACTGATCATGATTTTCAAATTCAGTTTCTATAACTCGTCGGGATTTTCAAATCCAGTTTTATAACTTGTCGGGATTTTCAAATCCAGTTTTTATAACTGGTCGGGATTTTCAAATTCAGTTTCTATAACTGGACAGGATTTTCAAATCCAGTTTTTATAACTGGTCAGGATTTTCAAATTCAGTTTCTATAACTGGTCAGGATTTTCAAATCCAGTTTTTATAACTGGTTGGGATTTTCAAATCCAGTTTTTATAACTGGTCGGGATTTTTCAAATTCAGTGTTATAACTGGTCGGCATTTTCAAATCCAGTTTCTATAACTTGTCGGGATTTTGAAATCCAGTTTTTATAACTGGTCGAGATTTTCAAATTCAGTTTTTATAACTGGTCGGGATTTTCAAATCCAGATTCTATAACTGTCGGGATTTTCATATCCAGTTTCTATAACTGGTCGGGATTTTCAAATCTAGTTTTTATAACTGGTCGGGATTTTCAAATCCAGTTTTTGTAACTGGTCGGGATTTTCAAAATTCAGTTTTTACAACTGGTCGGGATTTTCAAATCCAGTTTCTATAACTGGTCGGATTTTCAAATCCAGTTTCTATAACTGGTCGGATTTTCAAATCCAGTTTTTGTAACTGGTCGGGATTTTCAAAATTCAGTTTTTACAACTGGTCGGGATTTTCAAATCCAGTTTCTATAACTGGTCGGGATTTTCAAATCCATTTGCTATAACTGGTCGGGATTTTCAAATCTAGTTTTATAATTGGTCGAGATTTTCAAATCCAGTGTTATAACGGATCAGGATTTTCAAATTCTGTTTCTATAACTCGTAGGGATTTTCAAATCCAGTTTTATAACTGGTCGGGATTTTCAAATCCAGTTTTTATAAATGGTCAGGATTTTCAAATTCAGTTTCTATAACTGGTCAGGATTTTCAAATCCAGTTTTTATAACTGGTCGGGATTTTCAAATCCAGTTTTTATAACTGGTCAGGATTTTCAAATTCAGTGTTATAACTGGTCGGGATTTTCAAATTCAGTTTCTATAACTGGTCAGGATTTTCAAATCCAGTTTCTATAACTGGTCAGGATTTTGAAATCCAGTTTCTATAACTGGTCGGGATTTTCAAATTCAGTGTTATAATTGGTCGGGATTTTTAAATCCAGTTTCTATAACTGGTCGGGATTTTGAAATCTAGTTTCTATAACTGGTCGGGATTTTCAAATCCAGTTTTTATAACTGGTCGGGATTTTCAAATCCAGTTTCTATAACTGGTCGGGATTTTCAAATCCAGTTTTATAACTGGTCGGGATTTTCAAATCTAGTTTCTGTAACTGGTCGGGATTTTCAAATCCAGTTTCTATAAATGGTCGAGATTTTCAAATCCAGTTTGTATAACTGGTCGGGATTTTCAATTCTAGTTTTTATAACTGGTCGGGATTTTCAAATCCAGTTTTTGTAACTGGTCGGGATTTTCAAAATTCAGTTTTTACAACTGGTCCAGATTTTCAAATCCAGTTTCTATAACTAGTCGGGATTTTCAAATCCAGTTTCTATAACTGGTCGGGATTTTCAAATCCAGTTTCTATAACTGGTCGTGATATCCAAATCTACTGTCATAACTGGTCGGGATTTCAAATCCAATTTCTATAACTGGTCGGGATTTTCAAATGCAGTTTTATAACTGGTCAGGATTTTCAAATGCAGTTTCTATAACTGATTGGGATTTTTAAATCCAGTTTTATAACTCGTTAGGATTTTCAAATGCAGTTTCTATAACTGGTTGAGATTTTTAAATCCAGATTTATAACTGGTCGGGATTTTCAAATCCAGTTTCTATAACAGGTCCGGATTTTCAAATCTAGTTTTATAATTGGTCGGGATTTTCAAATCCAGTGTTATAACTGATCAGGATTTTCAAATCCAGTTTCTATAACTGGTCGGGATTTTCAAATCTAGTTTTTATAACTGGTCGGGATTTTCAAATCCAGTTTCTATAACTGGTCGGGATTTTCAAATCCAGTTTCTATAACTGGTCGGGATTTTCAAATCCAGTTTCTATAATTGGTCGTGATATCCAAATCTAGTGTCATAACTGGTCGGGATTTCAAATCCAATTTCTATACCTGGTCGGGATTTTCAAATGCAGTTTTATAACTGGTCAGGATTTTCAAATGCAGTTTCTATAACTGGTTGGGATTTTTAAATCCAGTTTTATAACTCGTTAGGATTTTCAAATGCAGTTTCTATAACTGGTTGGGATTTTTAAATCCAGATTTATAACTGGTCGGGATTTTCAAATCCAGTTTCTATAACAGGTCCGGATTTTCAAATCTAGTTTTATAATTGGTCAGGATTTTCAAATCCAGTGTTATAACTGATCAGGATTTTCAAATCCAGTTTCTATAACTGGTCGGGATTTTCAAATCTAGTTTTTATAACTGGTCGGGATTTTCAAATCCAGTTTCTATAACTGGTCAGGATTTTCAAATCCAGTTTCTATAACTGGTCGGGATTTTAAAATCTAGTTTTATAACTGGTTGGGATTTTCAAATCCAGATTTATAACTGGTCGGGATTTTCAAATCCAGTTTTATAACTGGTCGGGATTTTCAAATCCAGTTTTTATAACTGGTCGGGATTTTCAAATCCAGTTTCTATAACTGGTCAGGATTTTCAAATCAAGTTTCTATAACTGGTCGAGATTTTCAAATCCAGTTTTTATAACCGGTCGGGATTTTCAAGTTCAGTGTTATAACTGGTCAGGATTTTGAAATCCAGTTTCTATAACTGGTCGGGATTTTTAATTCCAGATTTTATAACTGGTCGGGATTTTCAAATCCAGTTTCTATAACTGGTTGAGATTTTCAAATCCAGTTTCTATAACTGGTCGGGATTTTCAAATTCAGTTTCTATAACTGGTCAGGATTTTCAACTCCAGTTTTTATAACTGGTCGGGATTTTCAAATCCAGTATCTATAACTGGTCGGGATTTTGAAATCCAGTTTCTATAACTGGACGGGATTTTCAAATCCAGTTTCTATAACTGGTCAGGATTTTCAAATCCAGTTTCTATAACTGGTCGGGATTTTAAAATCTAGTTTTATAACTGGTCGGGATTTTCAAATCCAGTTTCTATAACTGGTCGGGATTTTCAAATCCAGTTTCTATAACTGGTCGTGATATCCAAATCTAGTGTCATAACTGGTCGGGATTTCAAATCCAATTTCTATACCTGGTCGGGATTTTCAAATGCAGTTTTATAACTGGTCAGGATTTTCAAATGCAGTTTCTATAACTGGTTGGGATTTTTAAATCCAGTTTTATAACTCGTTAGGATTTTCAAATGCAGTTTCTATAACTGGTTGGGATTTTTAAATCCAGATTTATAACTGGTCGGGATTTTCAAATCCAGTTTCTATAACAGGTCCGGATTTTCAAATCTAGTTTTATAATTGGTCGGGATTTTCAAATCCAGTGTTATAACTGATCAGGATTTTCAAATCCAGTTTCTATAACTGGTCGGGATTTTCAAATACAGTTTTATAACTGGTCGGAATTTTCAAATCCAGTTTCTATAACTGGTCGATATTTTCAAATCCAGTTTCTATAACTGGTCAGGATTTTCAAATCCAGTTTCTATAACTGGTTGGGATTTTCAAATCTAGTTTTTATAACTGGTCGGGATTTTCAAATCCAGTTTCTATAACTGGTCAAGATTTTCAAATCCAGTTTCTATAACTGGTCGGGATTTTAAAATCTAGTTTTATAACTGGTTGGGATTTTCAAATCCAGATTTATAACTGGTCGGGATTTTCAAATCCAGTTTCTATAACAGGTCCGAATTTTCAAATCTAGTTTTATAATTGGTCAGGATTTTCAAATCCAGTGTTATAACTGATCAGGATTTTCAAATCCAGTTTCTATAACTGGTCGGGATTTTCAAATCCAGTTTTATAACTGGTCGGGATTTTCAAATCCAGTTTTTATAACTGGTCGGGATTTTCAAATCCAGTTTCTTTAACTGGTCAGGATTTTCAAATCAAGTTTCTATAACTGGTCGGGATTTTCAAATCCAGTTTTTATAACCGGTCGGGATTTTCAAATTCAGTGTTATAACTGGTCGGGATTTTCAAATCCAGTTTCTATAACTGGTCGGGATTTTCAAATTCAGTTTCTATAACTTGTCGGGATTTTGAAATCCAGTTTCTATAACTGGTCGGGATTTTCAATTCCAGATTTTATAACTGGTCGGGATTTTCAAATCCAGTTTCTATAACTGGTCTGGATTTTCAAATCCAGTTTCTATAACTGGTCTGGATTTTCAAATCCAGTTTCTATAACTGGTCGAGATTTTCAAATCCAGTTTCTATAACTGGTCAGGATTTTCAAATCCAGTTTCTATAATTGGTCGGGATTTTCAACTCCAGTTTTTATAACTGTTCGGGATTTTTAAATCAAGTATCTATAACAGGTCGGGATTTTCAAATCTAGTGTCATAACTGGTCAGAATTTTTAAATCCAGTTTCTATAATTGGTCGGGATTTTCAAATCCAGTTTTATAACTGGTCGGGATTTTCAAATCCAGTTTCTATAACTGGTCGGGATTTTCAAATACGGTTTTATAACTGGTCGGGATTTTCAAATCCATTTTCTATAACTGGTCTGGATTTTCAAATCTAGTTTTTATAACTGGTCGGGATTTTCAAATCCAGTTTTTGTAACTGGTCGGGATTTTCAAAATTCAGTTTTTACAACTGGTCCAGATTTTCAAATCCAGTTTCTATAACTGGTCGGGATTTTCAAATCCAGTTTCTATAACTGGTCGGGATTTTCAAATCCAGTTTCTATAACTGGTCGTGATATCCAAATCTAGTGTCATAACTGGTCGGGATTTCAAATCCAATTTCTATAACTGGTCGGGATTTTCAAATGCAGTTTTATAACTGGTCAGGATTTTCAAATGCAGTTTCTATAACTGGTTGGGATTTTTAAATCCAGTTTTATAACTCGTTAGGATTTTCAAATGCAGTTTCTATAACTGGTTGGGATTTTTAAATCCAGATTTATAACTGGTCGGGATTTTCAAATCCAGTTTCTATAACAGGTCCAAATTTTCAAATCTAGTTTTATAATTGGTCGGGATTTTCAAATCCAGTGTTATAACTGATCAGGATTTTCAAATCCAGTTTCTATAACTGGTCAGGATTTTCAAATCTAGTTTTTCTAACTGATCGGGATTTTCAAATCCAGTTTCTATAACTGGTCGGGATTTTCAAATCCAGTTTCTATAACTGGTCGGGATTTTCAAATCCAGTTTCTATAACTGGTCGTGATATCCAAATCTAGTGTCATAACTGGTCGGGATTTCAAATCCAATTTCTATAACTGGTCGGGATTTTCAAATGCAGTTTTATAACTGGTCAGGATTTTCAAATGCAGTTTCTATAACTGGTTGGGATTTTTAAATCCAGTTTTATAACTCGTTAGGATTTTCAAATGCAGTTTCTATAACTGGTTGGGATTTTTAAATCCAGATTTATAACTGGTCGGGATTTTCAAATCCAGTTTCTATAACAGGTCCGGATTTTCAAATCTAGTTTTATAATTGGTCAGGATTTTCAAATCCTGTGTTATAACTGATCAGGATTTTCAAATCCAGTTTCTATAACTGGTCGGGATTTTCAAATCTAGTTTTTATAACTGGTCGGGATTTTCAAATCCAGTTTCTATAACTGGTCAGGATTTTCAAATCCAATTTCTATAACTGGTCGGGATTTTAAAATCTAGTTTTATAACTGGTCAGGATTTTCAAATCCAGATTTATAACTGGTCGGGATTTTCAAATCCAGTTTTATAACTGGTCGGGATTTTCAAATCCAGTTTTTATAACTGGTCGGGATTTTCAAATCCAGTTTCTATAACTGGTCAGGATTTTCAAATCAAGTTTCTATAACTGGTCGGGATTTTCAAATCCAGTTTTTATAACCGGTCGGGATTTTCAAGTTCAGTGTTATAACTGGTCGGGATTTTGAAATCCAGTTTCTATAACTGGTCGGGATTTTCAATTCCAGATTTTATAACTGGTCGGGATTTTCAAATCCAGTTTCTATAACTGGTCGGGATTTTCAAATCCAGTTTCTATAACTGGTTGAGATTTTCAAATCCAGTTTCTATAACTGATCGGGATTTTCAAATTCAGTTTCTATAACTGGTCAGGATTTTCAACTCCAGTTTTTATAACTGGTCGGGATTTTCAAATCCAGTATCTATAACTGGTCGGGATTTTGAAATCCAGTTTCTATAACTGGTCGGGATTTTCAATTCCAGATTTTATAACTGGTCGGGATTTTCAAATCCAGTTTCTATAACTGGTCTGGATTTTCAAATCCAGTTTCTATAACTGGTCGGGATTTTCAAATCCAGTTTTTATAACTAGTCGGGATTTTCAAATCCAGTTTCTATAACTGGTCGGGATTTTCAATTCCAGATTTTATAACTGGTCGGGATTTTCAAATCCAGTTTCTATAACTGGTCTGGATTTTCAAATCCAGTTTCTATAACTGGTCGGGATTTTCAAATCCAGTTTTTATAACTAGTCGGGATTTTCAAATCCAGTTTCTATAGCTGGTCGGGATTTTTAAATCCAGTTTTATAACTGGTCGGGATTTTCAAATCCATTTTCTTTAACTGGTCGGGATTTTCAAATCTAGTTTTATAATTGGTCGGGATTTTCAAATCCAGTGTTATAACTGATCATGATTTTCAAATTCAGTTTCTATAACTCGTCGGGATTTTCAAATCCAGTTTTATAACTTGTCGGGATTTTCAAATCCAGTTTTTATAACTGGTCTGGATTTTCAAATTCAGTTTCTATAACTGGACAGGATTTTCAAATCCAGTTTTTATAACTGGTCAGGATTTTCAAATTCAGTTTCTATAACTGGTCAGGATTTTCAAATCCAGTTTTTATAACTGGTTGGGATTTTCAAATCCAGTTTTTATAACTGGTCGGGATTTTTCAAATTCAGTGTTATAACTGGTCGGCATTTTCAAATCCAGTTTCTATAACTTGTCGGGATTTTGAAATCCAGTTTTTATAACTGGTCGAGATTTTCAAATTCAGTTTTTATAACTGGTCGGGATTTTCAAATCCAGATTCTATAACTGTCGGGATTTTCATATCCAGTTTCTATAACTGGTCGGGATTTTCAAATCTAGTTTTTATAACTGGTCGGGATTTTCAAATCCAGTTTTTGTAACTGGTCGGGATTTTCAAAATTCAGTTTTTACAACTGGTCGGGATTTTCAAATCCAGTTTCTATAACTGGTCGGATTTTCAAATCCAGTTTCTATAACTGGTCGGATTTTCAAATCCAGTTTTTGTAACTGGTCGGGATTTTCAAAATTCAGTTTTTACAACTGGTCGGGATTTTCAAATCCAGTTTCTATAACTGGTCGGGATTTTCAAATCCATTTGCTATAACTGGTCGGGATTTTCAAATCTAGTTTTATAATTGGTCGAGATTTTCAAATCCAGTGTTATAACGGATCAGGATTTTCAAATTCTGTTTCTATAACTCGTAGGGATTTTCAAATCCAGTTTTATAACTGGTCGGGATTTTCAAATCCAGTTTTTATAAATGGTCAGGATTTTCAAATTCAGTTTCTATAACTGGTCAGGATTTTCAAATCCAGTTTTTATAACTGGTCGGGATTTTCAAATCCAGTTTTTATAACTGGTCAGGATTTTCAAATTCAGTGTTATAACTGGTCGGGATTTTCAAATTCAGTTTCTATAACTGGTCAGGATTTTCAAATCCAGTTTCTATAACTGGTCAGGATTTTGAAATCCAGTTTCTATAACTGGTCGGGATTTTCAAATTCAGTGTTATAATTGGTCGGGATTTTTAAATCCAGTTTCTATAACTGGTCGGGATTTTGAAATCTAGTTTCTATAACTGGTCGGGATTTTCAAATCCAGTTTTTATAACTGGTCGGGATTTTCAAATCCAGTTTCTATAACTGGTCGGGATTTTCAAATCCAGTTTTATAACTGGTCGGGATTTTCAAATCTAGTTTCTGTAACTGGTCGGGATTTTCAAATCCAGTTTCTATAAATGGTCGAGATTTTCAAATCCAGTTTGTATAACTGGTCGGGATTTTCAATTCTAGTTTTTATAACTGGTCGTGATTTTCAAATCCAGTTTTTGTAACTGGTCGGGATTTTCAAAATTCAGTTTTTACAACTGGTCCAGATTTTCAAATCCAGTTTCTATAACTGGTCGGGATTTTCAAATCCAGTTTCTATAACTGGTCGGGATTTTCAAATCCAGTTTCTATAACTGGTCGTGATATCCAAATCTAGTGTCATAACTGGTCGGGATTTCAAATCCAATTTCTATAACTGGTCGGGATTTTCAAATGCAGTTTTATAACTGGTCAGGATTTTCAAATGCAGTTTCTATAACTGGTTGGGATTTTTAAATCCAGTTTTATAACTCGTTAGGATTTTCAAATGCAGTTTCTATAACTGGTTGAGATTTTTAAATCCAGATTTATAACTGGTCGGGATTT
Organism: Nuphar pumila; assembly: GCF_984573655.1. NCBI lineage: Eukaryota > Viridiplantae > Streptophyta > Magnoliopsida > Nymphaeales > Nymphaeaceae > Nuphar > Nuphar pumila. The sequence goes on from NC_143258.1 coordinate 66,232,174, forward strand.
TCAAATCCAGTTTCTATAACAGGTCCGGATTTTCAAATCTAGTTTTATAATTGGTCGGGATTTTCAAATCCAGTGTTATAACTGATCAGGATTTTCAAATCCAGTTTCTATAACTGGTCGGGATTTTCAAATCTAGTTTTTATAACTGGTCGGGATTTTCAAATCCAGTTTCTATAACTGGTCGGGATTTTCAAATCCAGTTTCTATAACTGGTCGGGATTTTCAAATCCAGTTTCTATAACTGGTCGTGATATCCAAATCTAGTGTCATAACTGGTCGGGATTTCAAATCCAATTTCTATACCTGGTCGGGATTTTCAAATGCAGTTTTATAACTGGTCAGGATTTTCAAATGCAGTTTCTATAACTGGTTGGGATTTTTAAATCCAGTTTTATAACTCGTTAGGATTTTCAAATGCAGTTTCTATAACTGGTTGGGATTTTTAAATCCAGATTTATAACTGGTCGGGATTTTCAAATCCAGTTTCTATAACAGGTCCGGATTTTCAAATCTAGTTTTATAATTGGTCAGGATTTTCAAATCCAGTGTTATAACTGATCAGGATTTTCAAATCCAGTTTCTATAACTGGTCGGGATTTTCAAATCTAGTTTTTATAACTGGTCGGGATTTTCAAATCCAGTTTCTATAACTGGTCAGGATTTTCAAATCCAGTTTCTATAACTGGTCGGGATTTTAAAATCTAGTTTTATAACTGGTTGGGATTTTCAAATCCAGATTTATAACTGGTCGGGATTTTCAAATCCAGTTTTATAACTGGTCGGGATTTTCAAATCCAGTTTTTATAACTGGTCGGGATTTTCAAATCCAGTTTCTATAACTGGTCAGGATTTTCAAATCAAGTTTCTATAACTGGTCGAGATTTTCAAATCCAGTTTTTATAACCGGTCGGGATTTTCAAGTTCAGTGTTATAACTGGTCAGGATTTTGAAATCCAGTTTCTATAACTGGTCGGGATTTTTAATTCCAGATTTTATAACTGGTCGGGATTTTCAAATCCAGTTTCTATAACTGGTCGGGATTTTCAAATCCAGTTTCTATAACTGGTTGAGATTTTCAAATCCAGTTTCTATAACTGGTCGGGATTTTCAAATTCAGTTTATATAACTGGTCAGGATTTTCAACTCCAGTTTTTATAACTGGTCGGGATTTTCAAATCCAGTATCTATAACTGGTCGGGATTTTGAAATCCAGTTTCTATAACTGGACGGGATTTTCAAATCCAGTTTCTATAACTGGTCAGGATTTTCAAATCCAGTTTCTATAACTGGTCGGGATTTTAAAATCTAGTTTTATAACTGGTTGGGATTTTCAAATCCAGATTTATAACTGGTCGGGATTTTCAAATCCAGTTTCTATAACAGGTTCGGATTTTCAAATCTAGTTTTATAATTAGTCGGGATTTTCAAATCCAGTGTTATAACTGATCAGGATTTTCAAACCCAGTTTCTATAACTGGTCGGGATTTTCAAGTCCAGTTTTATAACTGGTCGGGATTTTCAAATCCAGTTTTATAACTGGTCGGGATTTTCAAATTCAGTATTATAACTGGTCGGGATTTTGAAATCCAGTTTCTATAACTGGTCGGGATTTTCAATTTCAGTTTATATAACTGGTCGGGATTTTCAAATCCAGTTTCTATAACTGGTCAGGATTTTCAAATCCAGTTCCTATAACTGGTCGAGATTTTCAAATCCAGTTTCTATAACTGGTCGGGATTTTCAAATCCAGTTTCTATAACTGGTCAGGATTTTCAACTCCAGTTTTTATAACTGGTCGGGATTTTCAAATCCAGTATCTATAACTGGTCAGGATTTTCAAATACAGTTTCTATAACTAGTCGGGATTTTTAAATCTAGTGTCATAACTGGTCGGGATTTTCAAATCTAGTTTCTGTAACTGGTCGGGATTTTCAAATCCAGTTTCTATAAATGGTCGAGATTTTCAAATCCAGTTTGTATAACTGGTCGGGATTTTCAATTCTAGTTTTTATAACTGGTCGGGATTTTCAAATCCAGTTTTTATAACTGGTCGGGATTTTCAAAATTCAGTTTTTACAACTGGTCCAGATTTTCAAATCCAGTTTCTATAACTGGTCGGGATTTTCAAATCCAGTTTCTATAACTGGTCGTGATATCCAAATCTAGTGTCATAACTGGTCGGGATTTCAAATCCAATTTCTATAACTGGTCGGGATTTTCAAATGCAGTTTTATAACTGGTCAGGATTTTCAAATGCAGTTTCTATAACTGGTTGGGATTTTTAAATCCAGTTTTATAACTCGTTAGGATTTTCAAATGCAGTTTCTATAACTGGTTGAGATTTTTAAATCCAGATTTATAACTGGTCGGGATTTTCAAATCCAGTTTCTATAACAGGTCCGGATTTTCAAATCTAGTTTTATAATTGGTCGGGATTTTCAAATCCAGTGTTATAACTGATCAGGATTTTCAAATCCAGTTTCTATAACTCGTCGGGATTTTCAAATCTAGTTTTTATAACTGGTCGGGATTTTCAAATCCAGTTTCTATAACTGGTCGGGATTTTCAAATCCAGTTTCTATAACTGGTCGGGATTTTCAAATCCAGTTTCTATAACTGGTCGTGATATCCAAATCTAGTGTCATAACTGGTCGGGATTTCAAATCCAATTTCTATACCTGGTCGGGATTTTCAAATGCAGTTTTATAACTGGTCAGGATTTTCAAATGCAGTTTCTATAACTGGTTGGGATTTTTAAATCCAGTTTTATAACTCGTTAGGATTTTCAAATGCAGTTTCTATAACTGGTTGGGATTTTTAAATCCAGATTTATAACTGGTCGGGATTTTCAAATCCAGTTTCTATAACAGGTCCGGATTTTCAAATTTAGTTTTATAATTGGTCAGGATTTTCAAATCCAGTGTTATAACTGATCAGGATTTTCAAATCCAGTTTCTATAACTGGTCGGGATTTTCAAATCTAGTTTTTATAACTGGTCGGGATTTTCAAATCCAGTTTCTATAACTGGTCAGGATTTTCAAATCCAGTTTCTATAACTGGTCGGGATTTTAAAATCTAGTTTTATAACTGGTTGGGATTTTCAAATCCAGATTTATAACTGGTCGGGATTTTCAAATCCAGTTTTATAACTGGTCGGGATTTTCAAATCCAGTTTTTATAACTGGTCGGGATTTTCAAATCCAGTTTCTATAACTGGTCAGGATTTTCAAATCAAGTTTCTATAACTGGTCGAGATTTTCAAATCCAGTTTTTATAACCGGTCGGGATTTTCAAGTTCAGTGTTATAACTGGTCAGGATTTTGAAATCCAGTTTCTATAACTGGTCGGGATTTTTAATTCCAGATTTTATAACTCGTCGGGATTTTCAAATCCAGTTTCTATAACTGGTCGGGATTTTCAAATCCAGTTTCTATAACTGGTTGAGATTTTCAAATCCAGTTTCTATAACTGGTCGGGATTTTCAAATTCAGTTTCTATAACTGGTCAGGATTTTCAACTCCAGTTTTTATAACTGGTCGGGATTTTCAAATCCAGTATCTATAACTGGTCGGGATTTTGAAATCCAGTTTCTATAACTGGACGGGATTTTCAATTCCAGATTTTATAACTGGTCGGGATTTTCAAATCCAGTTTCTATAACTGGTCTGGATTTTCAAATCCAGTTTCTATAACTGGTCGGGATTTTCAAATCCAGTTTTTATAACTAGTCGGGATTTTCAAATCTAGTTTTATAATTGGTCGGGATTTTCAAATCCAGTGTTATAACGGATCAGGATTTTCAAATTCTGTTTCTATAACTCGTAGGGATTTTCAAATCCAGTTTTATAACTGGTCGGGATTTTCAAATCCAGTTTTTATAACTGGTCAGGATTTTCAAATTCAGTTTCTATAACTGGTCAGGATTTTCAAATCCAGTTTTTATAACTGGTCGGGATTTTCAAATCCAGTTTTTATAACTGGTCAGGATTTTCAAATTCAGTGTTATAACTGGTCGGGATTTTCAAATTCAGTTTCTATAACTGGTCAGGATTTTCAAATCCAGTTTCTATAACTGGTCAGGATTTTGAAATCCAGTTTCTATAACTGGTCGGGATTTTCAAATTCAGTGTTATAATTGGTCGGGATTTTCAAATCCAATTTCTATAACTGGTCGGGATTTTTAAATCCAGTTTCTATAACTGGTCGGGATTTTGAAATCTAGTTTCTATAACTGGTCGGGATTTTCAAATCCAGTTTTTATAACTGGTCGGGATTTTCAAATCCTGTTTCTATAACTGGTCGGGATTTTCAAATCCAGTTTTATAACTGGTCGGGATTTTCAAATCTAGTTTCTGTAACTGGTCGGGATTTTCAAATCCAGTTTATATAAATGGTCGAGATTTTCAAATCCAGTTTGTATAACTGGTCGGGATTTTCAATTCTAGTTTTTATAACTGGTCGGGATTTTCAAATCCAGTTTTTGTAACTGGTCGGGATTTTCAAAATTCAGTTTTTACAACTGGTCCAGATTTTCAAATCCAGTTTCTATAACTGGTCGGGATTTTCAAATCCAGTTTCTATAACTGGTCGGGATTTTCAAATCCAGTTTCTATAACTGGTCGTGATATCCAAATCTAGTGTCATAACTGGTCGGGATTTCAAATCCAATTTCTATAACTGGTCAGGATTTTCAAATGCAGTTTTATAACTGGTCAGGATTTTCAAATGCAGTTTCTATAACTGGTTGGGATTTTTAAATCCAGTTTTATAACTCGTCAGGATTTTCAAATGCAGTTTCTATAACTGGTTGGGATTTTTAAATCCAGATTTATAACTGGTCGGGATTTTCAAATCCAGTTTCTATAATAGGTCCGGATTTTCAAATCTAGTTTTATAATTGGTCGGGATTTTCAAATCCAGTGTTATAACTGATCAGGATTTTCAAATCCAGTTTCTATAACTGGTCGGGATTTTCAAATCTAGTTTTTATAACTGGTCGGGATTTTCAAATCCAGTTTCTATAACTGGTCAGGATTTTCAAATCCAGTTTCTATAACTGGTCGGGATTTTAAAATCTAGTTTTATAACTGGTTGGGATTTTCAAATCCAGATTTATAACTGGTCGGGATTTTCAAATCCAGTTTCTATAACAGGTTCGGATTTTCAAATCTAGTTTTATAATTAGTCGGGATTTTCAAATCCAGTGTTATAACTGATCAGGATTTTCAAACCCAGTTTCTATAACTGGTCGGGATTTTCAAATCCAGTTTTATAACTGGTCGGGATTTTCAAATTCAGTATTATAACTGGTCGGGATTTTGAAATCCAGTTTCTATAACTGGTCGGGATTTTCAATTTCAGTTTGTATAACTGGTCGGGATTTTCAAATCCAGTTTCTATAACTGGTCAGGATTTTCAAATCCAGTTCCTATAACTGGTCGAGATTTTCAAATCCAGTTTCTATAACTGGTCGGGATTTTCAAATCCAGTTTCTATAACTGGTGAGGATTTTCAACTCCAGTTTTTATAACTGGTCGGGATTTTCAAATCCAGTATCTATAACTGGTCAGGATTTTCAAATACAGTTTCTATAACTAGTCGGGATTTTTAAATCTAGTGTCATAACTGGTCGGGATTTTTAAATCCAGTTTCTATAACTGGTCGGGATTTTCAAAACCAGTTTTATAACTGGTCAGGATTTTCAAATCCAGTTTCTATAAGTGGTCGGGATTTTCAAATCCAGTTTCTATAACTGGTCGGGATTTTTAAATCCAGTTTTATAACTGGCTGGGATTTTCAAATCCAGTTTTATAACTAGTCGGGATTTTCAAATCCATTTGCTATAACTGGTCGGGATTTTCAAATCTAGTTTTATAATTGGCCGGGATTTTCAAATCCAGTGTTATAACTGATCAGGATTTTCAAATCCACTTTCTATAACTGGTCGGGATTTTCAAATCTAGTGTCATAACTGGTCGGGATTTTTAAATCCAGTTTCAATAATTGGTCGGGATTTTCAAATCCAGTGTTATAACTGGTCAGAATTTTCAAATCCAGTTTTTATAACTGGTTGGGATTTTCAAATCCAGTTTTATAACTGGTCGGGATTTTCAAATCCAGTTTCTATAACTGGTCGGGATTTTTAAATCCAGTTTTATAACTGGTCGGGATTTTCAAATCCAGTTTTATAACTGGTCGGGATTTTCAAATCCATTTGCTATAACTGGTCGGGATTTTCAAATCTAGTTTTATAATTGGTCGGGATTTTCAAATCCAGTGTTATAACTGATCAGGATTTTCAAATTCATTTTCTATAACTCGTCGGGATTTTCAAATCCAGTTTTATAACTGGTCGGAATTTTCAAATCCAGTTTTTATAACTGGTCAGGATTTTCAAATTCAGTTTCTATAACTGGTCAGGATTTTCAAATCCAGTTTCTATAACTGGTCGGGATTTTCAAATCCAGTTTTTATAACTGGTCGGGATTTTCAAATTCAGTGTTATAACTGGTCGGGATTTTCAAATCCAGTTTCTATAACTGGTTGGGATTTTCAAATCCAGTTTCTATAACTGGTCGGGATTTTCAAATCCAGTTTTTATAACTGGTCAGTATTTTCAAATCCAGTTTCCATAACTGGTCGGGATTTTCAAATCCAGTTTTATAACTGGTCGAGATTTTCAAATCTAGTTTCTATACCTGGTCGAGATTTTCAAATCCAGTTTCTATAACTGGTCGGGATTTTCAAATCCAGTTTCTATAACTGGTCGGGATTTTCAAATCTAGTTTTTATAACTAGTCGGGATTTTCAAATCCAGTTTTTGTAACTGGTCGGGATTTTCAAAATTCAGTTTTTATAACTGGTCGGGATTTTCAAATCCAGTTTCTATAACTGGTCGGGATTTTCAAATCCAGTTTCTATAACTGGTCGTGATTTCCAAATCTAGTGTCATAACTGGTCGGGATTTTCAAATCCAATTTCTATAACTGGTCGGGATTTTCAAATCCAGTTTTATAACTGGTCAGGATTTTTAAATGCAGTTTCTATAACTGGTCGGGATTTTTAAATCTAGTTTTATAACTGGTTGGGATTTTCAAATCCAGATTTATAACTGGTCGGGATTTTCAAATCCAGTTTCTATAACAGGTCCGAATTTTCAAATCTAGTTTTATAATTGGTCGGGATTTTCAAATCCAGTGTTATAACTGATCAGAATTTTCAAATCCAGTTTCTATAACTGGTCAGGATTTTCAAATCTAGTTTTATAACTGGTCGGGATTTTCAAATCCAGATTTTATAACTGGTCGGGATTTTCAAATCCAGTTTCTATAACTGGTCGGGATTTTCAACTCTAGTTTTTATACCTGGTCAGGATTTTCAAATCAAGTATCTATAACAGGTCGGGATTTTCAAATCTAGTGTCATAACTGGTCGGAATTTTTAAATCCAGTTTCTATAACTGGTCGGGATTTTCAAATCCAGTTTTATAACTGGTCAGGATTTTCAAATCCAGTTTCTATAACTGGTCGGGATTTTCAAATCCAGTTTTATAACTGGTCGGGATTTTCAAATCCAGTTTCTATAACTGGTCGGGATTTTTAAATCCAGTTTTATAACTGGTCGGGATTTTCAAATCCAGTTTCTATAACTGGTCGGGATTTTCAAATCTAGTTTTATAATTGGTCGGGATTTTCAAATCCAGTGTTATAACTGATCAGGATTTTCAAATTCAGTTTCTATAACTCGTAGGGATTTTCAAATTCAGTTTCTATAACTGGTCAGAATTTTCAAATCCAGTTTCTATAACTGGTCGGGATTTTCAAATTCAGTTTTTATAACTGGTCGAGATTTTCAAATTCAGTGTTATAACTGGTCGGGATTTTCAACTCCAGTTTTTATAACTGGTCGGGATTTTTAAATCCAGTTTTTATAACTAGTCGGGATTTTCAAATCCAGTTTCTATAACTGGTCGGGATTTTCAAATCCAGTTTTATAACTGGTCGGGATTTTTAAATCCAGTTTCTATAACTGGTCGTGATTTCCAAATCTAGTGTCATAACTGATCGGGATTTTCAAATCCAATTTCTATAACTGGTCGGGATTTTCAAATCCAGTTTTATAACTGGTCAGGATTTTCAAATGCAGTTTCTATAACTGGTCGGGATTTTCAAATTCAGTTTTATAACTGGTCGGGATTTTCAAATCCAGTTTCAATAACTGGTCGGGATTTTTAAATCCAATTTTATAACTGACTGGGATTTTTAAATCCAGTTTTATAACTGGTCGGGATTTTCAAATCCATTTGCTATAACTGGTCGGGATTTTCAAATCTAGTTTTATAATTGGTCGGGATTTTCAAATCCAGTGTTATAACTCATCAGGATTTTCAAATTCAGTTTCTATAACTCGTCGGGATTTTCAAATCCAGTTTTATAACTGGTCGGGATATTCAAATCCAGTTTTTATAACTGGTCAGGATTTTCAAATTCAGTTTCTATAACTGGTCAGGATTTTCAAATCCAGTTTCTATAACTGGTCGGGATTTTCAAATCCAGTTTTTATAACTGGTCGGGATTTTCAAATTCAGTGTTATAACTGGTCGGGATTTTTAAATCCAGTTTCTATAACTGGTGGGGATTTTCAAATCCAGTTTCTATAACTGGTCGGGATTTTGAAATCCAGTTTCTATAACTGGTCGGGATTTTCAAATCCAGTTTTTATAACTGGTCAGGATTTTCAAATCCAGTTTCTATAACTGGTCGGGATTTTCAAATCCAGTTTTATAACTGGTCGAGATTTTCAAATCTATTTTCTATAACTGGTCGGGATTTTCAAATCCAGTTTCTATAACTGGTCGGGATTTTCAAATCCAGTTTCTATAACTGGTCGGGATTTTCAAATCTAGTTTTTATAACTGGTCGGGATTTTCAAATCCAGTTTTTGTAACTTGTCGGGATTTTCAAAATTCAGTTTTTACAACTGGTCGGGATTTTCAAATCCAGTTACTATAACTGGTCGGGATTTTCAAATCCAGTTTCTATAACTGGTCGGGATTTTCAAATCCAGTTTCTATAACTGGTCGTGATTTCCAAATCTAGTGTCATAACTGGTCGGGATTTTCAAATCCAATTTCTATAACTGGTCGGGATTTTCAAATCCAGTTTTATAACTGGTCAGGATTTTCAAATGCAGTTTCTATAACTGGTCGGGATTTTTAAATCTAGTTTTATAACTGGTTGGGATTTTCAAATCCAAATTTATAACTGGTCGGGATTTTCAAATCCAGTTTCTATAACAGGTCCGGATTTTCAAATCTAGTTTTATAATTGGTCGGGATTTTCAAATCCAGTGTTATAACTGGTCAGAATTTTCAAATCCAGTTTCTATAACTGGTCGGGATTTTCAAATCCAGTTTTATAACTGGTCGGGATTTTCAAATCCAGTTTCTATAACTGGTCGGGATTTTTAAATCCAGTTTTATAACTGGTCGGGATTTTCAAATCCAGTTTTATAACTGGTCGGGATTTTCAAATCCATTTGCTATAACTGGTCGGGATTTTCAAATCTAGTTTTATAATTGGTCGGGATTTTCAAATCCAGTTTTATAATTGATCAGGATTTTTAAATTCATTTTCTATAACTCGTCGGGATTTTCAAATCCAGTTTTATAACTGGTCGGGATTTTCAAATCCAGTTTTTATAACTGGTCAGGATTTTCAAATTCAGTTTCTATAACTGGTCAGGATTTTCAAATCCAGTTTCTATAACTGGTCGGGATTTTCAAATCTAGTTTTATAATTGGTCGGGATTTTCAAATCCAGTGTTATAACTGATCAGGATTTTCAAATTCAGTTTCTATAACTCGTAGGGATTTTCAAATTCAGTTTCTATAACTGGTCAGAATTTTCAAATCCAGTTTCTATAACTGGTCGGGATTTTCAAATTCAGTTTTTATAACTGGTCGAGATTTTCAAATTCAGTGTTATAACTGGTCGGGATTTTCAACTCCAGTTTTTATAACTGGTCGGGATTTTTAAATCCAGTTTTTATAACTAGTCGGGATTTTCAAATCCAGTTTCTATAACTGGTCGGGATTTTCAAATCCAGTTTTATAACTGGTCGGGATTTTTAAATCCAGTTTCTATAACTGGTCGTGATTTCCAAATCTAGTGTCATAACTGATCGGGATTTTCAAATCCAATTTCTATAACTGGTCGGGATTTTCAAATCCAGTTTTATAACTGGTCAGGATTTTCAAATGTAGTTTCTATAACTGGTCGGGATTTTCAAATTCAGTTTTATAACTGGTCGGGATTTTCAAATCCAGTTTCAATAACTGGTCGGGATTTTTAAATCCAATTTTATAACTGACTGGGATTTTTAAATCCAGTTTTATAACTGGTCGGGATTTTCAAATCCATTTGCTATAACTGGTCGGGATTTTCAAATCTAGTTTTATAATTGGTCGGGATTTTCAAATCCAGTGTTATAACTGATCAGGATTTTCAAATTCAGTTTCTATAACTCGTAGGGATTTTCAAATCCAGTTTTATAACTGGTCGGGATATTCAAATCCAGTTTTTATAACTGGTCAGGATTTTCAAATTCAGTTTCTATAACTGGTCAGGATTTTCAAATCCAGTTTCTATAACTGGTCGGGATTTTCAAATCCAGTTTTTATAACTGGTCGGGATTTTCAAATTCAGTGTTATAACTGGTCGGGATTTTTAAATCCAGTTTCTATAACTGGTGGGGATTTTCAAATCCAGTTTCTATAACTGGTCGGGATTTTGAAATCCAGTTTCTATAACTGGTCGGGATTTTCAAATCCAGTTTTTATAACTGGTCAGGATTTTCAAATCCAGTTTCTATAACTGGTCGGGATTTTCAAATCCAGTTTTATAACTGGTCGAGATTTTCAAATCTATTTTCTATAACTGGTCGGGATTTTCAAATCCAGTTACTATAACTGGTCGGGATTTTCAAATCCAGTTTCTATAACTGGTCGGGATTTTCAAATCCAGTTTCTATAACTGGTCGTGATTTCCAAATCTAGTGTCATAACTGGTCGGGATTTTCAAATCCAATTTCTATAACTGGTCGGGATTTTCAAATCCAGTTTTATAACTGGTCAGGATTTTCAAATGCAGTTTCTATAACTGGTCGGGATTTTTAAATCTAGTTTTATAACTGGTTGGGATTTTCAAATCCAAATTTATAACTGGTCGGGATTTTCAAATCCAGTTTCTATAACAGGTCCGGATTTTCAAATCTAGTTTTATAATTGGTCGGGATTTTCAAATCCAGTGTTATAACTGGTCAGAATTTTCAAATCCAGTTTCTATAACTGGTCGGGATTTTCAAATCCAGTTTTATAACTGGTCGGGATTTTCAAATCCAGTTTCTATAACTGGTCGGGATTTTTAAATCCAGTTTTATAACTGGTCGGGATTTTCAAATCCAGTTTTATAACTGGTCGGGATTTTCAAATCCATTTGCTATAACTGGTCGGGATTTTCAAATCTAGTTTTATAATTGGTCGGGATTTTCAAATCCAGTTTTATAATTGATCAGGATTTTTAAATTCATTTTCTATAACTCGTCGGGATTTTCAAATCCAGTTTTATAACTGGTCGGGATTTTCAAATCCAGTTTTTATAACTGGTCAGGATTTTCAAATTCAGTTTCTATAACTGGTCAGGATTTTCAAATCCAGTTTCTATAACTGGTCGGGATTTTCAAATCCAGTTTTTATAACTGGTCGGGATTTTTAAATCCAGTTTTTATAACTGGTCGGGATTTTCAAATCTAGTTTTATAATTGGTCGGGATTTTCAAATTCATTTTCTATAACTCGTCGGGATTTTCAAATCCAGTTTTATAACTGGTCGGGATTTTCAAATCCAGTTTTTATAACTGGTCAGGATTTTCAAATTCAGTTTCTATAACTGGTCAGGATTTTCAAATCCAGTTTCTATAACTGGTCGGGATTTTCAAATCCAGTTTTTATAACTGGTCGGGATTTTCAAATCCAGTTTTTATAACTGGTCGGGATTTTCAAATTCAGTGTTATAACTGGTCGGGATTTTCAAATCCAGTTTCTATAACTGGTCGGGATTTTCAAATCCAGTTTTTTAACTGGTCAGTATTTTCAAATCCAGTTTCCATAACTGGTCGGGATTTTCAAATCCAGTTTTATAACTCGTCGGGATTTTCAAATCTAGTTTCTATAACTGGTCGAGATTTTCAAATCCAGTTTCTATAACTGGTCGGGATTTTCAAATCCAGTTTCTATAACTGGTCGGGATTTTCAAATCTAGTTTTTATAACTAGTCAGGATTTTCAAATCCAGTTTTTGTAACTGGTCGGGATTTTCAAAATTTAGTTTTTATAACTGGTCGGGATTTTCAAATCCAGTTTCTATAACTGGTCGGGATTTTCAAATCCAGTTTCTATAACTGGTCGTGATTTCCAAATCTAGTGTCATAACTGGTCGGGATTTTCAAATCCAATTTCTATAACTGGTCGGGATTTTTAAATCCAGTTTTATAACTGGTCGGGATTTTCAAAATTCAGTTTTTATAACTGGTCGGGATTTTCAAATCCAGTTTCTATAACTGGTCGGGATTTTCAAATCCAGTTTCTATAACTGGTCGTGATTTCCAAATCTAGTGAAATAACTGGTCGGGATTTTCAAATCCAATTTCTATAACTGGTCGGGATTTTCAAATCCAGTTTTATAACTGGTCAGGATTTTTAAATGCAGTTTCTATAACCGGTCGGGATTTTTAAATCTAGTTTTATAACTGGTTGGGATTTTCAAATCCAGATTTATAACTGGTCGGGATTTTCAAATCCAGTTTCTATAACAGGTCCGAATTATCAAATCTAGTTTTATATTTGGTCGGGATTTTCAAATCCAGTGTTATAACTGATCAGAATTTTCAAATCCAGTTTCTATAACTGGTCGGAATTTTCAAATCTAGTTTTATAACTGGTCGGGATTTTCAAATCCAGTTTTTATAACTAGTCGGGATTTTCAAATCCAGTTTCTATAACTGGTCGGGATTTTCAACTCTAGTTTTTATAACTGGTCAGGATTTTCAAATCAAGTATCTATAACAGGTCGGGATTTTCAAATCTAGTGTCAAAACTGGTCGGAATTTTTAAATTCAGTTTCTATAACTGGTCGGGATTTTCAAATCCAGTTTTATAACTGGTCAGGATTTTCAAATCAAGTTTCTATAACTGGTCGGGATTTTCAAATCCAGTTTTATAACTGGTCGGGATTTTCAAATCTAGTTTCTATAACTGGTCGGGATTTTTAAATCCAGTTTTATAACTGGTCGGGATTTTCAAATCCAGTTTTATAACTGGTCGGGATTTTCAAATCCATTTTCTATAACTGGTCGGGATTTTCAAATCTAGTTTTATAATTGGTCGGGATTTTCAAATCCAGTGTTATAACTGATCAGGATTTTCAAATTCAGTTTCTATAACTCGTCGGGATTTTCAAATCCAGTTTTATAACTGTTCGGGATATTCAAATCCAGTTTTTATAACTGGTCAGGATTTTCAAATTCAGTTTCTATAACTGGTCATGATTTTCAAATCCAGTTTCTATAACTGGCCGGGATTTTCAAATCCAGTTTTTATAACTGGTCGGGATTTTCAAATTCAGTGTTATAACTGGTCGGGATTTTTAAATCCAGTTTCTATAACTGGTGGGGATTTTCAAATCCAGTTTCTATAACTGGTCGGGATTTTGAAATCCAGTTTCTATAACTGGTCGGGATTTTCAAATCCAGTTTTTATAACTGGTCAGGATTTTCAAATCCAGTTTCTATAACTGGTCGGGATTTTCAAATCTATTTTCTATAACTGGTCGGGATTTTCAAATCCAGTTTCTATAACTGGTCGGGATTTTCAAATCCAGTTTCTATAACTGGTCGGGATTTTCAAATCCAGTTTTTGTAACTTGTCGGGATTTTCAAAATTCAGTTTTTACAACTGGTCGGGATTTTCAAATCCAGTTACTATAACTGGTCGGGATTTTCAAATCCAGTTTCTATAACTGGTCGGGATTTTCAAATCCAGTTTCTATAACTGGTCGTGATTTTCAAATCTAGTGTCATAACTGGTCGGGATTTTCAAATCCAATTTCTATAACTGGTCGAGATTTTCAAATCCAGTTTTATAACTGGTCAGGATTTTCAAATGCAGTTTCTATAACTGGTCGGGATTTTTAAATCTAGTTTTATAACTGGTTGGGATTTTCAAATCCAAATTTATAACTGGTCGGGATTTTCAAATCCAGTTTCTATAACAGGTCCGGATTTTCAAATGTAGTTTTATAATTGGTCGGGATTTTCAAATCCAGTGTTATAACTGGTCAGAATTTTCAAATCCAGTTTCTATAACTGGTCGGGATTTTCAAATCCAGTTTTATAACTGGTCGGGATTTTCAAATCCAGTTTCTATAACTGGTCGGGATTTTTAAATCCAGTTTTATAACTGGTCGGGATTTTCAAATCCAGTTTTATAACTGGTCGGGATTTTCAAATCCATTTGCTATAACTGGTCGGGATTTTCAAATCTAGTTTTATAATTGGTCGGGATTTTCAAATCCAGTGTTATAACTGATCAGGATTTTCAAATTCATTTTCTATAACTCGTCGGGATTTTCAAATCCAGTTTTATAACTGGTCGGGATTTTCAAATCCAGTTTTTATAACTGGTCACGATTTTCAAATTCAGTTTCTATAACTGGTCAGGATTTTCAAATCCAGTTTCTATAACTGGTCGGGATTTTCAAATCCAGTTTTTATAACTGGTCGGGATTTTCAAATCCAGTTTTTATAACTGGTCGGGATTTTCAAATTCAGTGTTATAACTGGTCGGGATTTTCAAATCCAGTTTCTATAACTGGTCGGGATTTTCAAATCCAGTTTTTATAACTGGTCAGTATTTTCAAATCCAGTTTCCATAACTGGTCGGGATTTTCAAATCCAGTTTTATAACTCGTCGGGATTTTCAAATCTAGTTTCTATAACTGGTCGAGATTTTCAAATCCAGTTTCTATAACTGGTCGGGATTTTCAAATCCAGTCTCTATAACTGGTCGGGATTTTCAAATCTAGTTTTTATAACTAGTCGGGATTTTCAAATCCAGTTTTTGTAACTGGTCGGGATTTTCAAATTTCAGTTTTTATAACTGGTCGGGATTTTCAAATCCAGTTTCTATAACTGGTCGGGATTTTCAAATCCAGTTTCTATAACTGGTCGTGATTTCCAAATCTAGTGTCATAACTGGTCGGGATTTTCAAATCCAATTTCTATAACTGGTCGGGATTTTTAAATCCAGTTTTATAACTGGTCGGGATTTTCAAAATTCAGTTTTTATAACTGGTCGGGATTTTCAAATCCAGTTTCTATAACTGGTCGGGATTTTCAAATCCAGTTTCTATAACTGGTCGTGATTTCCAAATCTAGTGTCATAACTGGTCGGGATTTTCAAATCCAATTTCTATAACTGGTCGGGATTTTCAAATCCAGTTTTATAACTGGTCAGGATTTTTAAATGCAGTTTCTATAACTGGTCGGGATTTTTAAATCTAGTTTTATAACTAGTTGGGATTTTCAAATCCAGATTTATAACTGGTCGGGATTTTCAAATCCAGTTTCTATAACAGGTCCGAATTTTCAAATCTAGTTTTATATTTGGTCGGGATTTTCAAATCCAATGTTATAACTGATCAGAATTTTCAAATCCAGTTTCTATAACTGGTCGGAATTTTCAAATCTAGTTTTATAACTGGTCGGGATTTTCAAATCCAGTTTTTATAACTGGTCGGGATTTTCAAATCCAGTTTCTATAACTGGTCGGGATTTTCAACTCTAGTTTTTATAACTGGTCAGGATTTTCAAATCAAGTATCTATAACAGGTCGGGATTTTCAAATCTAGTGTCAAAACTGGTCGGAATTTTTAAATTCAGTTTCTATAACTGGTCGGGATTTTCAAATCCAGTTTTATAACTGGTCAGGATTTTCAAATCAAGTTTCTATAACTGGTCGGGATTTTCAAATCCAATTTTATAACTGGTCGGGATTTTCAAATCCAGTTTCTATAACTGGTCGGGATTTTTAAATCCAGTTTTATAACTGGTCGGGATTTTCAAATCCAGTTTTATAACTGGTCGGGATTTTCAAATCCATTTTCTATAACTGGTCGGGATTTTCAAATCTAGTTTTATAATTGGTCGGGATTTTCAAATCCAGTGTTATAACTGATCAGGATTTTCAAATTCAGTTTCTATAACTCGTCGGGATTTTCAAATTCAGTTTCTATAACTGGTCAGGATTTTCAAATCCAGTTTCTATAACTGGTCGGGATTTTCAAATTCAGTTTTTATAACTGGTCGGGATTTTCAAATTCAGTGTTATAACTGGTCGGGATTTTCAACTCCAGTTTTTATAACTGGTCGGTATTTTTAAATCCAGTTTTTATAACTAGTCGGGATTTTCAAATCCAGTTTCTATAACTGGTCGGGATTTTCAAATCCAGTTTTATAACTGGTCGGGATTTTTAAATCCAGTTTCTATAACTGGTCGTGATTTCCAAATCTAGTGTCATAACTGATCGGGATTTTCAAATCCAATTTCTATAACTGGTCGGAATTTTCAAATCCAGTTTTATAACTGGTTGGGATTTTCAAATTCAGTTTTATAACTGGTCGGGATTTTCAAATCCAGTTTTTATAACTGGTCAGGATTTTCAAATTCAGTTTCTATAACTGGTCAGGATTTTCAAATCCAGTTTCTATAACTGGTCGGGATTTTCAAATCCAGTTTTTATAACTGGTCGGGATTTTCAAATTCAGTGTTATAACTGGTCGGGATTTTTAAATCCAGTTTCTATAACTGGTGGGGATTTTCAAATCCAGTTTCTATAACTGGTCGGGATTTTGAATTCCAGTTTCCATAACTGGTCGGGATTTTCAAATCCAGTTTTTATAACTGGTCAGGATTTTCAAATCCAGTTTCTATAACTGGTCGGGATTTTCAAATCCAGTTTTATAACTGGTCGAGATTTTCAAATCTATTTTCTATAACTGGTCGGGATTTTCAAATCCAGTTTCTATAACTGGTAGGGATTTTCAAATCCAGTTTCTATAACTGGTCGGGATTTTCAAATCTAGTTTTTATAACTGGTCGGGATTTTCAAATCCAGTTTTTGTAACTTGTCGGGATTTTCAAAATTCAGTTTTTACAACTGGTCGGGATTTTCAAATCCAGTTACTATAACTGGTCGGGATTTTCAAATCCAGTTTCTATAACTGGTCGGGATTTTTAAATCCAGTTTCTATAACTGGTCGTGATTTCCAAATCTAGTGTCATAACTGGTCGGGATTTTCAAATCCAGTTTTATAACTGGTCAGGATTTTCAAATGCAGTTTCTATAACTGGTCGGGATTTTTAAATCTAGTTTTATAACTCGTTGGGATTTTCAAATCCAAATTTATAACTGGTCGGGATTTTCAAATCCAGTTTGTATAACACGTCCGGATTTTCAAATCTAGTTTTATAATTGGTCGGGATTTTTAAATCCAGTGTTATAACTGGTCAGAATTTTCAAATCCAGTTTCTATAACTGGTCGGGATTTTCAAATCCAGTTTTATAACTGGTCGGGATTTTCAAATCCAGTTTTATAACTGGTCGGGATTTTCAAATCCATTTGCTATAACTGGTCGGGATTTTCAAATCTAGTTTTATAATTGGTCGGGATTTTCAAATCCAGTGTTATAACTGATCAGGATTTTCAAATTCATTTTCTATAACTCGTCGGGATTTTCAAATCCAGTTTTATAACTGGTCGGGATTTTCAAATCCAGTTTTTATAACTGGTCAGGATTTTCAAATTCAGTTTCTATAACTGGTCAGGATTTTCAAATCCAGTTTCTATAACTGGTCGGGATTTTCAAATCCAGTTTTTATAACTGGTCAGTATTTTCAAATCCAGTTTCCATAACTGGTCGGGATTTTGAAATCCAGTTTTTATAACTGGTCGGGATTTTCAAATCCAGTTTTTATAACTGGTCAGTATTTTCAAATCCAGTTTCCATAACTGGTCGGGATTTTCAAATCCAGTTTTATAACTGGTCGGGATTTTCAAATCTAGTTTCTATAACTGGTCGAGATTTTCAAATCCAGTTTCTATAACTGGTCGGGATTTTCAAATCCAGTTTCTATAACTGGTCGGGATTTTCAAATCTAGTTTTTATAACTAGTCGGGATTTTTAAATCCAGTTTTTGTAACTGGTCGGGATTTTCAAAATTCAGTTTCTATAACTGGTCGGGATTTTCAAATCCAGTTTCTATAACTGGTCGTGATTTCCAAATCTAGTGTCATAACTGGTCGGGATTTTCAAATCCAATTTCTATAACTGGTCGGGATTTTTAAATCCAGTTTTATAACTGGTCGGGATTTTCAAAATTCAGTTTTTATAACTGGTCGGGATTTTCAAATCCAGTTTCTATAACTGGTCGGGATTTTCAAATCCAGTTTCTATAATTGGTCGTGATTTCCAAATCTAGTGTCATAACTGGTCGGGATTTTCAAATCCAATTTCTATAACTGGTCGGGATTTTCAAATCCAGTTTTATAACTGGTCAGGATTTTTAAATGCAGTTTCTATAACTGGTCGGGATTTTTAAATCTAGTTTTATAACTGGTAGGGATTTTCAAATCCAGATTTATAACTGGTCGGGATTTTCAAATCCAGTTTCTATAACAGGTCCGAATTTTCAAATCTAGTTTTATAATTGGTCGGGATTTTCAAATCCAGTGTTATAACTGATCAGAATTTTCAAATCCAGTTTCTATAACTGGTCGGGATTTTCAAATCTAGTTTTGTAACTGGTCGGGATTTTCAAGTCCAGTTTTTATAACTGGTCGGGATTTTCAAATCCAGTTTCTATAACTGGTCGGGATTTTCAACTCTAGTTTTTATAACTGGTCAGGATTTTCAAATCAAGTATCTATAACAGGTCGGGATTTTCAAATCTAGTGTCAAAACTGGTCGGAATTTTTAAATCCAGTTTCTATAACTGGTCGGGATTTTCAAATCCAGTTTTATAACTGGTCAGGATTTTCAAATCCAGTTTCTATAACTGGTCGGGATTTTCAAATCCAGTTTTATAACTGGTCGGGATTTTCAAATCCAGTTTCTATAACTGGTCGGGATTTTTAAATCCAGTTTTATAACTGGTCGGGATTTTCAAATCCAGTTTTATAACTGGTCGAGATTTTCAAATCCATTTTCTATAACTGGTCGGGATTTTCAAATCCAGTTTCTATAACTGGTCGGGATTTTCAAATCTAGTTTTATAATTGGTCGGGATTTTCAAATCCAGTGTTATAACTGATCAGGATTTTCAAATTCAGTTTCTATAACTCGTCGGGATTTCAAATTCAGTTTCTATAACTGGTCAGGATTTTCAAATCCAGTTTCTATAACTGGTCGGGATTTTCAAATTCAGTTTTTATAACTGGTCGGGATTTTCAAATTCAGTGTTATAACTGGTCGGGATTTTCAACCCCAGTTTTTATAACTGGTCGGGATTTTTAAATCCAGTTTTTATAACTAGTCGGGATTTTCAAATCCAGTTTCTATAACTGGTCGGGATTTTCAAATCCAGTTTTATAACTGGTCGGGATTTTTAAATCCAGTTTCTATAACTGGTCGTGATTTCCAAATCTATTGTCATAACTGATCGGGATTTTCAAATCCAATTTCTATAACTGGTCGGGATTTTCAAATCGAGTTTTATAACTGGTCAGGATTTTCAAATGCAGTTTCTATAACTGGTCGGGATTTTCAAATTCAGTTTTATAACTGGTCGGGATTTTCAAATCCAGTTTCAATAACTGGTCGGGATTTTTAAATCCAATTTTATAACTGACTGGGATTTTCAAATCCAGTTTTATAACTGGTCGGGATTTTCAAATCCATTTGCTATAACTGGTCGGGATTTGAAAACCTAGTTTTATAATTGGTCGGGATTTTCAAATCCAGTGTTATAACTGATCAGGATTTTCAAATTCAGTTTATATAACTCGTCGGGATTTTCAAATCCAGTTTTATAACTGGTCGGGATTTTCAAATCCAGTTTTTATAACTGGTCAGGATTTTCAAATTCAGTTTCTATAACTGGTCAGGATTTTCAAATCCAGTTTCTATAACTGGTCGGGATTTTCAAATCCAGTTTTTATAACTGGTCGGGATTTTCAAATTCAGTGTTATAACTGGTCGGGATTTTTAAATCCAGTTTCTATAACTGGTGGGGATTTTCAAATCCAGTTTCTATAACTGGTCGGGATTTTGAAATCCAGTTTCTATAACTGGTCGGGATTTTCAAATCAAGTTTCTATAACTGGTCAGGATTTTCAAATCCAGTTTCTATAACTGGTCGGGATTTTCAAATCCAGTTTTATAACTGGTCGAGATTTTCAAATCTATTTTCTATAACTGGTCGGGATTTTCAAATCCAGTTTCTATAACTGGTCGGGATTTTCAAATCAAGTTTCTATAACTGGTCGGGATTTTCAAATCTAGTTTTTATAACTGGTCGGGATTTTCAAATCCAGTTTTTGTAACTTGTCAGGATTTTCAAAATTCAGTTTTTACAACTGGTCGGGATTTTCAAATCCAGTTACTATAACTGGTCGGGATTTTCAAATCCAGTTTCTATAACTGGTCGGGATTTTCAAATCCAGTTTCTATAACTGGTCGTGATTTCCAAATCTAGTGTCATAAGTGGTCGGGATTTTCAAATCCAATTTCTATAACTAGTCGGGATTTTCAAATCCAGTTTTATAACTGGTCAGGATTTTCAAATGCAGTTTCTATAACTGGTCGGGATTTTTAAATCTAGTTTTATAACTGGTTGGGATTTTCAAATCCAAATTTATAACTGGTCGGGATTTTCAAATCCAGTTTCTATAACAGGTCTGGATTTTCAAATCTAGTTTTATAATTGGTCGGGATTTTCAAATCCAGTGTTATAACTGGTCAGAATTTTCAAATCCAGTTTCTATAACTGGTCGGGATTTTCAAATCCAGTTTTATAACTGGTCGGGATTTTCAAATCCAGTTTCTATAACTGGTCGGGATTTTTAAATCCAGTTTTATAACTGGTCGGGATTTTCAAATCCAGTTTTATAACTGGTCGGGATTTTCAAATCCATTTGCTATAACTGGTCGGGATTTTCAAATCTAGTTTTATAATTGGTCGGGATTTTCAAATCCAGTGTTATAACTGATCAGGATTTTCAAATTCATTTTCTATAACTCGTCGGGATTTTCAAATCCAGTTTTATAACTGGTCGGGATTTTCAAATCCAGTTTTTATAACTGGTTAGGATTTTCAAATTCAGTTTCTATAACTGGTCAGGATTTTCAAATCCAGTTTCTATAACTGGTCGGGATTTTCAAATCCAGTTTTTATAACTGGTCGGGATTTTCAAATCCAGTTTTTATAACTGGTCGGGATTTTCAAATTCAGTTTCTATAACTGGTCGGGATTTCCAAATCTAGTGTCATAACTGGTCGGGATTTTCAAATCCAATTTCTATAACTGGTCGGGATTTTCAAATCCAGTTTTATAACTGGTCGGGATTTTCAAATCCAATTTCTATAACTGGTCGGGATTTTTAAATCCAGTTTTATAACTGGTCGGGATTTTCAAATTCAGTTTTATAACTGGTCGGGATTTTCAAATCCATTTGCTATAACTGGTCGGGATTTTCAAATCTAGTTTTATAATTGGTCGGGATTTTCAAATCCAGTGTTATAACTGATCAGGATTTTCAAATTCATTTTCTATAACTCGTCGGGATTTTCAAATCCAGTTTTATAACTGGTCGGGATTTTCAAATCCAGTTTTTATAACTGGTCAGGATTTTCAAATTCAGTTTCTATAACTGGTCAGGATTTTCAAATCCAGTTTCTATAACTGGTCGGTATTTTCAAATCCAGTTTCCATAACTGGTCGGGATTTTCAAATCCAGTTTTATAACTGGTCGGGATTTTCAAATCTAGTTTCTATAACTGGTCGAGATTTTCAAATCCAGTTTCTATAACTGGTCGGGATTTTCAAATCCAGTTTTATAACTGGTCGGGATTTTCAAATCCAGTTTCTATAACTGGTCGAGATTTTCAAATCTAGTTTTATAATTGGTCGGGATTTTCAAATCCAGTTTCTATAACTGGTCGGGATTTTTAAATCCAGTTTTATAACTGGTCGGGATTTTCAAATCTAGTTTTATAATTGGTCGGGATTTTCAAATCCAGTGTTATAACTGATCAGGATTTTCAAATTCAGTTTCTATAACTCGTCGGGATTTTCAAATTCAGTTTCTATAACTGGTCAGGATTTTCAAATCCAGTTTCTATAACTGGTCGGGATTTTCAAATTCAGTTTTTATAACTGGTCGGGATTTTCAAATTCAGTGTTATAACTGGTCGGGATTTTCAACTCCAGTTTTTATAACTGGTCGGGATTTTTAAATCCAGTTTTTATAACTAGTCGGGATTTTCAAATCCAGTTTCTATAACTGGTCGGGATTTTCAAATCCAGTTTTATAACTGGTCGGGATTTTTAAATCCAGTTTCTATAACTGGTCGTGATTTCCAAATCTAGTGTCATAACTGATCGGGATTTTCAAATCCAATTTCTATAACTGGTCGGGATTTTCAAATCCAGTTTTATAACTGGTCAGGATTTTCAAATGCAGTTTCTATAACTGGTCGGGATTTTCAAATTCAGTTTTATAACTGGTCGGGATTTAAAAATCCAGTTTTTATAACTGGTCAGGATTTTCAAATTCAGTTTCTATAACTGGTCAGGATTTTCAAATCCAGTTTCTATAACTGGTCGGGATTTTCAAATCCAGTTTTTATAACTGGTCGGGATTTTCAAATTCAGTGTTATAACTGGTCGGGATTTTTAAATCCAGTTTCTATAACTGGTGGGGATTTTCAAATCCAGTTTCTATAACTGGTCGGGATTTTGAATTCCAGTTTCTATAACTGGTCGGGATTTTCAAATCCAGTTTTTATAACTGGTCAGGATTTTCAAATCCAGTTTCTATAACTGGTCGGGATTTTCAAATCCAGTTTTATAACTGGTCGAGATTTTCAAATCTATTTTCTATAACTGGTCGGGATTTTCAAATCCAGTTTCTATAACTGGTCGGGATTTTCAAATCCAGTTTCTATAACTGGTCGGGATTTTCAAATCTAGTTTTTATAACTGGTCGGGATTTTCAAATCCAGTTTTTGTAACTTGTCGGGATTTTCAAAATTCAGTTTTTACAACTGGTCGGGATTTTCAAATCCAGTTACTATAACTGGTCGGGATTTTCAAATCCAGTTTCTATAACTGGTCGGGATTTTCAAATCCAGTTTCTATAACTGGTCGTGATTTCCAAATCTAGTGTCATAACTGGTCGGGATTTTCAAATCCAATTTCTATAACTGGTCGGGATTTTCAAATCCAGTTTTATAACTGGTCAGGATTTTCAAATGCAGTTTCTATAACTGGTCGGGATTTTTAAATATAGTTTTATAACTGGTTGGGATTTTCAAATCCAGTTTTATAACTGGTCGGGATTTTCAAATCCATTTGCTATAACTGGTCGGGATTTTCAAATCTAGTTTTATAATTGGTCGGGATTTTCAAATCCAGTGTTATAACTGATCAGGATTTTCAAATTCATTTCCTATAACTCGTCGGGATTTTCAAATCCAGTTTTATAACTGGTCGGGATTTTCAAATCCAGTTTTTATAACTGGTCAGGATTTTCAAATTCAGTTTCTATAACTGGTCAGGATTTTCAAATCCAGTTTCTATAACTGGTCGGGATTTTCAAATCCAGTTTTTATAACTGGTAGGGATTTTCAAATTCAGTGTTATAACCGGTCGGGATTTTCAAATCCAGTTTCTATAACTGGTCGGGATTTTCAAATCCAGTTTTTATAACTGGTCGGGATTTTCAAATCCAGTTTTTATAACTGGTCAGTATTTTCAAATCCAGTTTCCATAACTGGTCGGGATTTTCAAATCCAGTTTTATAACTGGTCGGCATTTTCAAATCTAGTTTCTATAACTAGTCGAGATTTTCAAATCCAGTTTCTATAACTGGTCGGGATTTTCAAATCCAGTTCTTATAACTGGTCGGGATTTTCAAATCCAGTTTCTATAACTGGTCGGGATTTTCAAATTCAGTTTTATAACTGGTCGGGATTTTCAAAATTCAGTTTTTATAACTGGTTGGGATTTTCAAATTCAGTTTCTATAACTGGTCGGGATTTTCAAATCCAGTTTCTATAACTGGTCGTGATTTCCAAATCTAGTGTCATAACTGGTCGGGATTTTCAAATCCAATTTCTATAACTGGTCGGGATTTTTAAATCCAGTTTTATAACTGGTCGGGATTTTCAAAATTCAGTTTTTATAACTGGTCGGGATTTTCAAATCCAGTTTCTATAACTGGTCGGGATTTTCAAATCCAGTTTCTATAACTGGTCGTGATTTCCAAATCTAGTGTCATAACTGGTCGGGATTTTCAAATCCAATTTTATAACTGGTCAGGATTTTTAAATGCAGTTTCTATAACTGGTCGGGATTTTTAAATCTAGTTTTATAACTGGTTGGGATTTTCAAATCCAGATTTATAACTGGTCGGGATTTTCAAATCCAGTTTCTATAACAGGTCCGAATTTTCAAATCTAGTATTATAATTGGTCGGGATTTTCAAATCCAGTGTTATAACTGATCAGAATTTTCAAATCCAGTTTCTATAACTGGTCGGGATTTTCAAATCTAGTTTTATAACTGGTCGGGATTTTCAAATCCAGTTTTTATAACTGGTCGAGATTTTCAAATCCAGTTTCTATAACTGGTCGGGATTTTCAACTCTAGTTTTTATAACTGGTCAGGATTTTCAAATCAAGTATCTATAACAGGTCGGGATTTTCAAATCTAGTGTCAAAACTGGTCGGAATTTTTAAATCCAGTTTCTATAACTGGTCGGGATTTTCAAATCCAGTTTTATAACTGGTCAGGATTTTCAAATCCAGTTTCTATAACTGGTCGGGATTTTCAAATCCAGTTTTATAACTGGTCGGGATTTTCAAATCCAGTTTCTATAACTGGTCGGGATTTTTAAATCCAGTTTTATAACTGGTCGGGATTTTCAAATCCAGTTTTATAACTGGTCGGGATTTTCAAATCCATTTTCTATAACTGGTCGAGATTTTCAAATCTAGTTTTATAATTGGTCGGGATTTTCAAATCCAGTGTTATACCTGATCAGGATTTTCAAATTCAGTTTCTATAACTCGTCGGGATTTTCAAATTCAGTTTCTATAACTGGTCAGGATTTTCAAATCCAGTTTCTATAACTGGTCGGGATTTTCAAATTCAGTTTTTATAACTGGTCGGGATTTTCAAATTCAGTGTTATAACTGGTCGGGATTTTCAACTCCAGTTTTTATAACTGGTCGGGATTTTTAAATCCAGTTTTTATAACTAGTCGGGATTTTCAAATCCAGTTTCTATAACTGGTCGGGATTTTCAAATCCAGTTTTATAACTGGTCGGGATTTTTAAATCCAGTT
The DNA here is from genome assembly GCF_984573655.1 of Nuphar pumila. Classification (NCBI taxonomy): domain Eukaryota; kingdom Viridiplantae; phylum Streptophyta; class Magnoliopsida; order Nymphaeales; family Nymphaeaceae; genus Nuphar; species Nuphar pumila. Next base: position 66,257,856 of record NC_143258.1, read on the forward strand.
TCTATAACTGGTCGTGATTTCCAAATCTAGTGTCATAACTGATCGGGATTTTCAAATCCAATTTCTATAACTGGTCGGGATTTTCAAATCGAGTTTTATAACTGGTCAGGATTTTCAAATGCAGTTTCTATAACTGGTCGGGATTTTCAAATTCAGTTTTATAACTGGTCGGGATTTTCAAATCCAGTTTCAATAACTGGTCGGGCTTTTTAAATCCAATTTTATAACTGACTGGGATTTTCAAATCCAGTTTTATAACTGGTCGGGATTTTCAAATCCATTTGCTATAACTGGTCAGGATTTTCAAATCTAGTTTTATAATTGGTCGGGATTTTCAAATCCTGTGTTATAACTGATCAGGATTTTCAAATTCAGTTTCTATAACTCGTCGGGATTTTCAAATCCAGTTTTATAACTGGTCGGGATTTTCAAATCCAGTTTTTATAACTGGTCAGGATTTTCAAATTCAGTTTCTATAACTGGTCAGGATTTTCAAATCCAGTTTCTATAACTGGTCGGGATTTTCAAATCCAGTTTTTATAACTGGTCGGGATTTTCAAATTCAGTGTTATAACTGGTCGGGATTTTTAAATCCAGTTTCTATAACTGGTGGGGATTTTCAAATCCAGTTTCTATAACTGGTCGGGATTTTGAAATCCAGTTTCTATAACTGGTCGGGATTTTCAAATCCAGTTTTTATAACTGGTCAGGATTTTCAAATCCAGTTTCTATAACTGGTCGGGATTTTCAAATCCAGTTTTATAACTGGTCGAGATTTTCAAATCTATTTTCTATAACTGGTCGGGATTTTCAAATCCAGTTTCTATAACTGGTCGGGATTTTCAAATCCAGTTTCTATAACTGGTCGGGATTTTCAAATCTAGTTTTTATAACTGGTCGGGATTTTCAAATCCAGTTTTTGTAACTTGTCAGGATTTTCAAAATTCAGTTTTTACAACTGGTCGGGATTTTCAAATCCAGTTTTTATAACTGGTCGGGATTTTTAAATCTAGTTTTATAACTGGTTGGGATTTTCAAATCCAAATTTATAACTGGTCGGGATTTTCAAATCCAGTTTCTATAACAGGTCCGGATTTTCAAATCTAGTTTTATAATTGGTCGGGATTTTCAAATCCAGTGTTATAACTGGTCAGAATTTTCAAATCCAGTTTCTATAACTGGTCGGGATTTTCAAATCCAGTTTTATAACTGGTCGGGATTTTCAAATCCAGTTTCTATAACTGGTCGGGATTTTTAAATCCAGTTTTATAACTGGTCGGGATTTTCAAATCCAGTTTTATAACTGGTCGGGATTTTCAAATCCATTTGCTATAACTGGTCGGGATTTTCAAATCTAGTTTTATAATTGGTCGGGATTTTCAAATCCAGTGTTATAACTGATCAGGATTTTCAAATTCATTTTCTATAACTCGTCGGGATTTTCAAATCCAGTTTTATAACTGGTCGGGATTTTCAAATCCAGTTTTTATAACTGGTCAGGATTTTCAAATTCAGTTTCTATAACTGGTCAGGATTTTCAAATCCAGTTTCTATAACTGGTCGGGATTTTCAAATCCAGTTTTTATAACTGGTCGGGATTTTCAAATCCAGTTTTTATAACTGGTCGGGATTTTCAAATTCAGTGTTATAACTGGTCGGGATTTTCAAATCCAGTTTCTATAACTGGTCGGGATTTTCAAATCCAGTTTCTATAACAGGTCGGGATTTTCAAATCCAGTTTTTATAACTGGTCAGTATTTTCAAATCCAGTTTCCATAACTGGTCGGTATTTTCAAATCCAGTTTTATAACTGGTCGGGATTTTCAAATCTAGTTTCTATAACTGGTCGAGATTTTCAAATCCAGTTTCTATAACTGGTCGGAATTTTCAAATCCAGTTTCTATAACTGGTCGGGATTTTCAAATCTAGTTTTTATAACTAGTCGGGATTTTCAAATCCAGTTTTTGTAACTGGTCGGGATTTTCAAAATTCAGTTTTTATAACTGGTCGGGATTTTCAAATCCAGTTTCTATAACTGGTCGGGATTTTCAAATCCAGTTTCTATAACTGGTCGTGATTTCCAAATCTAGTGTCATAACTGGTCGGGATTTTCAAATCCAATTTCTATAACTGGTCGGGATTTTCAAATCCAGTTTTGTAACTGGTCAGGATTTTTAAATGCAGTTTCTATAACTGGTCGGGATTTTTAAATCTAGTTTTATAACAGGTTGGGATTTTCGAATCCAGATTTATAACTGGTCGGGATTTTCAAATCCAGTTTCTATAACAGGTCCGAATTTTCAAATCTAGTTTTATAATTGGTCGGGATTTTCAAATCCAGTGTTATAACTGATCAGAATTTTCAAATCCAGTTTCTATAACTGGTCGAGATTTTCAAATCTAGTTTTATAACTGGTCGGGATTTTCAAATCCAGTTTTTATAACTGGTCGGGATTTTCAAATCCAGTTTCTATAACTGGTCGGGATTTTCAACTCTAGTTTTTATAACTGGTCAGGATTTTCAAATCAAGTATCTATAACAGGTCGGGATTTTCAAATCTAGTGTCAAAACTGGTCGGAATTTTTAAATTCAGTTTCTATAACTGGTCGGGATTTTCAAATCCAGTTTTATAACTGGTCAGGATTTTCAAATCAAGTTTCTATAACTGGTCGGGATTTTCAAATCCAGTTTTATAACTGGTCGGGATTTTCAAATCCAGTTTCTATAACTGGTCGGGATTTTTAAATCCAGTTTTATAACTGGTCGAGATTTTCAAATCCAGTTTTATAAATGGTCGGGATTTTCAAATCCATTTTCTATAACTGGTCGGGATTTTCAAATCTAGTTTTATAATTGGTCGGGATTTTCAAATCCAGTGTTATAACTGATCAGGATTTTCAAATTCAGTTTCTATAACTCGTCGGGATTTTCAAATTCAGTTTCTATAACTGGCCAGGATTTTCAAATCCAGTTTCTATAACTGGTCGGGATTTTCAAATTCAGTTTTTATAACTGGTCGGGATTTTCAAATTCAGTGTTATAACTGGTCGGGATTTTCAACTCCAGTTTTTATAACTGGTCGGGATTTTTAAATCCAGTTTTTATAACTAATCGGGATTTTCAAATCCAGTTTCTATAACTGGTCGGGATTTTCAAATCCAGTTTTATAACTGGTCGGGATTTTTAAATCCAGTTTCTATAACTGGTCGTGATTTCCAAATCTAGTGTCATAACTGATCGGGATTTTCAAATCCAATTTCTATAACTGGTCGGGATTTTCAAATCCAGTTTTATAACTGGTCAGGATTTTCAAATGCAGTTTCTATAACTGGTCGGGATTTTCAAATTCAGTTTTATAACTGGTCGGGATTTTCAAATCCAGTTTCAATAACTGGTCGGAATTTTTAAATCCAGTTTTATAACTGACTGGGATTTTCAAATCCAGTTTTATAACTGGTGGGGATTTTCAAATCCATTTGCTATAACTGGTCGGGATTTTCAAATCTAGTTTTATAATTGGTCGGGATTTTCAAATCCAGTGTTATAACTGATCAGGATTTTCAAATTCAGTTTCTATAACTCGTCGGGATTTTCAAATCCAGTTTTATAACTGGTCGGGATTTTCAAATCCAGTTTTTATAACTGGTCAGGATTTTCAAATTCAGTTTCTATAACTGGTCAGGATTTTCAAATCCAGTTTCTATAACTGGTCGGGATTTTCAAATCCAGTTTTTATAACTCGTCGGGATTTTCAAATTCAGTGTTATAACTGGTCGGGATTTTTAAATCCAGTTTCTATAACTGGTGGGGATTTTCAAATCCAGTTTCTATAACTGGTCGGGATTTTGAAATCCAGTTTCTATAACTGGTCGGGATTTTCAAATCCAGTTTTTATAACTGGTCAGGATTTTCAAATTCAGTTTCTATAACTGGTCAGGATTTTCAAATCCAGTTTCTATAACTGGTCGGGATTTTCAAATCCAGTTTTTATAACTGGTCGGGATTTTCAAATTCAGTGTTATAACTGGTCGGGATTTTTAAATCCAGTTTCTATAACTGGTGGGGATTTTCAAATCCAGTTTCTATAACTGGTCGGGATTTTGAAATCCAGTTTCTATAACTGGTCGGGATTTTCAAATCCAGTTTTTATAACTGGTCAGGATTTTCAAATCCAGTTTCTATAACTGGTCGGGATTTTCAAATCCAGTTTTATAACTGGTCGAGATTTTCAAATCTATTTTCTATAACTGGTCGGGATTTTCAAATCCAGTTTCTATAACTGGTCGGGATTTTCAAATCCAGTTTCTATAACTGGTCGGGATTTTCAAATCTAGTTTTTATAACTGGTCGGGATTTTAAAATCCAGTTTTTGTAACTTGTCACGATTTTCAAAATTCAGTTTTTACAACTGGTCGGGATTTTCAAATCCAGTTACTATAACTGGTCGGGATTTTCAAATCCAGTTTCTATAACTGGTCGGGATTTTCAAATCCAGTTTCTATAACTGGTCGTGATTTCCAAATCTAGTGTCATAACTGGTTGGGATTTTCAAATCCAATTTCTATAACTGGTCGGGATTTTCAAATCCAGTTTTATAACTGGTCAGGATTTTCAAATGCAGTTTCTATAACTGGTCGGGATTTTTAAATCTAGTTTTATAACTGGTTGGGATTTTCAAATCCAAATTTATAACTGGTCAGGATTTTCAAATCCAGTTTCTATAACAGGTCCGGATTTTCAAATCTAGTTTTATAATTGGTCGGGATTTTCAAATCCAATGTTATAACTGGTCAGAATTTTCAAATCCAGTTTCTATAACTGGTCGGGATTTTCAAATCCAGTTTTATAACTGGTCGGGATTTTCAAATCCAGTTTCTATAACTGGTCGGGATTTTTAAATCCAGTTTTATAACTGGTCGGGATTTTCAAATCCAGTTTTTATAACTGGTCGGGATTTTCAAATTCAGTGTTATAACTGGTCGGGATTTTCAAATCCAGTTTCTATAACTGGTCGGGATTTTCAAATCCAGTTTCTATAACTGGTCGGGATTTTCAAATCCAGTTTTATAACTGGTCGGGATTTTCAAATCCATTTTCTATAACTGGTCGGGATTTTCAAATCCAGTTTTGTAACTGGTCAGGATTTTTAAATGCAGTTTCTATAACTGGTCGGGATTTTTAAATCTAGTTTTATAACAGGTTGGGATTTTCAAATCCAGATTTATAACTGGTCGGGATTTTCAAATCCAGTTTCTATAACAGGTCCGAATTTTCAAATCTAGTTTTATAATTGGTCGGGATTTTCAAATCCAGTGTTATAACTGATCAGAATTTTCAAATCCAGTTTCTATAACTGGTCGAGATTTTCAAATCTAGTTTTATAACTGGTCGGGATTTTCAAATCCAGTTTTTATAACTGGTCGGGATTTTCAAATCCAGTTTCTATAACTGGTCGGGATTTTCAACTCTAGTTTTTATAACTGGTCAGGATTTTCAAATCAAGTATCTATAACAGGTCGGGATTTTCAAATCTAGTGTCAAAACTGGTCGGAATTTTTAAATTCAGTTTCTATAACTGGTCGGGATTTTCAAATCCAGTTTTATAACTGGTCAGGATTTTCAAATCAAGTTTCTATAACTGGTCGGGATTTTCAAATCCAGTTTTATAACTGGTCGGGATTTTCAAATCCAGTTTCTATAACTGGTCGGGATTTTTAAATCCAGTTTTATAACTGGTCGAGATTTTCAAATCCAGTTTTATAAATGGTCGGGATTTTCAAATCCATTTTCTATAACTGGTCGGGATTTTCAAATCTAGTTTTATAATTGGTCGGGATTTTCAAATCCAGTGTTATAACTGATCAGGATTTTCAAATTCAGTTTCTATAACTCGTCGGGATTTTCAAATTCAGTTTCTATAACTGGTCAGGATTTTCAAATCCAGTTTCTATAACTGGTCGGGATTTTCAAATTCAGTTTTTATAACTGGTCGGGATTTTCAAATTCAGTGTTATAACTGGTCGGGATTTTCAACTCCAGTTTTTATAACTGGTCGGGATTTTTAAATCCAGTTTTTATAACTAATCGGGATTTTCAAATCCAGTTTCTATAACTGGTCGGGATTTTCAAATCCAGTTTTATAACTGGTCGGGATTTTTAAATCCAGTTTCTATAACTGGTCGTGATTTCCAAATCTAGTGTCATAACTGATCGGGATTTTCAAATCCAATTTCTATAACTGGTCGGGATTTTCAAATCCAGTTTTATAACTGGTCAGGATTTTCAAATGCAGTTTCTATAACTGGTCGGGATTTTCAAATTCAATTTTATAACTGGTCGGGATTTTCAAATCCAGTTTCAATAACTGGTCGGAATTTTTAAATCCAGTTTTATAACTGACTGGGATTTTCAAATCCAGTTTTATAACTGGTGGGGATTTTCAAATCCATTTGCTATAACTGGTCGGGATTTTCAAATCTAGTTTTATAATTGGTCGGGATTTTCAAATCCAGTGTTATAACTGATCAGGATTTTCAAATTCAGTTTCTATAACTCGTCGGGATTTTCAAATCCAGTTTTATAACTGGTCGGGATTTTCAAATCCAGTTTTTATAACTGGTCAGGATTTTCAAATTCAGTTTCTATAACTGGTCAGGATTTTCAAATCCAGTTTCTATAACTGGTCGGGATTTTCAAATCCAGTTTTTATAACTCGTCGGGATTTTCAAATTCAGTGTTATAACTGGTCGGGATTTTTAAATCCAGTTTCTATAACTGGTGGGGATTTTCAAATCCAGTTTCTATAACTGGTCGGGATTTTGAAATCCAGTTTCTATAACTGGTCGGGATTTTCAAATCCAGTTTTTATAACTGGTCAGGATTTTCAAATTCAGTTTCTATAACTGGTCAGGATTTTCAAATCCAGTTTCTATAACTGGTCGGGATTTTCAAATCCAGTTTTTATAACTGGTCGGGATTTTCAAATTCAGTGTTATAACTGGTCGGGATTTTTAAATCCAGTTTCTATAACTGGTGGGGATTTTCAAATCCAGTTTCTATAACTGGTCGGGATTTTGAAATCCAGTTTCTATAACTGGTCGGGATTTTCAAATCCAGTTTTTATAACTGGTCAGGATTTTCAAATCCAGTTTCTATAACTGGTCGGGATTTTCAAATCCAGTTTTATAACTGGTCGAGATTTTCAAATATATTTTCTATAACTGGTCGGGATTTTCAAATCCAGTTTCTATAACTGGTCGGGATTTTCAAATCCAGTTTCTATAACTGGTCGGGATTTTCAAATCTAGTTTTTATAACTGGTCGGGATTTTCAAATCCAGTTTTTGTAACTTGTCACGATTTTCAAAATTCAGTTTTTACAACTGGTCGGGATTTTCAAATCCAGTTACTATAACTGGTCGGGATTTTCAAATCCAGTTTCTATAACTGGTCGGGATTTTCAAATCCAGTTTCTATAACTGGTCGTGATTTCCAAATCTAGTGTCATAACTGGTTGGGATTTTCAAATCCAATTTCTATAACTGGTCGGGATTTTCAAATCCAGTTTTATAACTGGTCAGGATTTTCAAATGCAGTTTCTATAACTGGTCGGGATTTTTAAATCTAGTTTTATAACTGGTTGGGATTTTCAAATCCAAATTTATAACTGGTCAGGATTTTCAAATCCAGTTTCTATAACAGGTCCGGATTTTCAAATCTAGTTTTATAATTGGTCGGGATTTTCAAATCCAATGTTATAACTGGTCAGAATTTTCAAATCCAGTTTCTATAACTGGTCGGGATTTTCAAATCCAGTTTTATAACTGGTCGGGATTTTCAAATCCAGTTTCTATAACTGGTCGGGATTTTTAAATCCAGTTTTATAACTGGTCGGGATTTTCAAATCCAGTTTTTATAACTGGTCGGGATTTTCAAATTCAGTGTTATAACTGGTCGGGATTTTCAAATCCAGTTTCTATAACTGGTCGGGATTTTCAAATCCAGTTTCTATAACTGGTCGGGATTTTCAAATCCAGTTTTATAACTGGTCGGGATTTTCAAATCCATTTTCTATAACTGGTCGGGATTTTCAAATCTAGTTTTATAACTGGTCGGGATTTTCAAATCCAGTTTTATAACTGGTCAGGATTTTCAAATCCAGTTTCTATAACTGGTCGGGATTTTCAAATCCAGTTTATAACTGGTCGGGATTTTCAAATCCAGTTTCTATAACTGGTCGGGATTTTTAAATCCAGTTTTATAACTGGTCGGGATTTTCAAATCCAGTTTTATAACTGGTCGGGATTTTCAAATCCATTTTCTATAACTGGTCGGGATTTTCAAATCCAGTTTTTATAACTGGTCAGGATTTTCAAATTCAGTTTCTATAACTGGTCAGGATTTTCAAATCCAGTTTCTATAACTGGTCGGGATTTTCAAATCCAGTTTTTATAACTGGTCGGGATTTTCAAATCCAGTTTTTATAACTGGTCGGGATTTTCAAATTCAGTGTTATAACTGGTCGGGATTTTCAAATCCAGTTTCTATAACTGGTCGGGATTTTCAAATCCAGTTTCTATAACTGGTCGGGATTTTCAAATCCAGTTTTTATAACTGGTCAGTATTTTCAAATCCAGTTTCCATAACTGGTCGGGATTTTCAAATCCAGTTTTATAACTGGTCGGGATTTTCAAATCTAGTTTCTATAACTGGTCGAGATTTTCAAATCCAGTTTCTATAACTGGTCGGAATTTTCAAATCCAGTTTCTATAACTGGTCGGGATTTTCAAATCCATTTTCTATAACTAGTCGGGATTTTCAAATCCAGTTTTTGTAATTGGTCGGGATTTTCAAAATTCAGTTTTTACAACTGGTCGGGATTTTCAAATCCAGTTTCTATAACTGGTCGGGATTTTCAAATCCAGTTTCTATAACTGGTCGGGATTTTCAAATCCAGTTTCTATAACTGGTCGTGACTTTCAAATCTAGTCTCATAAATGGTCAGGATTTTCAAATCCAATTTCTATAACTGGTCGGGATTTTCAAATCCAGTTTTATAACTGGTCAGGATTTTCAAATGCAGTTTCTATAACTGGTCGAGATTTTTAAATCTAGTTTTATAACTGGTTGGGATTTTCAAATCCAGATTTATAACTGGTCGGGATTTTCAAATCCAATTTCTATAACTGGTCGGGATTTTCAAATCCAGTTTTATAACTGGTCAGGATTTTCAAATGCAGTTTCTATAACTGGTCGGTATTTTTAAATCTAGTTTTACAACTGGTTGGCATTTTCAAATCCAGATTTGTAACTGGTCAGGATTTTCAAATCCAGTTTCTATAACTGGTCCGGATTTTCAAATCTAGTTTTATAATTGGTCGGGATTTTCAAATCCAGTGTTATAACTGATCAGAATTTTTAAATCCAGTTTCTATAACTGGTCGGGATTTTCAAATCCAGTTTTATAACTGGTCGGGATTTTCAAATCCTGTTTTTATAACTGGTCGAGATTTTCAAATCCAGTTTTTATAACTGTTCAGGATTTTCAACTCCAGTTTTTATAACTGATCAGGATTTTCAAATCAAGTATCTATAACAGGTCGGGATTTTCAAATCTAGTGTCATAACTGGTCGGAATTTTTAAATCCAGTTTCTATAATTGGTCAGGATTTTCAAATCCAGTTTTATAACTGGTCAGGATTTTCAAATCCAGTTTCTATAACTGGTCGGGATTTTCAAATCCAGTTTTATAACTGGTCGGGATTTTCAAATCTAGTTTCTATAACTGGTCGGGATTTTTAAATCCAGTTTTATAACTGGTCAGGATTTTCAAATCCAGTTTTATAACTGGTCAGGATTTTCAAATCCATTTTCTATAACTGGTCGGGATTTTCAAATCCAGTTTTATAACTGGTCAGGATTTTCAAATGCAGTTTCTATAACTGGTCGAGATTTTTAAATCTAGTTTTATAACTGGTTGGGATTTTCAAATCCAGATTTATAACTGGTCGGGATTTTCAAATCCAATTTCTATAACTGGTCGGGATTTTCAAATCCAGTTTTATAACTGGTCAGGATTTTCAAATGCAGTTTCTATAACTGGTCGGTATTTTTAAATCTAGTTTTACAACTGGTTGGCATTTTCAAATCCAGATTTGTAACTGGTCAGGATTTTCAAATCCAGTTTCTATAACTGGTCCGGATTTTCAAATCTAGTTTTATAATTGGTCGGGATTTTCAAATCCAGTGTTATAACTGATCAGAATTTTTAAATCCAGTTTCTATAACTGGTCGGGATTTTCAAATCCAGTTTTATAACTGGTCGGGATTTTCAAATCCAGTTTCTATAACTGGTCGGGATTTTTAAATCCAGTTTTATAACTGGTCGGGATTTTCAAATCCAGTTTTATAACTGGTCGGGATTTTCAAATCCATTTGCTATAACTGGTCGGGATTTTCAAATCTAGTTTTATAATTGGTCGGGATTTTCAAATCCAGTTTTATAACTAGTCGGGATTTTCAAATCCAGTTTTTATAACTGGTCGTGATTTTCAAAATTCAGTTTTTACAACTGGTCGGGATTTTCAAATCCAGTTTCTATAACTGGTCGAGATTTTCAAATCTAGTATTTATAACTGGTCGGGATTTTCAAATCCAGTTTTATAACTGGTCGGGATTTTCAAATCTAGTTTCTATAACTGGTCGGGATTTTTAAATCCAGTTTTATAACTGGTCGGGATTTTCAAATCCAGTTTTATAACTGGTCAGGATTTTCAAATCCATTTTCTATAACTGGTCGGGATTTTCAAATCCAGTTTTATAACTGGTCAGGATTTTCAAATGCAGTTTCTATAACTGGTCGAGATTTTTAAATCTAGTTTTATAACTGGTTGGGATTTTCAAATCCAGATTTATAACTGGTCGGGATTTTCAAATCCAATTTCTATAACTGGTCGGGATTTTCAAATCCAGTTTTATAACTGGTCAGGATTTTCAAATGCAGTTTCTATAACTGGTCGGTATTTTTAAATCTAGTTTTACAACTGGTTGGCATTTTCAAATCCAGATTTGTAACTGGTCAGGATTTTCAAATCCAGTTTCTATAACTGGTCCGGATTTTCAAATCTAGTTTTATAATTGGTCGGGATTTTCAAATCCAGTGTTATAACTGATCAGAATTTTTAAATCCAGTTTCTATAACTGGTCGGGATTTTCAAATTCAGTTTTATAACTGGTCGGGATTTTCAAATCCTGTTTTTATAACTGGTCGAGATTTTCAAATCCAGTTTTTATAACTGTTCAGGATTTTCAACTCCAGTTTTTATAACTGATCAGGATTTTCAAATCAAGTATCTATAACAGGTCGGGATTTTCAAATCTAGTGTCATAACTGGTCGGAATTTTTAAATCCAGTTTCTATAATTGGTCAGGATTTTCAAATCCAGTTTCTATAACTGGTCGGGATTTTTAAATCCAGTTTTATAACTGGTCGGGATTTTCAAATCCAGTTTTATAACTGGTCGGGATTTTCAAATTCAGTTTCTATAACTGGTCGGGATTTTCAAATCCAGTTTTATAATTAATTAGGATTTTCAAATCTAGTGTTATAACTGATCAGGATTTTCAAATCTAGTTTCTATAACTGGTCGGGATTTTCAAATCCAGTTTTATAACTAGTCGGGATTTTCAAATCTAGTTTTTGTAACTGGTCGGGATTTTCAAAATTCAGTTTTTACAACTGGCCGAGATTTTCAAATCCAGTTTTTATAACTGGTCGGGATTTTCAAATCCAGTTTTATAACTGGTCGGGATTTTCAAATCCAATTTCTATAACTGGTCGGGATTTTTAAATCTAGTTTTATAACTGGTTGGGATTTTCAAATCCAGATTTATAACTGGTCGGGATTTTCAAATCCAGTTTCTATAACAGGTCAGGATTTTCAAATCTAGTTTTATAATTGGTCGGGATTTTCAAATCCAGTTTTATAACTGATCAAGATTTTCAAATCGAGTTTCTATAACTGGTCGGGATTTTCAAATCCAGTTTTATAACTGGTCGGGATTTTCAAATCCATTTTCTATAACTGGTCGGGATTTTTAAATCCAGTTTTATAACTGGTCGGGATTTTCAAATCCAGTTTTATAACTGGTCAGGATTTTCAAATCCAGTTTCTATAACTGGTCGGGATTTTCAAATCCAGTTTTATAACTGGTCGGGATTTTCAAATCTAGTTTCTATAACTGGTCGGGATTTTTAAATCCAGTTTTATAACTGGTCGGGATTTTCAAATCCAGTTTTATAACTGGTGGGAATTTTTAAATCCAGTTTCTATAATTGGTCAGGATTTTCAAATCCAGTTTTATAACTGGTCAGGATTTTCAAATCCAGTTTCTATAACTGGTCGGGATTTTCAAATCCAGTTTTATAACTGGTCGGGATTTTCAAATCTAGTTTCTATAACTGGTCGGGATTTTTAAATCCAGTTTTATAACTGGTCGGGATTTTCAAATCCAGTTTTATAACTGGTCAGGATTTTCAAATCCAGTTTCTATAACTGGTCGGGATTTTCAAATCCAGTTTCTATAACTGGTCGGGATTTTTAAATCCAGTTTTATAACTGGTCGGGATTTTCAAATCCAGTTTTATAACTGGTCGGGATTTTCAAATCCATTTTCTATAACTGGTCGGGATTTTTAAATCCAGTTTTATAACTGGTCGGGATTTTCAAATCCAGTTTTATAACTGGTCAGGATTTTCAAATCCAGTTTCTATAACTGGTCAGGATTTTCAAATCCAGTTTATAACTGGTCGGGATTTTCAAATCCAGTTTCTATAACTGGTCGGGATTTTTAAATCCAGTTTTATAACTGGTCGGGATTTTCAAATCCAGTTTTATAACTGGTCGGGATTTTCAAATCCATTTTCTATAACTGGTCGGGATTTTCAAATCCAGTTTTTATAACTGGTCAGGATTTTCAAATTCAGTTTCTATAACTGGTCAGGATTTTCAAATCCAGTTTCTATAACTGTTCGGGATTTTCAAATCCAGTTTTTATAACTGGTCGGGATTTTCAAATCCAGTTTTTATAACTGGTCGGGATTTTCAAATTCAGTGTTTTAACTGGTCGGGATTTTCAAATCTAGTTTTATAATTGGTCGGGATTTTCAAATCCAGTGTTATAACTGATCAGGATTTTCAAATTCATTTTCTATAACTCGTCGGGATTTTCAAATCCAGTTTTATAACTGGTCGGGATTTTCAAATCCAGTTTTTATAACTGGTCAGGATTTTCAAATTCAGTTTCTATAACTGGTCAGGATTTTCAAATCCAGTTTCTATAACTGGTCGGGATTTTCAAATCCAGTTTTCATAACTGGTCGGGATTTTCAAATCCAGTTTTTATAACTGGTCGGGATTTTCAAATTCAGTGTTATAACTGGTCGGGATTTTCAAATCCAGTTTCTATAACTGGTCGGGATTTTCAAATCCAGTTTCTATAACTGGTCGGGATTTTCAAATCCAGTTTTTATAACTGGTCAGTATTTTCAAATCCAGTTTCCATAACTGGTCGGGATTTTCAAATCCAGTTTTATAACTGGTCGGGATTTTCAAATCTAGTTTCTATAACTGGTCGGGATTTTTAAATCCAGTTTTATAACTGGTCGGGATTTTCAAATCCAGTTTTATAACTGGTGGGAATTTTTAAATCCAGTTTCTATAATTGGTCAGGATTTTCAAATCCAGTTTTATAACTGGTCAGGATTTTCAAATCCAGTTTCTATAACTGGTCGGGATTTTCAAATCCAGTTTTATAACTGGTCGGGATTTTCAAATCTAGTTTCTATAACTGGTCGGGATTTTTAAATCCAGTTTTATAACTGGTCGGGATTTTCAAATCCAGTTTTATAACTGGTCAGGATTTTCAAATCCAGTTTCTATAACTGGTCGGGATTTTCAAATCCAGTTTCTATAACTGGTCGGGATTTTTAAATCCAGTTTTATAACTGGTCGGGATTTTCAAATCCAGTTTTATAACTGGTCGGGATTTTCAAATCCATTTTCTATAACTGGTCGGGATTTTTAAATCCAGTTTTATAACTGGTCGGGATTTTCAAATCCAGTTTTATAACTGGTCAGGATTTTCAAATCCAGTTTCTATAACTGGTCAGGATTTTCAAATCCAGTTTATAACTGGTCGGGATTTTCAAATCCAGTTTCTATAACTGGTCGGGATTTTTAAATCCAGTTTTATAACTGGTCGGGATTTTCAAATCCAGTTTTATAACTGGTCGGGATTTTCAAATCCATTTTCTATAACTGGTCGGGATTTTCAAATCCAGTTTTTATAACTGGTCAGGATTTTCAAATTCAGTTTCTATAACTGGTCAGGATTTTCAAATCCAGTTTCTATAACTGTTCGGGATTTTCAAATCCAGTTTTTATAACTGGTCGGGATTTTCAAATCCAGTTTTTATAACTGGTCGGGATTTTCAAATTCAGTGTTTTAACTGGTCGGGATTTTCAAATCTAGTTTTATAATTGGTCGGGATTTTCAAATCCAGTGTTATAACTGATCAGGATTTTCAAATTCATTTTCTATAACTCGTCGGGATTTTCAAATCCAGTTTTATAACTGGTCGGGATTTTCAAATCCAGTTTTTATAACTGGTCAGGATTTTCAAATTCAGTTTCTATAACTGGTCAGGATTTTCAAATCCAGTTTCTATAACTGGTCGGGATTTTCAAATCCAGTTTTTATAACTGGTCGGGATTTTCAAATCCAGTTTTTATAACTGGTCGGGATTTTCAAATTCAGTGTTATAACTGGTCGGGATTTTCAAATCCAGTTTCTATAACTGGTCGGGATTTTCAAATCCAGTTTCTATAACTGGTCGGGATTTTCAAATCCAGTTTTTATAACTGGTCAGTATTTTCAAATCCAGTTTCCATAACTGGTCGGGATTTTCAAATCCAGTTTTATAACTGGTCGGGATTTTCAAATCTAGTTTCTATAACTGGTCGAGATTTTCAAATCCAGTTTCTATAACTGGTCGGAATTTTCAAATCCAGTTTCTATAACTGGTCGGGATTTTCAAATCTAGTTTTTATAACTAGTCGGGATTTTCAAATCCAGTTTTTGTAACTGGTCGGGATTTTCAAAATTCAGTTTTTATAACTGGTCGGGATTTTCAAATCCAGTTTCTATAACTGGTCGGGATTTTCAAATCCAGTTTCTATAACTGGTCGTGATTTCCAAATCTAGTGTCATAACTGGTCGGGATTTTCAAATCCAATTTCTATAACTGGTCGGGATTTTTAAATGCAGTTTCTATAACTGGTCGGGATTTTTAAATCTAGTTTTATAACTGGTTGGGATTTTCAAATCCAGATTTATAACTGGTCGGGATTTTCAAATCCATTTTCTATAACAGGTCCGAATTTTCAAATCTAGTTTTATAATTGGTCGGGATTTTCAAATCCAGTGTTATAACTGATCAGAATTTTCAAATCCAGTTTCTATAACTGGTCGAGATTTTCAAATCTAGTTTTATAACTGGTCGGGATTTTCAAATCCAGTTTTTATAACTGGTCGGGATTTTCAAATCCAGTTTCTATAACTGGTCGGGATTTTCAACTCTAGTTTTTATAACTGGTCAGGATTTTCAAATCAAGTATCTATAACAGGTCGGGATTTTCAAATCTAGTGTCAAAACTGGTCGGAATTTTTAAATTCAGTTTCTATAACTGGTCGGGATTTTCAAATCCAGTTTTATAACTGGTCAGGATTTTCAAATCAAGTTTCTATAACTGGTCGGGATTTTCAAATCCAGTTTTATAACTGGTCGGGATTTTCAAATCCAGTTTCTATAACTGGTCGGGATTTTTAAATCCAGTTTTATAACTGGTCGAGATTTTCAAATCCAGTTTTATAAATGGTCGGGATTTTCAAATCCATTTTCTATAACTGGTCGGGATTTTCAAATCTAGTTTTATAATTGGTCGGGATTTTCAAATCCAGTGTTATAACTGATCAGGATTTTCAAATTCAGTTTCTATAACTCGTCGGGATTTTCAAATTCAGTTTCTATAACTGGTCAGGATTTTCAAATCCAGTTTCTATAACTGGTCGGGATTTTCAAATTCAGTTTTTATAACTGGTCGGGATTTTCAAATTCAGTGTTATAACTGGTCGGGATTTTCAACTCCAGTTTTTATAACTGGTCGGGATTTTTAAATCCAGTTTTTATAACTAATCGGGATTTTCAAATCCAGTTTCTATAACTGGTCGGGATTTTCAAATCCAGTTTTATAACTGGTCGGGATTTTTAAATCCAGTTTCTATAACTGGTCGTGATTTCCAAATCTAGTGTCATAACTGATCGGGATTTTCAAATCCAATTTCTATAACTGGTCGGGATTTTCAAATCCAGTTTTATAACTGGTCAGGATTTTCAAATGCAGTTTCTATAACTGGTCGGGATTTTCAAATTCAGTTTTATAACTGGTCGGGATTTTCAAATCCAGTTTCAATAACTGGTCGGAATTTTTAAATCCAGTTTTATAACTGACTGGGATTTTCAAATCCAGTTTTATAACTGGTGGGGATTTTCAAATCCATTTGCTATAACTGGTCGGGATTTTCAAATCTAGTTTTATAATTGGTCGGGATTTTCAAATCCAGTGTTATAACTGATCAGGATTTTCAAATTCAGTTTCTATAACTCGTCGGGATTTTCAAATCCAGTTTTATAACTGGTCGGGATTTTCAAATCCAGTTTTTATAACTGGTCAGGATTTTCAAATTCAGTTTCTATAACTGGTCAGGATTTTCAAATCCAGTTTCTATAACTGGTCGGGATTTTCAAATCCAGTTTTTATAACTCGTCGGGATTTTCAAATTCAGTGTTATAACTGGTCGGGATTTTTAAATCCAGTTTCTATAACTGGTGGGGATTTTCAAATCCAGTTTCTATAACTGGTCGGGATTTTGAAATCCAGTTTCTATAACTGGTCGGGATTTTCAAATCCAGTTTTTATAACTGGTCAGGATTTTCAAATTCAGTTTCTATAACTGGTCAGGATTTTCAAATCCAGTTTCTATAACTGGTCGGGATTTTCAAATCCAGTTTTTATAACTGGTCGGGATTTTCAAATTCAGTGTTATAACTGGTCGGGATTTTTAAATCCAGTTTCTATAACTGGTGGGGATTTTCAAATCCAGTTTCTATAACTGGTCGGGATTTTGAAATCCAGTTTCTATAACTGGTCGGGATTTTCAAATCCAGTTTTTATAACTGGTCAGGATTTTCAAATCCAGTTTCTATAACTGGTCGGGATTTTCAAATCCAGTTTTATAACTGGTCGAGATTTTCAAATCTATTTTCTATAACTGGTCGGGATTTTCAAATCCAGTTTCTATAACTGGTCGGGATTTTCAAATCCAGTTTCTATAACTGGTCGGGATTTTCAAATCTAGTTTTTATAACTGGTCGGGATTTTCAAATCCAGTTTTTGTAACTTGTCACGATTTTCAAAATTCAGTTTTTACAACTGGTCGGGATTTTCAAATCCAGTTACTATAACTGGTCGGGATTTTCAAATCCAGTTTCTATAACTGGTCGGGATTTTCAAATCCAGTTTCTATAACTGGTCGTGATTTCCAAATCTAGTGTCATAACTGGTTGGGATTTTCAAATCCAATTTCTATAACTGGTCGGGATTTTCAAATCCAGTTTTATAACTGGTCAGGATTTTCAAATGCAGTTTCTATAACTGGTCGGGATTTTTAAATCTAGTTTTATAACTGGTTGGGATTTTCAAATCCAAATTTATAACTGGTCAGGATTTACAAATCCAGTTTCTATAACAGGTCCGGATTTTCAAATCTAGTTTTATAATTGGTCGGGATTTTCAAATCCAATGTTATAACTGGTCAGAATTTTCAAATCCAGTTTCTATAACTGGTCGGGATTTTCAAATCCAGTTTTATAACTGGTCGGGATTTTCAAATCCAGTTTCTATAACTGGTCGGGATTTTTAAATCCAGTTTTATAACTGGTCGGGATTTTCAAATCCAGTTTTTATAACTGGTCGGGATTTTCAAATTCAGTGTTATAACTGGTCGGGATTTTCAAATCCAGTTTCTATAACTGGTCGGGATTTTCAAATCCAGTTTCTATAACTGGTCGGGATTTTCAAATCCAGTTTTATAACTGGTCGGGATTTTCAAATCCATTTTCTATAACTGGTCGGGATTTTCAAATCTAGTTTTATAACTGGTCGGGATTTTCAAATCCAGTTTTATAACTGGTCAGGATTTTCAAATCCAGTTTCTATAACTGGTCGGGATTTTCAAATCCAGTTTATAACTGGTCGGGATTTTCAAATCCAGTTTCTATAACTGGTCGGGATTTTTAAATCCAGTTTTATAACTGGTCGGGATTTTCAAATCCAGTTTTATAACTGGTCGGGATTTTCAAATCCATTTTCTATAACTGGTCGGGATTTTCAAATCCAGTTTTTATAACTGGTCAGGATTTTCAAATTCAGTTTCTATAACTGGTCAGGATTTTCAAATCCAGTTTCTATAACTGGTCGGGATTTTCAAATCCAGTTTTTATAACTGGTCGGGATTTTCAAATCCAGTTTTTATAACTGGTCGGGATTTTCAAATTCAGTGTTATAACTGGTCGGGATTTTCAAATCCAGTTTCTATAACTGGTCGGGATTTTCAAATCCAGTTTCTATAACTGGTCGGGATTTTCAAATCCAGTTTTTATAACTGGTCAGTATTTTCAAATCCAGTTTCCATAACTGGTCGGGATTTTCAAATCCAGTTTTATAACTGGTCGGGATTTTCAAATCTAGTTTCTATAACTGGTCGAGATTTTCAAATCCAGTTTCTATAACTGGTCGGAATTTTCAAATCCAGTTTCTATAACTGGTCGGGATTTTCAAATCCATTTTCTATAACTAGTCGGGATTTTCAAATCCAGTTTTTGTAATTGGTCGGGATTTTCAAAATTCAGTTTTTACAACTGGTCGGGATTTTCAAATCCAGTTTCTATAACTGGTCGGGATTTTCAAATCCAGTTTCTATAACTGGTCGGGATTTTCAAATCCAGTTTCTATAACTGGTCGTGACTTTCAAATCTAGTCTCATAAATGGTCAGGATTTTCAAATCCAATTTCTATAACTGGTCGGGATTTTCAAATCCAGTTTTATAACTGGTCAGGATTTTCAAATGCAGTTTCTATAACTGGTCGAGATTTTTAAATCTAGTTTTATAACTGGTTGGGATTTTCAAATCCAGATTTATAA
The DNA here is from genome assembly GCF_984573655.1 of Nuphar pumila. Lineage (NCBI taxonomy): Eukaryota > Viridiplantae > Streptophyta > Magnoliopsida > Nymphaeales > Nymphaeaceae > Nuphar > Nuphar pumila. The sequence continues at coordinate 66,277,179 of NC_143258.1, forward strand.
CTGGTCGGGATTTTCAAATCCAATTTCTATAACTGGTCGGGATTTTCAAATCCAGTTTTATAACTGGTCAGGATTTTCAAATGCAGTTTCTATAACTGGTCGGTATTTTTAAATCTAGTTTTACAACTGGTTGGCATTTTCAAATCCAGATTTGTAACTGGTCAGGATTTTCAAATCCAGTTTCTATAACTGGTCCGGATTTTCAAATCTAGTTTTATAATTGGTCGGGATTTTCAAATCCAGTGTTATAACTGATCAGAATTTTTAAATCCAGTTTCTATAACTGGTCGGGATTTTCAAATCCAGTTTTATAACTGGTCGGGATTTTCAAATCCTGTTTTTATAACTGGTCGAGATTTTCAAATCCAGTTTTTATAACTGTTCAGGATTTTCAACTCCAGTTTTTATAACTGATCAGGATTTTCAAATCAAGTATCTATAACAGGTCGGGATTTTCAAATCTAGTGTCATAACTGGTCGGAATTTTTAAATCCAGTTTCTATAATTGGTCAGGATTTTCAAATCCAGTTTTATAACTGGTCAGGATTTTCAAATCCAGTTTCTATAACTGGTCGGGATTTTCAAATCCAGTTTTATAACTGGTCGGGATTTTCAAATCTAGTTTCTATAACTGGTCGGGATTTTTAAATCCAGTTTTATAACTGGTCGGGATTTTCAAATCCAGTTTTATAACTGGTCAGGATTTTCAAATCCATTTTCTATAACTGGTCGGGATTTTCAAATCCAGTTTTATAACTGGTCAGGATTTTCAAATGCAGTTTCTATAACTGGTCGAGATTTTTAAATCTAGTTTTATAACTGGTTGGGATTTTCAAATCCAGATTTATAACTGGTCGGGATTTTCAAATCCAATTTCTATAACTGGTCGGGATTTTCAAATCCAGTTTTATAACTGGTCAGGATTTTCAAATGCAGTTTCTATAACTGGTCGGTATTTTTAAATCTAGTTTTACAACTGGTTGGCATTTTCAAATCCAGATTTGTAACTGGTCAGGATTTTCAAATCCAGTTTCTATAACTGGTCCGGATTTTCAAATCTAGTTTTATAATTGGTCGGGATTTTCAAATCCAGTGTTATAACTGATCAGAATTTTTAAATCCAGTTTCTATAACTGGTCGGGATTTTCAAATTCAGTTTTATAACTGGTCGGGATTTTCAAATCCTGTTTTTATAACTGGTCGAGATTTTCAAATCCAGTTTTTATAACTGTTCAGGATTTTCAACTCCAGTTTTTATAACTGATCAGGATTTTCAAATCAAGTATCTATAACAGGTCGGGATTTTCAAATCTAGTGTCATAACTGGTCGGAATTTTTAAATCCAGTTTCTATAATTGGTCAGGATTTTCAAATCCAGTTTCTATAACTGGTCGGGATTTTTAAATCCAGTTTTATAACTGGTCGGGATTTTCAAATCCAGTTTTATAACTGGTCGGGATTTTCAAATTCAGTTTCTATAACTGGTCGGGATTTTCAAATCCAGTTTTATAATTAATTAGGATTTTCAAATCTAGTGTTATAACTGATCAGGATTTTCAAATCTAGTTTCTATAACTGGTCGGGATTTTCAAATCCAGTTTTATAACTAGTCGGGATTTTCAAATCTAGTTTTTGTAACTGGTCGGGATTTTCAAAATTCAGTTTTTACAACTGGCCGAGATTTTCAAATCCAGTTTTTATAACTGGTCGGGATTTTCAAATCCAGTTTTATAACTGGTCGGGATTTTCAAATCCAATTTCTATAACTGGTCGGGATTTTTAAATCTAGTTTTATAACTGGTTGGGATTTTCAAATCCAGATTTATAACTGGTCGGGATTTTCAAATCCAGTTTCTATAACAGGTCAGGATTTTCAAATCTAGTTTTATAATTGGTCGGGATTTTCAAATCCAGTTTTATAACTGATCAAGATTTTCAAATCGAGTTTCTATAACTGGTCGGGATTTTCAAATCCAGTTTTATAACTGGTCGGGATTTTCAAATCCATTTTCTATAACTGGTCGGGATTTTTAAATCCAGTTTTATAACTGGTCGGGATTTTCAAATCCAGTTTTATAACTGGTCAGGATTTTCAAATCCAGTTTCTATAACTGGTCGGGATTTTCAAATCCAGTTTTATAACTGGTCGGAATTTTCAAATCTAGTTTCTATAACTGGTCGGGATTTTTAAATCCAGTTTTATAACTGGTCGGGATTTTCAAATCCAGTTTTATAACTGGTGGGAATTTTTAAATCCAGTTTCTATAATTGGTCAGGATTTTCAAATCCAGTTTTATAACTGGTCAGGATTTTCAAATCCAGTTTCTATAACTGGTCGGGATTTTCAAATCCAGTTTTATAACTGGTCGGGATTTTCAAATCTAGTTTCTATAACTGGTCGGGATTTTTAAATCCAGTTTTATAACTGGTCGGGATTTTCAAATCCAGTTTTATAACTGGTCAGGATTTTCAAATCCAGTTTCTATAACTGGTCGGGATTTTCAAATCCAGTTTCTATAACTGGTCGGGATTTTTAAATCCAGTTTTATAACTGGTCGGGATTTTCAAATCCAGTTTTATAACTGGTCGGGATTTTCAAATCCATTTTCTATAACTGGTCGGGATTTTTAAATCCAGTTTTATAACTGGTCGGGATTTTCAAATCCAGTTTTATAACTGGTCAGGATTTTCAAATCCAGTTTCTATAACTGGTCAGGATTTTCAAATCCAGTTTATAACTGGTCGGGATTTTCAAATCCAGTTTCTATAACTGGTCGGGATTTTTAAATCCAGTTTTATAACTGGTCGGGATTTTCAAATCCAGTTTTATAACTGGTCGGGATTTTCAAATCCATTTTCTATAACTGGTCGGGATTTTCAAATCCAGTTTTTATAACTGGTCAGGATTTTCAAATTCAGTTTCTATAACTGGTCAGGATTTTCAAATCCAGTTTCTATAACTGGTCGGGATTTTCAAATCCAGTTTTTATAACTGGTCGGGATTTTCAAATCCAGTTTTTATAACTGGTCGGGATTTTCAAATTCAGTGTTTTAACTGGTCGGGATTTTCAAATCTAGTTTTATAATTGGTCGGGATTTTCAAATCCAGTGTTATAACTGATCAGGATTTTCAAATTCATTTTCTATAACTCATCGGGATTTTCAAATCCAGTTTTATAACTGGTCGGGATTTTCAAATCCAGTTTTTATAACTGGTCAGGATTTTCAAATTCAGTTTCTATAACTGGTCAGGATTTTCAAATCCAGTTTCTATAACTGGTCGGGATTTTCAAATCCAGTTTTTATAACTGGTCGGGATTTTCAAATCCAGTTTTTATAACTGGTCGGGATTTTCAAATTCAGTGTTATAACTGGTCGGGATTTTCAAATCCAGTTTCTATAACTGGTCGGGATTTTCAAATCCAGTTTCTATAACTGGTCGGGATTTTCAAATCCAGTTTTTATAACTGGTCAGTATTTTCAAATCCAGTTTCCATAACTGGTCGGGATTTTCAAATCCAGTTTTATAACTGGTCGGGATTTTCAAATCTAGTTTCTATAACTGGTCGAGATTTTCAAATCCAGTTTCTATAACTGGTCGGAATTTTCAAATCCAGTTTCTATAACTGGTCGGGATTTTCAAATCTAGTTTTTATAACTAGTCGGGATTTTCAAATCCAGTTTTTGTAACTGGTCGGGATTTTCAAAATTCAGTTTTTATAACTGGTCGGGATTTTCAAATCCAGTTTCTATAACTGGTCGGGATTTTCAAATCCAGTTTCTATAACTGGTCGTGATTTCCAAATCTAGTGTCATAACTGGTCGGGATTTTCAAATCCAATTTCTATAACTGGTCGGGATTTTTAAATGCAGTTTCTATAACTGGTCGGGATTTTTAAATCTAGTTTTATAACTGGTTGGGATTTTCAAATCCAGATTTATAACTGGTCGGGATTTTCAAATCAAGTTTCTATAACAGGTCCGAATTTTCAAATCTAGTTTTATAATTGGTCGGGATTTTCAAATCCAGTGTTATAACTGATCAGAATTTTCAAATCCAGTTTCTATAACTGGTCGAGATTTTCAAATCTAGTTTTATAACTGGTCGGGATTTTCAAATCCAGTTTTTATAACTGGTCGGGATTTTCAAATCCAGTTTCTATAACTGGTCAGGATTTTCAACTCTAGTTTTTATAACTGGTCAGGATTTTCAAATCAAGTATCTATAACAGGTAGGAATTTTCAAATCTAGTGTCATAACTGGTCGGAATTTTTAAATCCAGTTTTTATAACTGGTCGGGATTTTCAAATCCAGTTTTATAACTGGTCAGGATTTTCAAATCCAGTTTCTATAACTGGTCGGGATTTTCAAATCCAGTTTTATAACTGGTCGGGATTTTCAAATCCAGTTTCTATAACTGGTCGGGATTTTTAAATCCAGTTTTATAACTGGTCGGGATTTTCAAATCCAGTTTTATAACTGGTCGGGATTTTCAAATCCATTTTCTATAACTGGTCGGGATTTTCAAATCTAGTTTTATAATTGGTCGGGATTTTCAAATCCAGTGTTATAACTGATCAGGATTTTCAAATTCAGTTTCTATAACTCGTCGGGATTTTCAAATTCAGTTTCTATAACTGGTCAGGATTTTCAAATCCAGTTTCTATAACTGGTCGGGATTTTCAAATTCAGTTTTTATAACTGGTCGGGATTTTCAAATTCAGTGTTATAACTGGTCGGGATTTTCAACTCCAGTTTTTATAACTGGTCGGGATTTTTAAATCCAGTTTTTATAACTAGTCGGGATTTTCAAATCCAGTTTCTATAACTGGTCGGGATTTTCAAATCCAGTTTTATAACTGGTCGGGATTTTTAAATCCAGTTTCTATAACTGGTCGTGATTTCCAAATCTAGTGTCATAACTGATCGGGATTTTCAAATCCAATTTCTATAACTGGTCGGGATTTTCAAATCCAGTTTTATAACTGGTCAGGATTTTCAAATGCAGTTTCTATAACTGGTCGGGATTTTCAAATTCAGTTTTATAACTGGTCGGGATTTTCAAATCCAGTTTCAATAACTGGTCGGGATTTTTAAATCCAGTTTTATAACTGACTGGGATTTTCAAATCCAGTTTTATAACTGGTGGGGATTTTCAAATCCATTTGCTATAACTGGTCGGGATTTTCAAATCTAGTTTTATAATTGGTCGGGATTTTCAAATCCAGTGTTATAACTGATCAGGATTTTCAAATTCAGTTTCTATAACTCGTCGGGATTTTCAAATCCAGTTTTATAACTGGTCGGGATTTTCAAATCCAGTTTTTATAACTGGTCAGGATTTTCAAATTCAGTTTCTATAACTGGTCAGGATTTTCAAATCCAGTTTCTATAACTGGTCGGAATTTTCAAATCCAGTTTTTATAACTCGTCGGGATTTTCAAATTCAGTGTTATAACTGGTCGGGATTTTTAAATCCAGTTTCTATAACTGGTGGGGATTTTCAAATCCAGTTTCTATAACTGGTCGGGATTTTGAAATCCAGTTTCTATAACTGGTCGGGATTTTCAAATCCAGTTTTTATAACTGGTCAGGATTTTCAAATCCAGTTTCTATAACTGGTCGGGATTTTCAAATCCAGTTTTATAACTGGTCGGGATTTTCAAATCTATTTTCTATAACTGGTCGGGATTTTCAAATCCAGTTTCTATAACTGGTCGGGATTTTCAAATCCAGTTTCTATAACTGGTCGGGATTTTCAAATCCAGTTTCTATAACTGGTCGGGATTTTCAAATCTAGTTTTTATAACTGGTCGGGATTTTCAAATCCAGTTACTATAACTGGTCGGGATTTTCAAATCCAGTTTCTATAACTGGTCGGGATTTTCAAATCCAGTTTCTATAACTGGTCGTGATTTCCAAATCTAGTGTCATAACTGGTCGGGATTTTCAAATCCAATTTCTATAACTGGTCGGGATTTTCAAATCCAGTTTTATAACTGGTCTGGATTTTCAAATGCAGTTTCTATAACTGGTCGGGATTTTTAAATCTAGTTTTATAACTGGTTGGGATTTTCAAATCCAAATTTATAACTGGTCGGGATTTTCAAATCCAGTTTCTATAACAGGTCCGGATTTTCAAATCTAGTTTTATAATTGGTCGGGATTTTCAAATCCAGTGTTATAACTGGTCCGGATTTTCAAATCTAGTTTTATAATTGGTCGGGATTTTCAAATCCAGTGTTATAACTGGTCAGAATTTTCAAATCCAGTTTCTATAACTGGTCGGGATTTTCAAATCCAGTTTTATAACTGGTCGGGATTTTCAAATCCAGTTTCTATAACTGGTCGGGATTTTTAAATCCAGTTTTATAACTGGTCGGGATTTTCAAATCCAGTTTTATAACTGGTCGGGATTTTCAAATCCATTTGCTATAACTGGTCGGGATTTTCAAATCTAGTTTTATAATTGGTCGGGATTTTCAAATCCAGTGTTATAACTGATCAGGATTTTCAAATTCATTTTCTATAACTCGTCGGGATTTTCAAATCCAGTTTTATAACTGGTCGGGATTTTCAAATCCAGTTTTTATAACTGGTCAGGATTTTCAAATTCAGTTTCTATAACTGGTCAGGATTTTCAAATCCAGTTTCTATAACTGGTCGGGATTTTCAAATCCTGTTTTTATAACTGGTCGGGATTTTCAAATCCAGTTTTTATAACTGGTCGGGATTTTCAAATTCAGTGTTATAACTGGTCGGGATTTTCATATCCAGTTTCTATAACTGGTCGGGATTTTCAAATCCAGTTTCTATAACTGGTCGGGATTTTCAAATCCAGTTTTTATAACTGGTCAGTATTTTCAAATCCAGTTTCCATAACTGGTCGGGATTTTCAAATCCAGTTTCATAACTGGTCGGGATTTTCAAATCTAGTTTCTATAACTGGTCGAGATTTTCAAATCCAGTTTCTATAACTGGTCGGGATTTTCAAATCCAGTTTCTATAACTGGTCGGGATTTTCAAATCCAGTTTTTATAACTAGTCGGGATTTTCAAATCCAGTTTCCATAACTGGTCGGGATTTTCAAATCCAGTTTTATAACTGGTCGGGATTTTCAAATCTAGTTTCTATAACTGGTCGAGATTTTCAAATCCAGTTTCTATAACTGGTCGGAATTTTCAAATCCAGTTTCTATAACTGGTCGGGATTTTCAAATCTAGTTTTTATAACTAGTCGGGATTTTCAAATCCAGTTTTTGTAACTGGTCGGGATTTTCAAAATTCAGTTTTTATAACTGGTCGGGATTTTTAAATCTAGTTTTATAACTGGTTGGGATTTTCAAATTCAGATTTATAACTGGTCGGGATTTTCAAATCGAGTTTCTATAACAGGTACGAATTTTCAAATCTAGTTTTATAATTGGTCGGGATTTTCAAATCCAGTGTTATAACTGATCAGAATTTTGAAATCCAGTTTCTATAACTGGTCGGGATTTTCAAATCTAGTTTTATAACTGGTCGGGATTTTCAAATCCAGTTTTTATAACTGGTCGGGATTTTCAAATCCAGTTTCTATAACTGGTCGGGATTTTCAACTCTAGTTTTTATAACTGGTCAGGATTTTCAAATCAAGTATCTATAACAGGTCGGAATTTTCAAATCTAGTGTCATAACTGGTCGGAATTTTTAAATCCAGTTTTTATAACTGGTCGGGATTTTCAAATCCAGTTTTATAACTGGTCAGGATTTTCAAATCCAGTTTCTATAACTGGTCGGGATTTTCAAATCCAGTTTATAACTGGTCGGGATTTTCAAATCCAGTTTCTATAACTGGTCGGGATTTTTAAATCCAGTTTTATAACTGGTCGGGATTTTCAAATCCAGTTTTATAACTGGTCGGGATTTTCAAATCCATTTTCTATAACTGGTCGGGATTTTCAAATCTAGTTTTATAATTGGTCGGGATTTTCAAATCCAGTGTTATAACTGATCAGGATTTTCAAATTCAGTTTCTATAACTCGTCGGGATTTTCAAATTCAGTTTCTATAACTGGTCAGGATTTTCAAATCCAGTTTCTATAACTGGTCGGGATTTTCAAATTCAGTTTTTATAACTGGTCGGGATTTTCAAATTCAGTGTTATAACTGGTCGGGATTTTCAACTCCAGTTTTTATAACTGGTCGGGATTTTTAAATCCAGTTTTTATAACTAGTCGGGATTTTCAAATCCAGTTTCTATAACTGGTCGGGATTTTCAAATCCAGTTTTATAACTGGTCGGGATTTTTAAATCCAGTTTCTATAACTGGTCGTGATTTCCAAATCTAGTGTCATAACTGATCGGGATTTTCAAATCCAATTTCTATAACTGGTCGGGATTTTCAAATCCAGTTTTATAACTGGTCAGGATTTTCAAATGCAGTTTCTATAACTGGTCGGGATTTTCAAATTCAGTTTTATAACTGGTCGGGATTTTCAAATCCAGTTTCAATAACTGGTCGGGATTTTTAAATCCAGTTTTATAACTGACTGGGATTTTCAAATCCAGTTTTATAACTGGTGGGGATTTTCAAATCCATTTGCTATAACTGGTCGGGATTTTCAAATCTAGTTTTATAATTGGTCGGGATTTTCAAATCCAGTGTTATAACTGATCAGGATTTTCAAATTCAGTTTCTATAACTCGTCGGGATTTTCAAATCCAGTTTTATAACTGGTCGGGATTTTCAAATCCAGTTTTTATAACTGGTCAGGATTTTCAAATTCAGTTTCTATAACTGGTCAGGATTTTCAAATCCAGTTTCTATAACTGGTCGGGATTTTCAAATCCAGTTTTTATAACTCGTCGGGATTTTCAAATTCAGTGTTATAACTGGTCGGGATTTTTAAATCCAGTTTCTATAACTGGTGGGGATTTTCAAATCCAGTTTCTATAACTTGTCGGGATTTTGAAATCCAGTTTCTATAACTGGTCGGGATTTTCAAATCCAGTTTTTATAACTGGTCAGGATTTTCAAATCCAGTTTCTATAACTGGTCGGGATTTTCAAATCCAGTTTTATAACTGGTCGGGATTTTCAAATCTATTTTCTATAACTGGTCGGGATTTTCAAATCCAGTTTCTATAACTGGTCGGGATTTTCAAATCCAGTTTCTATAACTGGTCGGGATTTTCAAATCCAGTTTCTATAACTGGTCGGGATTTTCAAATCTAGTTTTTATAACTGGTCGGGATTTTCAAATCCAGTTACTATAACTGGTCGGGATTTTTAAATCCAGTTTCTATAACTGGTCGGGATTTTCAAATCCAGTTTCTATAACTGGTCGTGATTTCCAAATCTAGTGTCATAACTGGTCGGGATTTTCAAATCCAATTTCTATAACTAGTCGGGATTTTCAAATCCAGTTTTATAACTGGTCAGGATTTTCAAATGCAGTTTCTATAACTGGTCGGGATTTTTAAATCTAGTTTTATAACTGGTTGGGATTTTCAAATCCAAATTTATAACTGGTCGGGATTTTCAAATCCAGTTTCTATAACAGCTCCGGATTTTCAAATCTAGTTTTATAATTGGTCGGGATTTTCAAATCCAGTGTTATAACTGGTCAGAATTTTCAAATCCAGTTTCTATAACTGGTCGGGATTTTCAAATCCAGTTTTATAACTGGTCGGGATTTTCAAATCCAGTTTTTATAACTGGTCGGGATTTTCAAATCCAGTTTCTATAACTGGTCGGGATTTTCAACTCCAGTTTTTATAACTGGTCAGGATTTTCAAAATCAAGTATCTAAAACTGGTCGGAATTTTTAAATCCAGTTTCTATAACTGGTCGGGATTTTCAAATCCAGTTTTATAACTGGTCAGGATTTTCAAATCCAGTTTCTATAACTGGTCGTGATATCCAAATCTAGTGTCATAACTGGTCGGGATTTTCAAATCCAATTTCTATAACTGGTCGGGATTTTCAAATCCAGTTTTATAACTGGTCAGGATTTTCAAATGCAGTTTCTATAACTGGTTGGTATTTTTAAATCCAGATTTATAACTGGTCGGGATTTTCAAATCCTGTTTCTATAACAGGTCGGGATTCTCAAATCTAGTTTTATAATTGGTCGGGATTTTCAAATCTAGTGTTATAACTGATCAGGATTTTCAAATTCAGTTTCTATAACAGGTCCGGATTTTCAAAACTAGTTTTATAATTGGTTGGGATTTTCAAATCCAGTGTTATAACTGAACAGAATTTTCTAATCCAGTTTCTATAACTCGTCGGGATTTTCAAATCCAGTTTTATAACTGGTCGGGATTTTCAAATCCAGTTTTATAACTGGTCGGGATTTTTAAATCTAGTTTTATAACTGGTTGGGATTTTCAAATCCAGATTTATAACTGGTCGGGATTTTCAAATCCAGTTTCTATAACAGGTCCGGATTTTCAAAACTAGTTTTATAATTGGTTGGGATTTTCAAATCCAGTGTTATAACTGATCAGAATTTTCTAATCCAGTTTCTATAACTCGTCGGGAGTTTCAAATCCAGTTTTATAACTGGTCGGGATTTTCAAATCCAGTTTTTATAACTGGTCAGGATTTTCAAATTCAGTTTCTATAACTGGTCGAGATTTTCAAATCCAGTTTTTATAACTGGTCGGGATTTTCAAATTCAGTGTTATAACTTGTCGGGATTTTCAAATCCAGTTTCTATAACTAGTCGGGATTTTCAAATCCAGTTTCTATAACTGGTCGGGATTTTTAAATCCAGTTTTATAACTGGTCGGGATTTTCAAATCCAGTTTTATAACTGGTCGGGATTTTCAAATTCAGTTTCTATAACTGGTCGGGATTTTCAAATCCAGTTTTATAATTAATTAGGATTTTCAAATCTAGTGTTATAACTGATCAGGATTTTCAAATCTAGTTTCTATAACTGGTCGGGATTTTCAAATCCAGTTTTATAACTAGTCGGGATTTTCAAATCCAGTTTCAATAACTGGTCGGGATTTTTAAATCCAGTTTTATAACTGACTGGGATTTTCAAATCCAGTTTTATAACTGGTGGGGATTTTCAAATCCATTTGCTATAACTGGTCGGGATTTTCAAATCTAGTTTTATAATTGGTCGGGATTTTCAAATCCAGTGTTATAACTGATCAGGATTTTCAAATTCAGTTTCTATAACTCGTCGGGATTTTCAAATCCAGTTTTATAACTGGTCGGGATTTTCAAATCCAGTTTTTATAACTGGTCAGGATTTTCAAATTCAGTTTCTATAACTGGTCAGGATTTTCAAATCCAGTTTTTATAACTGGTCAGGATTTTCAAATTCAGTTTCTATAACTGGTCGGGATTTTCAAATCCTGTTTTTATAACTGGTCGAGATTTTCAAATCCAGTTTTTATAACTGTTCAGGATTTTCAACTCCAGTTTTTATAACTGATCAGGATTTTCAAATCAAGTATCTATAACAGGTCGGGATTTTCAAATCTAGTGTCATAACTGGTCGGAATTTTTAAATCCAGTTTCTATAATTGGTCAGGATTTTCAAATCCAGTTTTATAACTGGTCAGGATTTTCAAATCCAGTTTCTATAACTGGTCGGGATTTTCAAATCCAGTTTTATAACTGGTCGGGATTTTCAAATCTAGTTTCTATAACTGGTCGGGATTTTTAAATCCAGTTTTATAACTGGTCGGGATTTTCAAATCCAGTTTTATAACTGGTCAGGATTTTCAAATCCATTTTCTATAACTGGTCGGGATTTTCAAATCCAGTTTTATAACTGGTCAGGATTTTCAAATGCAGTTTCTATAACTGGTCGAGATTTTTAAATCTAGTTTTATAACTGGTTGGGATTTTCAAATCCAGATTTATAACTGGTCGGGATTTTCAAATCCAATTTCTATAACTGGTCGGGATTTTCAAATCCAGTTTTATAACTGGTCAGGATTTTCAAATGCAGTTTCTATAACTAGTCGGTATTTTTAAATCTAGTTTTACAACTGGTTGGCATTTTCAAATCCAGATTTGTAACTGGTCAGGATTTTCAAATCCAGTTTCTATAACTGGTCCGGATTTTCAAATCTAGTTTTATAATTGGTCGGGATTTTCAAATCCAGTGTTATAACTGATCAGAATTTTTAAATCCAGTTTCTATAACTGGTCGGGATTTTCAAATTCAGTTTTATAACTGGTCGGGATTTTCAAATCCTGTTTTTATAACTGGTCGAGATTTTCAAATCCAGTTTTTATAACTGTTCAGGATTTTCAACTCCAGTTTTTATAACTGATCAGGATTTTCAAATCAAGTATCTATAACAGGTCGGGATTTTCAAATCTAGTGTCATAACTGGTCGGAATTTTTAAATCCAGTTTCTATAATTGGTCAGGATTTTCAAATCCAGTTTCTATAACTGGTCGGGATTTTTAAATCCAGTTTTATAACTGGTCGGGATTTTCAAATCCAGTTTTATAACTGGTCGGGATTTTCAAATTCAGTTTCTATAACTGGTCGGGATTTTCAAATCCAGTTTTATAATTAATTAGGATTTTCAAATCTAGTGTTATAACTGATCAGGATTTTCAAATCTAGTTTCTATAACTGGTCGGGATTTTCAAATCCAGTTTTATAACTAGTCGGGATTTTCAAATCTAGTTTTTGTAACTGGTCGGGATTTTCAAAATTCAGTTTTTACAACTGGCCGAGATTTTCAAATCCAGTTTTTATAACTGGTCGGGATTTTCAAATCCAGTTTTATAACTGGTCGGGATTTTCAAATCCAATTTCTATAACTGGTCGGGATTTTTAAATCTAGTTTTATAACTGGTTGGGATTTTCAAATCCAGATTTATAACTGGTCGGGATTTTCAAATCCAGTTTCTATAACAGGTCAGGATTTTCAAATCTAGTTTTATAATTGGTCGGGATTTTCAAATCCAGTTTTATAACTGATCAAGATTTTCAAATCAAGTTTCTATAACTGGTCGGGATTTTCAAATCCAGTTTTATAACTGGTCGGGATTTTCAAATCCATTTTCTATAACTGGTCGGGATTTTTAAATCCAGTTTTATAACTGGTCGGGATTTTCAAATCCAGTTTTATAACTGGTCAGGATTTTCAAATCCAGTTTCTATAACTGGTCGGGATTTTCAAATCCAGTTTTATAACTGGTCGGGATTTTCAAATCTAGTTTCTATAACTGGTCGGGATTTTTAAATCCAGTTTTATAACTGGTCGGGATTTTCAAATCCAGTTTTATAACTGGTGGGAATTTTTAAATCCAGTTTCTATAATTGGTCAGGATTTTCAAATCCAGTTTTATAACTGGTCAGGATTTTCAAATCCAGTTTCTATAACTGGTCGGGATTTTCAAATCCAGTTTTATAACTGGTCGGGATTTTCAAATCTAGTTTCTATAACTGGTCGGGATTTTTAAATCCAGTTTTATAACTGGTCGGGATTTTCAAATCCAGTTTTATAACTGGTCAGGATTTTCAAATCCAGTTTCTATAACTGGTCGGGATTTTCAAATCCAGTTTCTATAACTGGTCGGGATTTTTAAATCCAGTTTTATAACTGGTCGGGATTTTCAAATCCAGTTTTATAACTGGTCGGGATTTTCAAATCCATTTTCTATAACTGGTCGGGATTTTTAAATCCAGTTTTATAACTGGTCGGGATTTTCAAATCCAGTTTTATAACTGGTCAGGATTTTCAAATCCAGTTTCTATAACTGGTCAGGATTTTCAAATCCAGTTTATAACTGGTCGGGATTTTCAAATCCAGTTTCTATAACTGGTCGGGATTTTTAAATCCAGTTTTATAACTGGTCGGGATTTTCAAATCCAGTTTTATAACTGGTCGGGATTTTCAAATCCATTTTCTATAACTGGTCGGGATTTTCAAATCCAGTTTTTATAACTGGTCAGGATTTTCAAATTCAGTTTCTATAACTGGTCAGGATTTTCAAATCCAGTTTCTATAACTGGTCGGGATTTTCAAATCCAGTTTTTATAACTGGTCGGGATTTTCAAATCCAGTTTTTATAACTGGTCGGGATTTTCAAATTCAGTGTTTTAACTGGTCGGGATTTTCAAATCTAGTTTTATAATTGGTCGGGATTTTCAAATCCAGTGTTATAACTGATCAGGATTTTCAAATTCATTTTCTATAACTCGTCGGGATTTTCAAATCCAGTTTTATAACTGGTCGGGATTTTCAAATCCAGTTTTTATAACTGGTCAGGATTTTCAAATTCAGTTTCTATAACTGGTCAGGATTTTCAAATCCAGTTTCTATAACTGGTCGGGATTTTCAAATCCAGTTTTTATAACTGGTCGGGATTTTCAAATCCAGTTTTTATAACTGGTCGGGATTTTCAAATTCAGTGTTATAACTGGTCGGGATTTTCAAATCCAGTTTCTATAACTGGTCGGGATTTTCAAATCCAGTTTCTATAACTGGTCGGGATTTTCAAATCCAGTTTTTATAACTGGTCAGTATTTTCAAATCCAGTTTCCATAACTGGTCGGGATTTTCAAATCCAGTTTTATAACTGGTCGGGATTTTCAAATCTAGTTTCTATAACTGGTCGAGATTTTCAAATCCAGTTTCTATAACTGGTCGGAATTTTCAAATCCAGTTTCTATAACTGGTCGGGATTTTCAAATCTAGTTTTTATAACTAGTCGGGATTTTCAAATCCAGTTTTTGTAACTGGTCGGGATTTTCAAAATTCAGTTTTTATAACTGGTCGGGATTTTCAAATCCAGTTTCTATAACTGGTCGGGATTTTCAAATCCAGTTTCTATAACTGGTCGTGATTTCCAAATCTAGTGTCATAACTGGTCGGGATTTTCAAATCCAATTTCTATAACTGGTCGGGATTTTTAAATGCAGTTTCTATAACTGGTCGGGATTTTTAAATCTAGTTTTATAACTGGTTGGGATTTTCAAATCCAGATTTATAACTGGTCGGGATTTTCAAATCAAGTTTCTATAACAGGTCCGAATTTTCAAATCTAGTTTTATAATTGGTCGGGATTTTCAAATCCAGTGTTATAACTGATCAGAATTTTCAAATCCAGTTTCTATAACTGGTCGAGATTTTCAAATCTAGTTTTATAACTGGTCGGGATTTTCAAATCCAGTTTTTATAACTGGTCGGGATTTTCAAATCCAGTTTCTATAACTGGTCAGGATTTTCAACTCTAGTTTTTATAACTGGTCAGGATTTTCAAATCAAGTATCTATAACAGGTAGGAATTTTCAAATCTAGTGTCATAACTGGTCGGAATTTTTAAATCCAGTTTTTATAACTGGTCGGGATTTTCAAATCCAGTTTTATAACTGGTCAGGATTTTCAAATCCAGTTTCTATAACTGGTCGGGATTTTCAAATCCAGTTTTATAACTGGTCGGGATTTTCAAATCCAGTTTCTATAACTGGTCGGGATTTTTAAATCCAGTTTTATAACTGGTCGGGATTTTCAAATCCAGTTTTATAACTGGTCGGGATTTTCAAATCCATTTTCTATAACTGGTCGGGATTTTCAAATCTAGTTTTATAATTGGTCGGGATTTTCAAATCCAGTGTTATAACTGATCAGGATTTTCAAATTCAGTTTCTATAACTCGTCGGGATTTTCAAATTCAGTTTCTATAACTGGTCAGGATTTTCAAATCCAGTTTCTATAACTGGTCGGGATTTTCAAATTCAGTTTTTATAACTGGTCGGGATTTTCAAATTCAGTGTTATAACTGGTCGGGATTTTCAACTCCAGTTTTTATAACTGGTCGGGATTTTTAAATCCAGTTTTTATAACTAGTCGGGATTTTCAAATCCAGTTTCTATAACTGGTCGGGATTTTCAAATCCAGTTTTATAACTGGTCGGGATTTTTAAATCCAGTTTCTATAACTGGTCGTGATTTCCAAATCTAGTGTCATAACTGATCGGGATTTTCAAATCCAATTTCTATAACTGGTCGGGATTTTCAAATCCAGTTTTATAACTGGTCAGGATTTTCAAATGCAGTTTCTATAACTGGTCGGGATTTTCAAATTCAGTTTTATAACTGGTCGGGATTTTCAAATCCAGTTTCAATAACTGGTCGGGATTTTTAAATCCAGTTTTATAACTGACTGGGATTTTCAAATCCAGTTTTATAACTGGTGGGGATTTTCAAATCCATTTGCTATAACTGGTCGGGATTTTCAAATCTAGTTTTATAATTGGTCGGGATTTTCAAATCCAGTGTTATAACTGATCAGGATTTTCAAATTCAGTTTCTATAACTCGTCGGGATTTTCAAATCCAGTTTTATAACTGGTCGGGATTTTCAAATCCAGTTTTTATAACTGGTCAGGATTTTCAAATTCAGTTTCTATAACTGGTCAGGATTTTCAAATCCAGTTTCTATAACTGGTCGGAATTTTCAAATCCAGTTTTTATAACTCGTCGGGATTTTCAAATTCAGTGTTATAACTGGTCGGGATTTTTAAATCCAGTTTCTATAACTGGTGGGGATTTTCAAATCCAGTTTCTATAACTGGTCGGGATTTTGAAATCCAGTTTCTATAACTGGTCGGGATTTTCAAATCCAGTTTTTATAACTGGTCAGGATTTTCAAATCCAGTTTCTATAACTGGTCGGGATTTTCAAATCCAGTTTTATAACTGGTCGGGATTTTCAAATCTATTTTCTATAACTGGTCGGGATTTTCAAATCCAGTTTCTATAACTGGTCGGGATTTTCAAATCCAGTTTCTATAACTGGTCGGGATTTTCAAATCCAGTTTCTATAACTGGTCGGGATTTTCAAATCTAGTTTTTATAACTGGTCGGGATTTTCAAATCCAGTTACTATAACTGGTCGGGATTTTCAAATCCAGTTTCTATAACTGGTCGGGATTTTCAAATCCAGTTTCTATAACTGGTCGTGATTTCCAAATCTAGTGTCATAACTGGTCGGGATTTTCAAATCCAATTTCTATAACTGGTCGGGATTTTCAAATCCAGTTTTATAACTGGTCTGGATTTTCAAATGCAGTTTCTATAACTGGTCGGGATTTTTAAATCTAGTTTTATAACTGGTTGGGATTTTCAAATCCAAATTTATAACTGGTCGGGATTTTCAAATCCAGTTTCTATAACAGGTCCGGATTTTCAAATCTAGTTTTATAATTGGTCGGGATTTTCAAATCCAGTGTTATAACTGGTCCGGATTTTCAAATCTAGTTTTATAATTGGTCGGGATTTTCAAATCCAGTGTTATAACTGGTCAGAATTTTCAAATCCAGTTTCTATAACTGGTCGGGATTTTCAAATCCAGTTTTATAACTGGTCGGGATTTTCAAATCCAGTTTCTATAACTGGTCGGGATTTTTAAATCCAGTTTTATAACTGGTCGGGATTTTCAAATCCAGTTTTATAACTGGTCGGGATTTTCAAATCCATTTGCTATAACTGGTCGGGATTTTCAAATCTAGTTTTATAATTGGTCGGGATTTTCAAATCCAGTGTTATAACTGATCAGGATTTTCAAATTCATTTTCTATAACTCGTCGGGATTTTCAAATCCAGTTTTATAACTGGTCGGGATTTTCAAATCCAGTTTTTATAACTGGTCAGGATTTTCAAATTCAGTTTCTATAACTGGTCAGGATTTTCAAATCCAGTTTCTATAACTGGTCGGGATTTTCAAATCCTGTTTTTATAACTGGTCGGGATTTTCAAATCCAGTTTTTATAACTGGTCGGGATTTTCAAATTCAGTGTTATAACTGGTCGGGATTTTCATATCCAGTTTCTATAACTGGTCGGGATTTTCAAATCCAGTTTCTATAACTGGTCGGGATTTTCAAATCCAGTTTTTATAACTGGTCAGTATTTTCAAATCCAGTTTCCATAACTGGTCGGGATTTTCAAATCCAGTTTCATAACTGGTCGGGATTTTCAAATCTAGTTTCTATAACTGGTCGAGATTTTCAAATCCAGTTTCTATAACTGGTCGGGATTTTCAAATCCAGTTTCTATAACTGGTCGGGATTTTCAAATCCAGTTTTTATAACTAGTCGGGATTTTCAAATCCAGTTTCCATAACTGGTCGGGATTTTCAAATCCAGTTTTATAACTGGTCGGGATTTTCAAATCTAGTTTCTATAACTGGTCGAGATTTTCAAATCCAGTTTCTATAACTGGTCGGAATTTTCAAATCCAGTTTCTATAACTGGTCGGGATTTTCAAATCTAGTTTTTATAACTAGTCGGGATTTTCAAATCCAGTTTTTGTAACTGGTCGGGATTTTCAAAATTCAGTTTTTATAACTGGTCGGGATTTTTAAATCTAGTTTTATAACTGGTTGGGATTTTCAAATTCAGATTTATAACTGGTCGGGATTTTCAAATCGAGTTTCTATAACAGGTACGAATTTTCAAATCTAGTTTTATAATTGGTCGGGATTTTCAAATCCAGTGTTATAACTGATCAGAATTTTCAAATCCAGTTTCTATAACTGGTCGGGATTTTCAAATCTAGTTTTATAACTGGTCGGGATTTTCAAATCCAGTTTTTATAACTGGTCGGGATTTTCAAATCCAGTTTCTATAACTGGTCGGGATTTTCAACTCTAGTTTTTATAACTGGTCAGGATTTTCAAATCAAGTATCTATAACAGGTCGGAATTTTCAAATCTAGTGTCATAACTGGTCGGAATTTTTAAATCCAGTTTTTATAACTGGTCGGGATTTTCAAATCCAGTTTTATAACTGGTCAGGATTTTCAAATCCAGTTTCTATAACTGGTCGGGATTTTCAAATCCAGTTTATAACTGGTCGGGATTTTCAAATCCAGTTTCTATAACTGGTCGGGATTTTTAAATCCAGTTTTATAACTGGTCGGGATTTTCAAATCCAGTTTTATAACTGGTCGGGATTTTCAAATCCATTTTCTATAACTGGTCGGGATTTTCAAATCTAGTTTTATAATTGGTCGGGATTTTCAAATCCAGTGTTATAACTGATCAGGATTTTCAAATTCAGTTTCTATAACTCGTCGGGATTTTCAAATTCAGTTTCTATAACTGGTCAGGATTTTCAAATCCAGTTTCTATAACTGGTCGGGATTTTCAAATTCAGTTTTTATAACTGGTCGGGATTTTCAAATTCAGTGTTATAACTGGTCGGGATTTTCAACTCCAGTTTTTATAACTGGTCGGGATTTTTAAATCCAGTTTTTATAACTAGTCGGGATTTTCAAATCCAGTTTCTATAACTGGTCGGGATTTTCAAATCCAGTTTTATAACTGGTCGGGATTTTTAAATCCAGTTTCTATAACTGGTCGTGATTTCCAAATCTAGTGTCATAACTGATCGGGATTTTCAAATCCAATTTCTATAACTGGTCGGGATTTTCAAATCCAGTTTTATAACTGGTCAGGATTTTCAAATGCAGTTTCTATAACTGGTCGGGATTTTCAAATTCAGTTTTATAACTGGTCGGGATTTTCAAATCCAGTTTCAATAACTGGTCGGGATTTTTAAATCCAGTTTTATAACTGACTGGGATTTTCAAATCCAGTTTTATAACTGGTGGGGATTTTCAAATCCATTTGCTATAACTGGTCGGGATTTTCAAATCTAGTTTTATAATTGGTCGGGATTTTCAAATCCAGTGTTATAACTGATCAGGATTTTCAAATTCAGTTTCTATAACTCGTCGGGATTTTCAAATCCAGTTTTATAACTGGTCGGGATTTTCAAATCCAGTTTTTATAACTGGTCAGGATTTTCAAATTCAGTTTCTATAACTGGTCAGGATTTTCAAATCCAGTTTCTATAACTGGTCGGGATTTTCAAATCCAGTTTTTATAACTCGTCGGGATTTTCAAATTCAGTGTTATAACTGGTCGGGATTTTTAAATCCAGTTTCTATAACTGGTGGGGATTTTCAAATCCAGTTTCTATAACTTGTCGGGATTTTGAAATCCAGTTTCTATAACTGGTCGGGATTTTCAAATCCAGTTTTTATAACTGGTCAGGATTTTCAAATCCAGTTTCTATAACTGGTCGGGATTTTCAAATCCAGTTTTATAACTGGTCGGGATTTTCAAATCTATTTTCTATAACTGGTCGGGATTTTCAAATCCAGTTTCTATAACTGGTCGGGATTTTCAAATCCAGTTTCTATAACTGGTCGGGATTTTCAAATCCAGTTTCTATAACTGGTCGGGATTTTCAAATCTAGTTTTTATAACTGGTCGGGATTTTCAAATCCAGTTACTATAACTGGTCGGGATTTTTAAATCCAGTTTCTATAACTGGTCGGGATTTTCAAATCCAGTTTCTATAACTGGTCGTGATTTCCAAATCTAGTGTCATAACTGGTCGGGATTTTCAAATCCAATTTCTATAACTAGTCGGGATTTTCAAATCCAGTTTTATAACTGGTCAGGATTTTCAAATGCAGTTTCTATAACTGGTCGGGATTTTTAAATCTAGTTTTATAACTGGTTGGGATTTTCAAATCCAAATTTATAACTGGTCGGGATTTTCAAATCCAGTTTCTATAACAGCTCCGGATTTTCAAATCTAGTTTTATAATTGGTCGGGATTTTCAAATCCAGTGTTATAACTGGTCAGAATTTTCAAATCCACTTTCTATAACTGGTCGGGATTTTCAAATCCAGTTTTATAACTGGTCGGGATTTTCAAATCCAGTTTTTATAACTGGTCGGGATTTTCAAATCCAGTTTCTATAACTGGTCGGGATTTTCAACTCCAGTTTTTATAACTGGTCAGGATTTTCAAAATCAAGTATCTAAAACTGGTCGGAATTTTTAAATCCAGTTTCTATAACTGGTCGGGATTTTCAAATCCAGTTTTATAACTGGTCAGGATTTTCAAATCCAGTTTCTATAACTGGTCGTGATATCCAAATCTAGTGTCATAACTGGTCGGGATTTTCAAATCCAATTTCTATAACTGGTCGGGATTTTCAAATCCAGTTTTATAACTGGTCAGGATTTTCAAATGCAGTTTCTATAACTGGTTGGTATTTTTAAATCCAGATTTATAACTGGTCGGGATTTTCAAATCCTGTTTCTATAACAGGTCGGGATTCTCAAATCTAGTTTTATAATTGGTCGGGATTTTCAAATCTAGTGTTATAACTGATCAGGATTTTCAAATTCAGTTTCTATAACAGGTCCGGATTTTCAAAACTAGTTTTATAATTGGTTGGGATTTTCAAATCCAGTGTTATAACTGAACAGAATTTTCTAATCCAGTTTCTATAACTCGTCGGGATTTTCAAATCCAGTTTTATAACTGGTCGGGATTTTCAAATCCAGTTTTATAACTGGTCGGGATTTTTAAATCTAGTTTTATAACTGGTTGGGATTTTCAAATCCAGATTTATAACTGGTCGGGATTTTCAAATCCAGTTTCTATAACAGGTCCGGATTTTCAAAACTAGTTTTATAATTGGTTGGGATTTTCAAATCCAGTGTTATAACTGATCAGAATTTTCTAATCCAGTTTCTATAACTCGTCGGGATTTTCAAATCCAGTTTTATAACTGGTCGGGATTTTCAAATCCAGTTTTTATAACTGGTCAGGATTTTCAAATTCAGTTTCTATAACTGGTCGAGATTTTCAAATCCAGTTTTTATAACTGGTCGGGATTTTCAAATTCAGTGTTATAACTTGTCGGGATTTTCAAATCCAGTTTCTATAACTAGTCGGGATTTTCAAATCCAGTTTCTATAACTGGTCGGGATTTTTAAATCCAGTTTTATAACTGGTCGGGATTTTCAAATCCAGTTTTATAACTGGTCGGGATTTTCAAATTCAGTTTCTATAACTGGTCGGGATTTTCAAATCCAGTTTTATAATTAATTAGGATTTTCAAATCTAGTGTTATAACTGATCAGGATTTTCAAATCTAGTTTCTATAACTGGTCGGGATTTTCAAATCCAGTTTTATAACTAGTCGGGATTTTCAAATCCAGTTTCAATAACTGGTCGGGATTTTTAAATCCAGTTTTATAACTGACTGGGATTTTCAAATCCAGTTTTATAACTGGTGGGGATTTTCAAATCCATTTGCTATAACTGGTCGGGATTTTCAAATCTAGTTTTATAATTGGTCGGGATTTTCAAATCCAGTGTTATAACTGATCAGGATTTTCAAATTCAGTTTCTATAACTCGTCGGGATTTTCAAATCCAGTTTTATAACTGGTCGGGATTTTCAAATCCAGTTTTTATAACTGGTCAGGATTTTCAAATTCAGTTTCTATAACTGGTCAGGATTTTCAAATCCAGTTTCTATAACTGGTCGGAATTTTCAAATCCAGTTTTTATAACTCGTCGGGATTTTCAAATTCAGTGTTATAACTGGTCGGGATTTTTAAATCCAGTTTCTATAACTGGTGGGGATTTTCAAATCCAGTTTCTATAACTGGTCGGGATTTTGAAATCCAGTTTCTATAACTGGTCGGGATTTTCAAATCCAGTTTTTATAACTGGTCAGGATTTTCAAATCCAGTTTCTATAACTGGTCGGGATTTTCAAATCCAGTTTTATAACTGGTCGGGATTTTCAAATCTATTTTCTATAACTGGTCGGGATTTTCAAATCCAGTTTCTATAACTGGTCGGGATTTTCAAATCCAGTTTCTATAACTGGTCGGGATTTTCAAATCCAGTTTCTATAACTGGTCGGGATTTTCAAATCTAGTTTTTATAACTGGTCGGGATTTTCAAATCCAGTTACTATAACTGGTCGGGATTTTCAAATCCAGTTTCTATAACTGGTCGGGATTTTCAAATCCAGTTTCTATAACTGGTCGTGATTTCCAAATCTAGTGTCATAACTGGTCGGGATTTTCAAATCCAATTTCTATAACTGGTCGGGATTTTCAAATCCAGTTTTATAACTGGTCTGGATTTTCAAATGCAGTTTCTATAACTGGTCGGGATTTTTAAATCTAGTTTTATAACTGGTTGGGATTTTCAAATCCAAATTTATAACTGGTCGGGATTTTCAAATCCAGTTTCTATAACAGGTCCGGATTTTCAAATCTAGTTTTATAATTGGTCGGGATTTTCAAATCCAGTGTTATAACTGGTCCGGATTTTCAAATCTAGTTTTATAATTGGTCGGGATTTTCAAATCCAGTGTTATAACTGGTCTGAATTTTCAAATCCAGTTTCTATAACTGGTCGGGATTTTCAAATCCAGTTTTATAACTGGTCGGGATTTTCAAATCCAGTTTCTATAACTGGTCGGGATTTTTAAATCCAGTTTTATAACTGGTCGGGATTTTCAAATCCAGTTTTATAACTGGTCGGGATTTTCAAATCCATTTGCTATAACTGGTCGGGATTTTCAAATCTAGTTTTATAATTGGTCGGGATTTTCAAATCCAGTGTTATAACTGATCAGGATTTTCAAATTCATTTTCTATAACTCGTCGGGATTTTCAAATCCAGTTTTATAACTGGTCGGGATTTTCAAATCCAGTTTTTATAACTGGTCAGGATTTTCAAATTCAGTTTCTATAACTGGTCAGGATTTTCAAATCCAGTTTCTATAACTGGTCGGGATTTTCAAATCCTGTTTTTATAACTGGTCGGGATTTTCAAATCCAGTTTTTATAACTGGTCGGGATTTTCAAATTCAGTGTTATAACTGGTCGGGATTTTCATATCCAGTTTCTATAACTGGTCGGGATTTTCAAATCCAGTTTCTATAACTGGTCGGGATTTTCAAATCCAGTTTTTATAACTGGTCAGTATTTTCAAATCCAGTTTCCATAACTGGTCGGGATTTTCAAATCCAGTTTCATAACTGGTCGGGATTTTCAAATCTAGTTTCTATAACTGGTCGAGATTTTCAAATCCAGTTTCTATAACTGGTCGGGATTTTCAAATCCAGTTTCTATAACTGGTCGGGATTTTCAAATCCAGTTTTTATAACTAGTCGGGATTTTCAAATCCAGTTTCCATAACTGGTCGGGATTTTCAAATCCAGTTTTATAACTGGTCGGGATTTTCAAATCTAGTTTCTATAACTGGTCGAGATTTTCAAATCCAGTTTCTATAACTGGTCGGAATTTTCAAATCCAGTTTCTATAACTGGTCGGGATTTTCAAATCTAGTTTTTATAACTAGTCGGGATTTTCAAATCCAGTTTTTGTAACTGGTCGGGATTTTCAAAATTCAGTTTTTATAACTGGTCGGGATTTTTAAATCTAGTTTTATAACTGGTTGGGATTTTCAAATTCAGATTTATAACTGGTCGGGATTTTCAAATCGAGTTTCTATAACAGGTACGAATTTTCAAATCTAGTTTTATAATTGGTCGGGATTTTCAAATCCAGTGTTATAACTGATCAGAATTTTCAAATCCAGTTTCTATAACTGGTCGGGATTTTCAAATCTAGTTTTATAACTGGTCGGGATTTTCAAATCCAGTTTTTATAACTGGTCGGGATTTTCAAATCCAGTTTCTATAACTGGTCGGGATTTTCAACTCTAGTTTTTATAACTGGTCAGGATTTTCAAATCAAGTATCTATAACAGGTCGGAATTTTCAAATCTAGTGTCATAACTGGTCGGAATTTTTAAATCCAGTTTTTATAACTGGTCGGGATTTTCAAATCCAGTTTTATAACTGGTCAGGATTTTCAAATCCAGTTTCTATAACTGGTCGGGATTTTCAAATCCAGTTTATAACTGGTCGGGATTTTCAAATCCAGTTTCTATAACTGGTCGGGATTTTTAAATCCAGTTTTATAACTGGTCGGGATTTTCAAATCCAGTTTTATAACTGGTCGGGATTTTCAAATCCATTTTCTATAACTGGTCGGGATTTTCAAATCTAGTTTTATAATTGGTCGGGATTTTCAAATCCAGTGTTATAACTGATCAGGATTTTCAAATTCAGTTTCTATAACTCGTCGGGATTTTCAAATTCAGTTTCTATAACTGGTCAGGATTTTCAAATCCAGTTTCTATAACTGGTCGGGATTTTCAAATTCAGTTTTTATAACTGGTCGGGATTTTCAAATTCAGTGTTATAACTGGTCGGGATTTTCAACTCCAGTTTTTATAACTGGTCGGGATTTTTAAATCCAGTTTTTATAACTAGTCGGGATTTTCAAATCCAGTTTCTATAACTGGTCGGGATTTTCAAATCCAGTTTTATAACTGGTCGGGATTTTTAAATCCAGTTTCTATAACTGGTCGTGATTTCCAAATCTAGTGTCATAACTGATCGGGATTTTCAAATCCAATTTCTATAACTGGTCGGGATTTTCAAATCCAGTTTTATAACTGGTCAGGATTTTCAAATGCAGTTTCTATAACTGGTCGGGATTTTCAAATTCAGTTTTATAACTGGTCGGGATTTTCAAATCCAGTTTCAATAACTGGTCGGGATTTTTAAATCCAGTTTTATAACTGACTGGGATTTTCAAATCCAGTTTTATAACTGGTGGGGATTTTCAAATCCATTTGCTATAACTGGTCGGGATTTTCAAATCTAGTTTTATAATTGGTCGGGATTTTCAAATCCAGTGTTATAACTGATCAGGATTTTCAAATTCAGTTTCTATAACTCGTCGGGATTTTCAAATCCAGTTTTATAACTGGTCGGGATTTTCAAATCCAGTTTTTATAACTGGTCAGGATTTTCAAATTCAGTTTCTATAACTGGTCAGGATTTTCAAATCCAGTTTCTATAACTGGTCGGGATTTTCAAATCCAGTTTTTATAACTCGTCGGGATTTTCAAATTCAGTGTTATAACTGGTCGGGATTTTTAAATCCAGTTTCTATAACTGGTGGGGATTTTCAAATCCAGTTTCTATAACTTGTCGGGATTTTGAAATCCAGTTTCTATAACTGGTCGGGATTTTCAAATCCAGTTTTTATAACTGGTCAGGATTTTCAAATCCAGTTTCTATAACTGGTCGGGATTTTCAAATCCAGTTTTATAACTGGTCGGGATTTTCAAATCTATTTTCTATAACTGGTCGGGATTTTCAAATCCAGTTTCTATAACTGGTCGGGATTTTCAAATCCAGTTTCTATAACTGGTCGGGATTTTCAAATCCAGTTTCTATAACTGGTCGGGATTTTCAAATCTAGTTTTTATAACTGGTCGGGATTTTCAAATCCAGATACTATAACTGGTCGGGATTTTTAAATCCAGTTTCTATAACTGGTCGGGATTTTCAAATCCAGTTTCTATAACTGGTCGTGATTTCCAAATCTAGTGTCATAACTGGTCGGGATTTTCAAATCCAATTTCTATAACTAGTCGGGATTTTCAAATCCAGTTTTATAACTGGTCAGGATTTTCAAATGCAGTTTCTATAACTGGTCGGGATTTTTAAATCTAGTTTTATAACTGGTTGGGATTTTCAAATCCAAATTTATAACTGGTCGGGATTTTCAAATCCAGTTTCTATAACAGCTCCGGATTTTCAAATCTAGTTTTATAATTGGTCGGGATTTTCAAATCCAGTGTTATAACTGGTCAGAATTTTCAAATCCAGTTTCTATAACTGGTCGGGATTTTCAAATCCAGTTTTATAACTGGTCGGGATTTTCAAATCCAGTTTTTATAACTGGTTGGGATTTTCAAATCCAGTTTCTATAACTGGTCGGGATTTTCAACTCCAGTTTTTATAACTGGTCAGGATTTTCAAAATCAAGTATCTAAAACTGGTCGGAATTTTTAAATCCAGTTTCTATAACTGGTCGGGATTTTCAAATCCAGTTTTATAACTGGTCAGGATTTTCAAATCCAGTTTCTATAACTGGTCGTGATATCCAAATCTAGTGTCATAACTGGTCGGGATTTTCAAATCCAATTTCTATAACTGGTCGGGATTTTCAAATCCAGTTTTATAACTGGTCAGGATTTTCAAATGCAGTTTCTATAACTGGTTGGTATTTTTAAATCCAGATTTATAACTGGTCGGGATTTTCAAATCCTGTTTCTATAACAGGTCGGGATTCTCAAATCTAGTTTTATAATTGGTCGGGATTTTCAAATCTAGTGTTATAACTGATCAGGATTTTCAAATTCAGTTTCTATAACAGGTCCGGATTTTCAAAACTAGTTTTATAATTGGTTGGGATTTTCAAATCCAGTGTTATAACTGAACAGAATTTTCTAATCCAGTTTCTATAACTCGTCGGGATTTTCAAATCCAGTTTTATAACTGGTCGGGATTTTCAAATCCAGTTTTATAACTGGTCGGGATTTTTAAATCTAGTTTTATAACTGGTTGGGATTTTCAAATCCAGATTTATAACTGGTCGGGATTTTCAAATCCAGTTTCTATAACAGGTCCGGATTTTCAAAACTAGTTTTATAATTGGTTGGGATTTTCAAATCCAGTGTTATAACTGATCAGAATTTTCTAATCCAGTTTCTATAACTCGTCGGGATTTTCAAATCCAGTTTTATAACTGGTCGGGATTTTCAAATCCAGTTTTTATAACTGGTCAGGATTTTCAAATTCAGTTTCTATAACTGGTCGAGATTTTCAAATCCAGTTTTTATAACTGGTCGGGATTTTCAAATTCAGTGTTATAACTTGTCGGGATTTTCAAATCCAGTTTCTATAACTAGTCGGGATTTTCAAATCCAGTTTCTATAACTGGTCGGGATTTTTAAATCCAGTTTTATAACTGGTCGGGATTTTCAAATCCAGTTTTATAACTGGTCGGGATTTTCAAATTCAGTTTCTATAACTGGTCGGGATTTTCAAATCCAGTTTTATAATTAATTAGGATTTTCAAATCTAGTGTTATAACTGATCAGGATTTTCAAATCTAGTTTCTATAACTGGTCGGGATTTTCAAATCCAGTTTTATAACTAGTCGGGATTTTCAAATCTAGTTTTTGTAACTGGTCGGGATTTTCAAAATTCAGTTTTTACAACTGGCCGAGATTTTCAAATCCAGTTTTTATAACTGGTCGGGATTTTCAAATCCAGTTTTATAACTGGTCGGGATTTTCAAATCCAATTTCTATAACTGGTCGGGATTTTTAAATCTAGTTTTATAACTGGTTGGGATTTTCAAATCCAGATTTATAACTGGTCGGGATTTTCAAATCCAGTTTCTATAACAGGTCAGGATTTTCAAATCTAGTTTTATAATTGGTCGGGATTTTCAAATCCAGTTTTATAACTGATCAAGATTTTCAAATCGAGTTTCTATAACTGGTCGGGATTTTCAAATCCAGTTTTATAACTGGTCGGGATTTTCAAATCCATTTTCTATAACTGGTCGGGATTTTCAAATCCAGTTTCTATAACTGGTCGGGATTTTCAAATCCAGTTTCGATAACTGGTCGGGATTTTCAAATCTAGTTTTTATAACTAGTCGGGATTTTCAAATCCAGTTTTTGTAATTGGTCGGGATTTTCAAAATTCAGTTTTTACAACTGGTCGGGATTTTCAAATCCAGTTTCTATAACTGGTCGGGATTTTCAAATCCAGTTTCTATAACTGGTCGGGATTTTCAAATCCAGTTTCTATAACTGGTCGTGACTTTCAAATCTAGTCTCATAAATGGTCAGGATTTTCAAATCCAATTTCTATAACTGGTCGGGATTTTCAAATCCAGTTTTATAACTGGTCAGGATTTTCAAATGCAGTTTCTATAACTGGTCGAGATTTTTAAATCTAGTTTTATAACTGGTTGGGATTTTCAAATCCAGATTTATAACTGGTCGGGATTTTCAAATCCAATTTCTATAACTGGTCGGGATTTTCAAATCCAGTTTTATAACTGGTCAGGATTTTCAAATGCAGTTTCTATAACTGGTCGGTATTTTTAAATCTAGTTTTACAACTGGTTGGCATTTTCAAATCCAGATTTGTAACTGGTCAGGATTTTCAAATCCAGTTTCTATAACTGGTCCGGATTTTCAAATCTAGTTTTATAATTGGTCGGGATTTTCAAATCCAGTGTTATAACTGATCAGAATTTTTAAATCCAGTTTCTATAACTGGTCGGGATTTTCAAATCCAGTTTTATAACTGGTCGGGATTTTCAAATCCTGTTTTTATAACTGGTCGAGATTTTCAAATCCAGTTTTTATAACTGTTCAGGATTTTCAACTCCAGTTTTTATAACTGATCAGGATTTTCAAATCAAGTATCTATAACAGGTCGGGATTTTCAAATCTAGTGTCATAACTGGTCGGAATTTTTAAATCCAGTTTCTATAATTGGTCAGGATTTTCAAATCCAGTTTTATAACTGGTCAGGATTTTCAAATCCAGTTTCTATAACTGGTCGGGATTTTCAAATTCAGTTTGATAACTCGTCGGGATTTTCAAATCCAGTTTCTATAACTGGTCGGGATATTTAAATCCAGTTTTATAACTGGTCGGGATTTTCAAATCCAGTTTTATAACTGGTCGGGATTTTCAAATCCATTTTCTATAACTGGTCGGGATTTTCAAATCTAGTTTTATAATTGGTCGAGATTTTCAAATTCAGTTTCAATAACTCGTCGGGATTTTCAAATCCAGTTTTATAACTCGTCGGGATTTTCAAATCCAGTTTTATAACTCGTCGGGATTTTCAAATCCAGTTTTTATAACTGGTCGGGATTTTCAAATTCAGTTTCTATAACTGGTGAGGATTTTCAAATCCAGCTTCTATAACTGGTCGAGATTTTCAAATCCAGTTTCGATAACTGGTCGGGATTTTCAAATCTAGTTTTTATAACTAGTCGGGATTTTCAAATCCAGTTTTTGTAACTGGTCGGGATTTTCAAAATTCAGTTTTTACAACTGGTCGGGATTTTCAAATCCAGTTTCTAAAACTGGTCGGGATTTTCAAATCCAGTTTCTATAACTGGTCGGGATTTTCAAATCCAGTTTCTAGAACTGGTCGTGACTTTCAAATCTAGTCTCATAACTGGTCAGGATTTTCAAATCCAATTTCTATAACTGGTCGGGATTTTCAAATCCAGTATTATAACTGGTCAGGATTTTCAAATGCAGTTTCTATAACTGGTCGAGATTTTTAAATCTAGTTTTATAACTGGTTGGGATTTTCAAATCCAGATTTATAACTGGTCGGGATTTTCAAATCCAATTTCTATAACTAGTCGGGATTTTCAAATCCAGTTTTATAACTGGTCAGGATTTTCAAATGCAGTTTCTATAACTGGTCGGTATTTTTAAATCTAGTTTTATAACTGGTTGGCATTTTCAAATCCAGATTTGTAACTGGTCAGGATTTTCAAATCCAGTTTCTATAACTGGTCCGGATTTTCAAATCTAGTTTTATAATTGGTCGGGATTTTCAAATCTAGTTTCTATAACTGGTCGGGATTTTCAAATCCAGTTTCTATAACTGGTCGGGATTTTCAAATCCAGTTTTATAACTGGTCGAGATTTTCAAATCTATTTTCTATAACTGGTCGGGATTTTCAGATCTAGTTTTATAATTGGTCGGGATTTTCAAATCCAGTGTTATAACTGATCAGGATTTTCAAATTCATTTTCTATAACTCGTCGGGATTTTCAAATCCAGTTTTATAACTGGTCGGGATTTTCAAATCCAGTTTTTATAACTGGTCAGGATTTTCAAATTCAGTTTCTATAACTGGTCAGGATTTTCAAATCCAGTTTTTATAACTGGTCGGGATTTTCAAATCCAGTTTTTATAACTGGTCGGGATTTTCAAATTCAGTGTTATAACCGGTCGGGATTTTCAAATCCAGTTTCTATAACTGGTCGGGATTTTCAAATCCAGTTTTTATAACTGGTCGGGATTTTCAAATCCAGTTTTTATAACTGGTCAGTATTTTCAAATCCAGTTTCTATAACTGGTCGGGATTTTCAAATCCAGTTTTATAACTGGTCGGGATTTTCAAATCTAGTTTCTATAACTGGTCGAGATTTTCAAATCCAGTTTCTATAACTGGTCGGGATTTTCAAATCCAGTTTTCTATAACTGGTCGGGATTTTCAAATCTACTTTTTATAACTAGTCGGGATTTTCAAATCCAGTTTTTGTAACTGGTCGGGATTTTCAAAATTCAGTTTTTATAACAGGTCGGGATTTTCAAATCCAGTTTCTATAACTGGTCGGGATTTTCAAATCCAGTTTCTATAACTGGTCGTGATTTCCAAATCTAGTGTCATAACTGGTCGGGATTTTCAAATCCAATTTCTATAACTGGTCGGGATTTTTAAATCCAGTTTTATAACTGGTCGGGATTTTCAAAATTCAGTTTTTATAACTGGTCGGGATTTTCAAATCCAGTTTCTATAACTGGTCGGGATTTTCAAATCCAGTTTCTATAACTGGTCGTGATTTCCAAATCTAGTGTCATAACTGGTCGGGATTTTCAAATCCAATTTCTATAACTGGTCGGGATTTTCAAATCCAGTTTCTATAACAGGTCAGGATTTTCAAATCTAGTTTTATAATTGGTCGGGATTTTCAAATCCAGTTTTATAACTGATCAAGATTTTCAAATCGAGTTTCTATAACTGGTCGGGATTTTCAAATCCAGTTTTATAACTGGTCGGGATTTTCAAATCCATTTTCTATAACTGGTCGGGATTTTCAAATCCAGTTTCTATAACTGGTCGGGATTTTCAAATCCAGTTTCGATAACTGGTCGGGATTTTCAAATCTAGTTTTTATAACTAGTCGGGATTTTCAAATCCAGTTTTTGTAACTGGTCGGGATTTTCAAAATTCAGTTTTTACAACTGGTCGAGATTTTCAAATCCAGTTTCTATAACTGGTCGGGATTTTCAAATCCAGTTTCTATAACTGGTCGGAATTTTCAAATCCAGTTTCTATAACTGGTCGTGACTTTCAAATCTAGTCTCATAACTGGTCAGGATTTTCAAATCCAATTTCTATAACTGGTCGGGATTTTCAAATCCAGTTTTATAACTGGTCAGGATTTTCAAATGCAGTTTCTATAACTGGTCGAGATTTTTAAATCTAGTTTTATAACTGGTTGGGATTTTCAAATCCAGATTTATAACTGGTCGGGATTTTCAAATCCAATTTCTATAACTGGTCGGGATTTTCAAATCCAGTTTTATAACTGGTCAGGATTTTCAAATGCAGTTTCTATAACTGGTCGGTATTTTTAAATCTAGTTTTATAACTGGTTGGCATTTTCAAATCCAGATTTGTAACTGGTCAGGATTTTCAAATCCAGTTTCTATAACTGGTCCGGATTTTCAAATCTAGTTTTATAATTGGTCGGGATTTTCAAATCCAGTGTTATAACTGATCAGAATTTTCAAATCCAGTTTCTATAACTGGTCGGGATTTTCAAATCCAGTTTTATAACTGGTCGGGATTTTCAAATCCTGTTTTTATAACTGGTCGAGATTTTCAAATCCAGTTTTTATAACTGTTCAGGATTTTCAACTCCAGTTTTTATAACTGGTCAGGATTTTCAAATCAAGTATCTATAACAGGTCGGGATTTTCAAATCTAGTGTCATAACTGGTCGGAATTTTTAAATCCAGTTTCTATAATTGGTCAGGATTTTCAAATCCAGTTTTATAACTGGTCAGGATTTTCAAATCCAGTTTCTATAACTGGTCGGGATTTTCAAATTCAGTTTGATAACTCGTCGGGATTTTCAAATCCAGTTTCTATAACTGGTCGGGATTTTTAAATCCAGTTTTATAACTGGTCGGGATTTTCAAATCCAGTTTTATAACTCGTCGGGATTTTCAAATCCATTTTCTATAACTGGTCGGGATTTTCAAATCTAGTTTTATAATTGGTCGGGATTTTCAAATTCAGTTTCAATAACTCGTCGGGATTTTCAAATCCAGTTTTATAACTCGTCGGGATTTTCAAATCCAGTTTTATAACTCGTCGGGATTTTCAAATCCAGTTTTTATAACTGGTCGGGATTTTCAAATTCAGTTTCTATAACTGGTGAGGATTTTCAAATCCAGCTTCTATAACTGGTCGGGATTTTCAAATCCAGTTTCGATAACTGGTCGGGATTTTCAAATCTAGTTTTTATAACTAGTCGGGATTTTCAAATCCAGTTTTTGTAACTGGTCGGGATTTTTAAAATTCAGTTTTTACAACTGGTCGGGATTTTCAAATCCAGTTTCTAAAACTGGTCGGGATTTTCAAATCCAGTTTCTATAACTGGTCGGGATTTTCAAATCCAGTTTCTATAACTGGTCGGGATTTTCAAATCTAGTTTTATAATTGGTCGGGATTTTCAAATCCAGTGTTATAACTGGTCAGAATTTTCAAATCCAGTTTCTATAACTGGTCGGGATTTTCAAATCCAGTTTTATAACTGGTCGGGATTTTCAAATCCAGTTTCTATAACTGGTCGGGATTTTTAAATCCAGTTTTATAACTGGTCGGGATTTTCAAATCCAGTTTTATAACTGGTCGGGATTTTCAAATCCATTTGCTATAACTGGTCGGGATTTTCAAATCTAGTTTTATAATTGGTCGGGATTTTCAAATCCAGTGTTATAACTGATCAGGATTTTCAAATTCATTTTCTATAACTCGTCGGGATTTTCAAATCCAGTTTTATAACTCGTCGGGATTTTCAAATCCAGTTTTATAACTGGTCGGGATTTTCAAATCCAGTTTTTATAACTGGTCAGGATTTTCAAATCCAGTTTCTATAACTGGTCGGGATTTTCAAATCCAGTTTCTATAACTGGTCGGGATTTTCAAATCCAGTTTTTATAACTGGTCGGGATTTTCAAATTCAGTGTTATAACCGGTCGGGATTTTCAAATCCAGTTTCTATAACTGGTCGGGATTTTCAAATCCAGTTTTTATAACTGGTCGGGATTTTCAAATCCAGTTTTTATAACTGGTCAGTATTTTCAAATCCAGTTTCTATAACTGGTCGGGATTTTCAAATCCAGTTTCTATAACTGGTCGGGATTTTCAAATCTAGTTTTTATAACTAGTCGGGATTTTCAAATCCAGTTTTTGTAACTGGTCGGGATTTTCAAAATTCAGTTTTTATAACTGGTCGGGATTTTCAAATCCAGTTTCTATAACTGGTCGGGATTTTCAAATCCAGTTTCTATAACTGGTCGTGATTTCCAAATCTAGTGTCATAACTGGTCGGGATTTTCAAATCCAATTTCTATAACTGGTCGGGATTTTTAAATCCAGTTTTATAACTGGTCGGGATTTTCAAAATTCAGTTTTTATAACTGGTCGGGATTTTCAAATCCAGTTTCTATAACTGGTCGGGATTTTCAAATCCAGTTTCTATAACTGGTCGTGATTTCCAAATCTTGTGTCATAACTGGTCGGGATTTTCAAATCCAATTTCTATAACTGGTCGGGATTTTCAAATCCAGTTTTATAACTGGTCAGGATTTTTAAATGCAGTTTCTATAACTGGTCGGGATTTTTAAATCTAGTTTTATAACTGGTTGGGATTTTCAAATCCAGATTTATAACTGGTCGGGATTTTCAAATCCAGTTTCTATAACAGGTCCGAATTTTCAAATCTAGTTTTATAATTGGTCGGGATTTTCAAATCCAGTGTTATAACTGATCAGAATTTTCAAATCCAGTTTCTATAACTGGTCGGGATTTTCAAATCTAGTTTTATAAAAGGTCGGGATTTTCAAATCCAGTTTTTATAACTGGTCGGGAATTTCAAATCCAGTTTCTATAACTGGTCGGGATTTTCAACTCTAGTTTTTATAACTGGTCAGGATTTTCAAATCAAGTATCTATAACAGGTCGGGATTTTCAAATCTAGTGTCAAAACTGTTCGGAATTTTTAAATCCAGTTTCTATAACTGGTCGGGATTTTCAAATCCAGTTTTATAACTGGTCAGGATTTTCAAATCCAGTTTCTATAACTGGTCGGGATTTTCAAATCCAGTTTTATAACTGGTCGGGATTTTCAAATCCAGTTTCTATAACTGGTCGGGATTTTTAAATCCAGTTTTATAACTGGTCGGGATTTTCAAATCCAGTTTTATAACTGGTCGAGATTTTCAAATCCATTTTCTATAACTGGTCGGGATTTTCAAATCTAGTTTTATAATTGGTCGGGATTTTCAAAAACAGTGTTATAACTGATCAGGATTTTCAAATTCAGTTTCTATAACTCGTCGGGATTTTTAAATTCAGTTTCTATAACTGGTCAGGATTTTCAAATCCAGTTTCTATAACTGGTCGGGATTTTCAAATTCAGTTTTTATAACTGGTCGGGATTTTCAAATTCAGTGTTATAACTGGTCGGGATTTTCAACTCCAGTTTTTATAACTGGTCGGGATTTTTAAATCCAGTTTTTATAACTAGTCGGGATTTTCAAATCCAGTTTCTATAACTGGTCGGGATTTTCAAATCCAGTTTTATAACTGGTCGGGATTTTTAAATCCAGTTTCTATAACTGGTCGTGATTTCCAAATCTAGTGTCATAACTGATCGGGATTTTCAAATCCAATTTCTATAACTGGTCGGGATTTTCAAATCCAGTTTTATAACTGGTCAGGATTTTCAAATGCAGTTTCTATAACTGGTCGGGATTTTCAAATTCAGTTTTATAACTGGTCGGGATTTTCAAATCCAGTTTCAATAACTGGTCGGGATTTTTAAATCCAATTTTATAACTGACTGGGATTTTCAAATCCAGTTTTATAACTGGTCGGGATTTTCAAATCCATTTGCTATAACTGGTCGGGATTTTCAAATCTAGTTTTATAATTGGTCGGGATTTTCAAATCCTGTGTTATAACTGATCAGGATTTTCAAATTCAGTTTCTATAACTCGTCGGGATTTTCAAATCCAGTTTTATAACTGGTCGGGATTTTCAAATCCAGTTTTTATAACTGGTCAGGATTTTCAAATTCAGTTTCTATAACTGGTCAGGATTTTCAAATCCAGTTTCTATAACTGGTCGGGATTTTCAAATCCAGTTTTTATAACTGGTCGGGATTTTCAAATTCAGTGTTATAACTGGTCGGGATTTTTAAATCCAGTTTCTATAACTGGTGGGGATTTTCAAATCCAGTTTCTATAACTGGTCGGGATTTTGAAATCCAGTTTCTATAACTGGTCGGGATTTTCAATTCCAGTTTTTATAACTGGTCAGGATTTTCAAATCCAGTTTCTATAACTGGTCGGGATTTTCAACTCCAGTTTTATAACTGGTCGAGATTTTCAAATCTATTTTCTATAACTGGTCGGGATTTTCAAATCCAGTTTCTATAACTGGTCGGGATTTTCAAATCCAGTTTCTATAACTGGTCGGGATTTTCAAATCTAGTTTTTATAACTGGTCGGGATTTTCAAATCTAGTTTTTGTAACTTGTCAGGATTTTCAAAATTCAGTTTTTACAACTGGTCGGGATTTTCAAATCCAGTTACTATAACTGGTCGGGATTTTCAAATCCAGTTTCTATAACTGGTCGGGATTTTCAAATCCAGTTTCTATAACTGGTCGTGATTTCCAAATCTAGTGTCATAACTGGTCGGGATTTTCAAATCCAATTTCTATAACTGGTCGGGATTTTCAAATCCAGTTTTATAACTGGTCAGGATTTTCAAATGCAGTTTCTATAACTGGTCGGGATTTTTAAATCTAGTTTTATAACTGGTTGGGATTTTCAAATCCAAATTTATAACTGGTCGGGATTTTCAAATCCAGTTTCTATAACAGGTCCGGATTTTCAAATCTAGTTTTATAATTGGTCGGGATTTTCAAATCCAGTGTTATAACTGGTCAGAATTTTCAAATCCAGTTTCTATAACTGGTCGGGATTTTCAAATCCAGTTTTATAACTGGTCGGGATTTTCAAATCCAGTTTCTATAACTGGTCGGGATTTTTAAATCCAGTTTTATAACTGGTCGGGATTTTCAAATCCAGTTTTATAACTGGTCGGGATTTTCAAATCCATTTGCTATAACTGGTCGGGATTTTCAAATCTAGTTTTATAATTGGTCGGGATTTTCAAATCCAGTGTTATAACTGATCAGGATTTTCAAATTCATTTTCTATAACTCGTCGGGATTTTCAAATCCAGTTTTATTACTGGTCGGGATTTTCAAATCCAGTTTTTATAACTGGTCAGGATTTTCAAATTCAGTTTCTATAACTGGTCAGGATTTTCAAATCCAGTTTCTATAACTGGTCGGGATTTTCAAATCCAGTTTTTATAACTGGTCGGGATTTTCAAATCCAGTTTTTATAACTGGTCGGGATTTTCAAATTCAGTGTTATAACTGGTCGGGATTTTCAAATCCAGTTTCTATAACTGGTCGGGATTTTCAAATCCAGTTTCTATAACTGGTCGGGATTTTCAAATCCAGTTTTTATAACTGGTCAGTATTTTCAAATCCAGTTTCCATAACTGGTCGGGATTTTCAAATCCAGTTTTATAACTGGTCGGGATTTTCAAATCTAGTTTCTATAACTGGTTGAGATTTTCAAACCCAGTTTCTATAACTGGTCGGGATTTTCAAATCTAGTTTCTATAACTGGTCGGGATTTTCAAATCTAGTTTTTATAACTAGTCGGGATTTTCAAATCCAGTTTTTGTAACTGGTCGGGATTTTCAAAATTCAGTTTTTATAACTGGTCGGGATTTTCAAATCCAGTTTCTATAACTGGTCGGGATTTTCAAATCCAGTTTCTATAACTGGTCGTGATTTCCAAATCTAGTGTCATAACTGGTCGGGATTTTCAAATCCAATTTCTATAACTGGTCGAGATTTTCAAATCCAGTTTTATAACTGGTCAGGTTTTTTAAATGCAGTTTCTATAACTGGTCGGGATTTTTAAATCTAGTTTTATAACTGGTTGGGATTTTCAAATCCAGATTTATAACTGGTCGGGATTTTCAAATCCAGTTTCTATAACAGGTCCGAATTTTCAAATCTAGTTTTATAATTGGTCGGGATTTTCAAATCCAGTGTTATAACTGATCAGAATTTTCAAATCCAGTTTCTATAACTGGTCGGGATTTTCAAATCTAGTTTTATAACTGGTCGGGATTTTCAAATCCAGTTTTTATAACTGGTCGGGATTTTCAAATCCAGTTTCTATAACTGGTCGGGATTTTCAACTCTAGTTTTTATAACTGGTCAGGATTTTCAAATCAAGTATCTATAACAGGTCGGGATTTTCAAATCTAGTGTCATAACTGGTCGGAATTTTTAAATCCAGTTTTTATAACTGGTCGGGATTTTCAAATCCAGTTTTATAACTGGTCAGGATTTTCAAATCCAGTTTCTATAACTGGTCGGGATTTTCAAATCCAGTTTTATAACTGGTCGGGATTTTCAAATCCAGTTTCTATAACTGGTCGGGATTTTTAAATCCAGTTTTATAACTGGTCGGGATTTTCAAATCCAGTTTTATAACTGGTCGGGATTTTCAAATCCATTTTCTATAACTAGTCGGGATTTTCAAATCTAGTTTTATAATTGGTCGGGATTTTCAAATCCAGTGTTATAACTGATCAGGATTTTCAAATTCAGTTTCTATAACTCGTCGGGATTTTCAAATTCAGTTTCTATAACTGGTCAGGATTTTCAAATCCAGTTTCTATAACTGGTCGGGATTTTCAAATTCAGTTTTTATAACTGGTCGGGATTTTCAAATTCAGTGTTATAACTGGTCGGGATTCTCAACTCCAGTTTTTATAACTGGTCGGGATTTTTAAATCCAGTTTTTATAACTAGTCGGGATTTTCAAATCCAGTTTCTATAACTGGTCGGGATTTTCAAATCCAGTTTTATAACTGGTCGGGATTTTTAAATCCAGTTTCTATAACTGGTCGTGATTTTCAAATCCAGTTTCTATAACTGGTCGGGATTTTCAAATCCAGTTTTTATAACTGGTCGGGATTTTCAAATCCAGTTTTATAACTGGTCAGGATTTTCAAATGCAGTTTCTATAACTGGTCGGGATTTTCAAATTCAGTTTTATAACTGGTCGGGATTTTCAAATCCAGTTTCAGTAACTGGTCGGGATTTTTAAATCCAGTTTTATAACTGACTGGGATTTTCAAATCCAGTTTTATAACTGGTGGGGATTTTCAAATCCATTTGCTATAACTGGTCGGGATTTTCAAATCTAGTTTTATAATTGGTCGGGATTTTCAAATCCAGTGTTATAACTGATCAGGATTTTCAAATTCAGTTTCTATAACTCGTCGGGATTTTCAAATCCAGTTTTATAACTGGTCGGGATTTTCAAATCCAGTTTTTATAACTGGTCAGGATTTTCAAATTCAGTTTCTATAACTGGTCAGGATTTTCAAATCCAGTTTCTATAACTGGTCGGGATTTTCAAATCCAGTTTTTATAACTGGTCGGGATTTTCAAATTCAGTGTTTTAACTGGTCGGGATTTTTAAATCCAGTTTCTATAACTGGTGGGGATTTTCAAATCCAGTTTCTATAACTGGTCGGGATTTTGAAATCCAGTTTCTATAACTGGTGGGGATTTTCAAATCCAGTTTCTATAACTGGTCGGGATTTTGAAATCCAGTTTCTATAACTGGTCGGGATTTTGAAATCCAGTTTCTATAACTGGTCGGGATTTTCAAATCCAGTTTTTATAACTGGTCAGGATTTTCTAATCCAGTTTCTATAACTGGTCGGGATTTTCAAATCCAGTTTTATAACTGGTCGGGATTTTCAAATCTATTTTCTATAACTGGTCGGGATTTTCAAATCCAGTTTCTATAACTGGTCGGGATTTTCAAATCCAGTTTCTATAACTGGTCGGGATTTTCAAATCCAGTTTCTATAACTGGTCGGGATTTTCAAATCTAGTTTTTATAACTGGTCGGGATTTTCAAATCCAGTTACTATAACTGGTCGGGATTTTCAAATCCGGTTTCTATAACTGGTCGGGATTTTCAAATCCAGTTTCTATAACTGGTCGTGATTTCCAAATCTAGTGTCATAACTGGTCGGGATTTTCAAATCCAATTTCTATAACTGGTCGGGATTTTCAAATCCAGTTTTATAACTGGTCAGGATTTTCAAATGCAGTTTCTATAACTGGTCGGGATTTTTAAATCTAGTTTTATAACTGGTTGGGATTTTCAAATCCAAATTTATAACTGGTCGGTATTTTCAAATCCAGTTTCTATAACAGGTCCGGATTTTCAAATCTAGTTTTATAATTGGTCGGGATTTTCAAATCCAGTGTTATAACTGGTCAGAATTTTCAAATCCAGTTTCTATAACTGGTCGGGATTTTCAAATTCAGTTTTATAACTGGTCGGGATTTTCAAATCCAGTTTTTATAACTGGTCGGGATTTTCAAATCCAGTTTCTATAACTGGTCGGGATTTTCAACTCCAGTTTTTATAACTGGTCAGGATTTTCAAATCAAGTATCTATAACAGGTCGGGATTTTCAAATCTAGTGTCATAACTTGTCGGAATTTTTAAATCCAGTTTCTCTAACTGGTCGGGATTTTCAAATCCAGTTTTATAACTGGTCAAGATTTTCAAATCCAGTTTCTATAACTGGTCGTGATATCCAAATCTAGTGTCATAACTGGTCGGGATTTTCGAATCCAATTTCTATAACTGGTCGGGATTTTCAAATCCAGTTTTATAACTGGTCAGGATTTTCAAATGCAGTTTCTATAACTGGTTGGTATTTTTAAATCCAGATTTATAACTGGTCGGGATTTTCAAATCCTGTTTCTATAACAGGTCGGGATTCTCAAATCGAGTTTTATAATTGGTCGGGATTTTCAAATCTAGTGTTATAACTGATCAGGATTTTCAAATTCAGTTTCTATAACTCGTCGGGATTTTCAAATCCAGTTTTATAACTGGTCGGGATTTTCAAATCCAGTTTTTATAACTGGTCAGGATTTTCAAATTCAGTTTCTATAACTCGTCGAGATTTTCAAATCCAGTTTTTATAACTGGTCGGGATTTTCAAATTCAGTGTTATAACTTGTCGGGATTTTCAAATCCAGTTTCTATAACTAGTCGGGATTTTCAAATCCAGTTTCTATAACTGGTTGGGATTTTTAAATCCAGTTTTATAACTGGTCGGGATTTTCAAATCCAGTTTTATAACTGGTCGGGATTTTCAAATTCAGTTTCTATAACTGGTCAGGATTTTCAAATCCAGTTTTATAATTAATTAGGATTTTCAAATCTAGTGTTATAACTGATCAGGATTTTCAAATCTAGTTTCTATAACTGGTCGGGATTTTCAAATCCAGTTTTATAACTAGTCGGGATTTTCAAATCTAGTTTTTGTAACTGGTCGGGATTTTCAAATCCAGTTTCTATAACAGGTCGGGATTTTCAAATCTAGTTTTATAATTGGTCGGGATTTTCAAATCCAGTGTTATAACTGGTCAGAATTTTTAAATCCAGTTTCTATAACTGGTCGGGATTTTCAAATCCAGTTTTATAACTGGTTGGGATTTTCAAATCCAGATTTATAACTGGTCGGGATTTTCAAATCCAGTTTCTATAACAGGTCAGGATTTTCAAATCTAGTTTTATAATTGGTCGGGATTTTCAAATCCAGTTTTATAACTGATCAAGATTTTCAAATCGAGTTTCTATAACTGGTCGGGATTTTCAAATCCAGTTTTATAACTGGTCGGGATTTTCAAATCCATTTTCTATAACTGGTCGGGATTTTCAAATCCAGTTTCTATAACTGGTCGGGATTTTCAAATCCAGTTTCGATAACTGGTCGGGATTTTCAAATCTAGTTTTTATAACTAGTCGGGATTTTCAAATCCAGTTTTTGTAACTGGTCGGGATTTTCAAAATTCAGTTTTTACAACTGGTCGGGATTTTCAAATCCAGTTTCTATAACTGGTCGGGATTTTCAAATCCAGTTTCTATAACTGGTCGTGACTTTCAAATCTAGTCTCATAACTGGTCAGGATTTTCAAATCCAATTTCTATAACTGGTCGGGATTTTCAAATCCAGTTTTATAACTGGTCAGGATTTTCAAATGCAGTTTCTATAACTGGTCGAGATTTTTAAATCTAGTTTTATAACTGGTTGGGATTTTCAAATCCAGATTTATAACTGGTCGGGATTTTCAAATCCAATTTCTATAACTGGTCGGGATTTTCAAATCCAGTTTTATAACTGGTCAGGATTTTCAAATGCAGTTTCTATAACTGGTCGGTATTTTTAAATCTAGTTTTATAACTGGTTGGCATTTTCAAATCCAGATTTGTAACTGGTCAGGATTTTCAAATCCAGTTTCTATAACTGGTCCGGATTTTCAAATCTAGTTTTATAATTGGTCGGGATTTTCAAATCCAGTGTTATAACTAATCAGAATTTTCAAATCCAGTTTCTATAACTGGTCGGGATTTTCAAATCCAGTTTTATAACTGGTCGGGATTTTCAAATCCTGTTTTTATAACTGGTCGAGATTTTCAAATCCAGTTTTTATAACTGTTCAGGATTTTCAACTCCAGTTTTTATAACTGGTCAGGATTTTCAAATCAAGTATCTATAACAGGTCGGGATTTTCAAATCTAGTGTCATAACTGGTCGGAATTTTTAAATCCAGTTTCTATAACTGGTCAGGATTTTCAAATCCAGTTTTATAACTGGTCAGGATTTTCAAATCCAGTTTTTATAACTGGTCGGGATTTTCAAATTCAGTTTGATAACTCGTCGGGATTTTCAAATCCAGTTTCTATAACTGGTCGGGATTTTTAAATCCAGTTTTATAACTGGTCGGGATTTTCAAATCCAGTTTTATAACTGGTCGGGATTTTCAAATCCATTTTCTATAACTGGTCGGGATTTTCAAATCTAGTTTTATAATTGGTCGGGATTTTCAAATTCAGTTTCAATAACTCGTCGGGATTTTCAAATCCAGTTTTATAACCCGTCGGGATTTTCAAATCCAGTTTTATAACTCGTCGGGATTTTCAAATCCAGTTTTTATAACTGGTCGGGATTTTCAAATTCAGTTTCTATAACTGGTGAGGATTTTCAAATCCAGCTTCTATAACTGGTCGGGATTTTCAAATCCAGTTTCGATAACTGGTCGGGATTTTCAAATCTAGTTTTTATAACTAGTCGGGATTTTCAAATCCAGTTTTTGTAACTGGTCGGGATTTTCAAAATTCAGTTTTTACAACTGGTCGGGATTTTCAAATCCAGTTTCTATAACTGGTCGGGATTTTCAAATCCAGTTTCTATAACTAGTCGGGACTTTCAAATCCAGTTTTTATAACTGGTCGTGACTTTCAAATCTAGTCTCATAACTGGTCAGGATTTTCAAATCCAATTTGTATAACTGGTCGGGATTTTCAAATCCAGTATTATAACTGGTCAGGATTTTCAAATGCAGTTTCTATAACTGGTCAAGATTTTTAAATCTAGTTTTATAACTGGTTGGGATTTTTAAATCCAGATTTATAACTGGTCGGGATTTTCAAATCCAATTTCTATAACTGGTCGGGATTTTC
The DNA here is from genome assembly GCF_984573655.1 of Nuphar pumila. Lineage (NCBI taxonomy): Eukaryota > Viridiplantae > Streptophyta > Magnoliopsida > Nymphaeales > Nymphaeaceae > Nuphar > Nuphar pumila. Next base: position 66,320,653 of record NC_143258.1, read on the forward strand.
AAATCCAGTTTTATAACTGGTCAGGATTTTCAAATGCAGTTTCTATAACTGGTCGGTATTTTTAAATCTAGTTTTATAACTGGTTCGCATTTTCAAATCCAGATTTGTAACTGGTCAGGATTTTCAAATCCAGTTTCTATAACTGGTCCGGATTTTCAAATCTAGTTTTATAATTGGTCGGGATTTTCAAATCCAGTGTTATAACTGATCAGAATTTTCAAATCCAGTTTCTATAACTGGTCGGGATTTTCAAATCCAGTTTTATAACTGGTCGGGATTTTCAAATCCTGTTTTTATAACTGGTCGAGATTTTCAAATCCAGTTTCTATAACTGTTCAGGATTTTCAACTCCAGTTTTTATAACTGGTCAGGATTTTCAAATCAAGTATCTATAACAGGTCGGGATTTTCAAATCTAGTGTCATAACTGGTCGGAATTTTTAAATCCAGTTTCTATAACTGGTCAGGATTTTCAAATCCAGTTTTATAACTGGTCAGGATTTTCAAATCCAGTTTCTATAACTGGTCGGGATTTTCAAATTCAGTTTTATAACTCGTCGGGATTTTCAAATCCAGTTTCTATAACTGGTCGGGATTTTTAAATCCAGTTTTATAACTGGTTGGGATTTTCAAATCCAGTTTTATAACTGGTCGGGATTTTCAAATCCATTTTCTATAACTGGTCGGGATTTTCAAATCTAGTTTTATAATTGGTCGGGATTTTCAAATTCAGTTTCAATAACTCGTCGGGATTTTCAAATCCAGTTTTATAACTCGTCGGGATTTTCAAATCCAGTTTTATAACTCGTCGGGATTTTCAAATCCAGTTTTTATAACTGGTCGGGATTTTCAAATTCAGTTTCTATAACTGGTGAGGATTTTCAAATCCAGCTTCTATAACTGGTCGAGATTTTCAAATTCAGTTTTTATAACTGGTCGGGATTTTCAAATTCAGTGTTATAACTGGTCGGGATTTTCAACTCCAGTTTTTATAACTGGTCGGGATTTTGAAATCCAGTTTCTATAACTGGTTGGAATTTTCAAATCCAGTTTTTATAACTAGTCGGGATTTTCAAATCCAGTTTCTATAACTGGTCGGGATCTTCAAATCCAGTTTTATAACTGGTCGGGATTTTCAAATCCAGTTTCTATAACTGGTCGTGATTTCCAAATCTAGTGTCATAACTGATCGGGATTTTCAAATCCAATTTCTATAACTGGTCGGTATTTTTCAAATCCAGTTTTATAACTGATCAGGATTTTCAAATACAGTTTCTATAACTGGTCGGGATTTTTAAATCTAGTTTTATAACTGGTTGGGATTTTCAAATCCAGTTTTTATAACTAGTCGGGATTTTAAAATCCAGTTTCTATAACTGGTCGGGATTTTCAAATGCAGTTTTATAACTGGTCGGGATTTTCAAATCTAGTTTCTATAACTGGTCGATATTTTCAAATCCAGTTTCTATAACTTGTCGGGATTTTCAAATCCAGTTTCTATAACTTGTTGGGATTTTCAAATCTAATTTTTATAACTAGTCGGGATTTTCAAATCAAGTTTCTATAACTGGTCAAGATTTTCAAATCCAGTTTCTATAACTGGTCGGGGTTTTAAAATCTAGTTTTATAACTGGTTGGGATTTTCAAATCGAGATTTATAACTGGTCGGGATTTTAAAATCCAGTTTCTATAACTGGTCGGGATTTTCAAATGCAGTTTTATAACTGGTCGGGATTTTCAAATCTAGTTTCTATAACTGGTCGATATTTTCAAATCCAGTTTCTATAACTTGTCGGGATTTTCAAATCCAGTTTCTATAACTGGTTGGGATTTTCAAATCTAATTTTTATAACTAGTCGGGATTTTCAAATCAAGTTTCTATAACTGGTCAAGATTTTCAAATCCAGTTTCTATAACTGGTCGGGGTTTTAAAATCTAGTTTTATAACTGGTTGGGATTTTCAAATCGAGATTTATAACTGGTCGGGATTTTCAAATCCAGTTTCTATAACAGGTCCGGATTTTTAAATCTAGTTTTATAATTGGTCGGGATTTTCAAATCCAGTGTTATAACTGATCAGGATTTTCAAATCCAGTTTCTATAACTGGTCGGGATCTTCAAATCCAGTTTTATAACTGGTCAGGATTTTCAAATCCAGTTTTTATAACTGGTCGGGATTTTCAAATCCAGTTTCTATAACTGGTCAGGATTTTCAAATCAAGTTTCTATAACTGGTCGGGATTTTCAAATCCAGTTTTTATAACCGGTCGGGATTTTCAAATTCAGTGTTATAACCGGTCGGGATTTTGAAATCCAGTTTCTATAACTGGTCGGGATTTTCAATTCCAGATTTTATAACTGGTCGGGATTTTCAAATCCAGTTTCTATAACTGGTCGGGATTTTCAAATCCAGTTTCTATAACTGGTTGAGATTTTCAAATCCAGTTTCTATAACTGGTCAGGATTTTCAAATCCAGTTTCTATAACTGGTCGGGATTTTCAACTCCAGTTTTTATAACTGGTCGGGATTTTCAAATCCAGTATCTATAACTGGTGGGGATTTTCAAATCCAGCTTCTATAACTGGTCGGGATTTTCAAATCTAGTGTCATAACTGGTCGGGATTTTTAAATCCAGTTTCTATAACTCGTCGCGATTTTCAAAACCAGTTTTATAACTGGTCAGGATTTTCAAATCCAATTTCTATAACTGGTCGGGATTTTCAAATCCAGTTTTATAACTGGTCGGGATTTTCAAATCCAGTTTTTATAACTGGTCAGGATTTTTAAATCCAGTTTTATAACTGGTCGGGATTTTCAAATCCAGTTTTATAACTGGTCGGGATTTTCAAATCCATTTGCTATAACTGGTCGGGATTTTCAAATCTAGTTTTGTAATTGGTCGGGATTTTCAAATCCAGTGTTATAACTGATCAGGATTTTCAAATTCAGTTTCTATAACTCGTCAGGATTTTCAAATCCAGTTTTATAACTGGTCGGGATTTTCAAATCCAGTTTTTATAACTGGTCAGGATTTTCAAATTCAGTTTCTATAACTGGTCAGGATTTTCAAATCCAGTTTTTATAACTGGTCGGAATTTTCAAATCCAGTTTTTATAACTGGTCAGGATTTTCAAATTCAGTGTTATAACTGGTCGGGATTTTCAAATCCAATTTCTATAACTGGTCGGGATTTTCAAATCCAGTTTTAGAACTAGTCAGGATTTTCAAATGCAGTTTCTATAACTGGTGGGGATTTTTAAATCTAGTTTTATAACTGGTTGAGATTTTCAAATCCAGATTTATAACTGGTCGGGATTTTCAAATCCAGTTTCTATAACAGGTCCGGATTTTCAAATCTAGTTTTATAATTGGTCGGGATTTTCAAATCCAGTGTTATAATTGATCAGGATTTTCAAATCCAGTTTCTATAACTGGTCGGGATTTTCAAATCCAGTTTTATAACTGGTCGGGATTTTCAAATCGAGTTTTTATAACTGGTCGAGATTTTCAAATCCAGTTTCTATAACTGGTCAGGATTTTCAAATCAAGTTTCTATAACTGGTCGGGATTTTCAAATCCAGTTTTTATAACCGGTCGGGATTTTCAAATTCAGTGTTATAACTGGTCGGGATTTTCAAATCCAGTTTCTATAACTGGTCGGGATTTTCAAATCCAGTTTCTATAACTGGTCAGGATTTTCAAATCTAGTTTTTATAACTGGTCGGGATTTTCAAATCCAGTTTCTATAACTGGTCGGGATTTTCAAATCTAGTTTTATAATTGGTCGGGATTTTCAAATCCAGTGTTATAACTGATCAGGATTTTCAAATTCAGTTTCTATAACTCGTCGGGATTTTCAAATTCAGTTTCTATAACTGGTCAGGATTTTCAAATCCAGTTTCTATAACTGGTCGGGATTTTCAAATTCAGTTTTTATAACTGGTCGGGATTTTCAAATTCAGTGTTATAACTGGTCGGGATTTTCAACTCCAGTTTTTATAACTGGTCAGGATTTTTAAATCCAGTTTTTATAACTAGTCGGGATTTTCAAATCCAGTTTCTATAACTGGTCGGGATTTTCAAATCCAGTTTTATAACTGGTCGGGATTTTTAAATCCAGTTTCTATAACTGGTCGTGATTTCCAAATCTAGTGTCATAACTGATCGGGATTTTCAAATCCAATTTCTATAACTGGTCGGGATTTTCAAATCCAGTTTTATAACTGGTCAGGATTTTCAAATGCAGTTTCTATAACTGATCGGGATTTTCAAATTCAGTTTGATAACTGGTCGGGATTTTCAAATCCAGTTTTTATAACTGGTCAGGATTTTCAAATTCAGTTTCTATAACTGGTCAGGATTTTCAAATCCAGTTTCTATAACTGGTCGGGATTTTCAAATCCAGTTTTTATAACTGGTCGGGATTTTCAAATTCAGTGTTATAACTGGTCGGGATTTTTAAATCCAGTTTCTATAACTGGTGGGGATTTTCAAATCCAGTTTCTATAACTGGTCGGGATTTTGAAATCCAGTTTCTATAACTGGTCGGGATTTTCAAATCCAGTTTTTATAACTGGTCAGGATTTTCAAATCCAGTTTCTATAACTGGTCGGGATTTTCAAATCTAGTTTTATAACTGGTCGAGATTTTCAAATCTATTTTCTATAACTGGTCGGGATTTTCAAATCCAGTTTCTATAACTGGTCGGGATTTTCAAATCCAGTTTCTATAACTGGTCGGGATTTTCAAATCTAGTTTTTATAACTGGTCGGGATTTTCAAATCCAGTTTTTGTAACTTGTCGGGATTTTCAAAATTCAGTTTTTACAACTGGTCGGGATTTTCAAATCCAGTTACTATAACTGGTCGGGATTTTCAAATTCAGTTTCTATAACTGGTCGGGATTTTCAAATCCAGTTTTTATAACTGGTCAGTATTTTCAAATCCAGTTTCCATAACTGGTCGGGATTTTTAAATCTAGTTTTATAACTGGTTGGGATTTTCAAATCAAAATTTATAACTGGTCGGGATTTTCAAATCCAGTTTCTATAACAGGTCCGGATTTTCAAATCTAGTTTTATAATTGGTCGGGATTTTCAAATCCAGTGTTATAACTGGTCAGAATTTTCAAATCCAGTTTCTATAACTGGTCGGGATTTTCAAATCCAGTTTTATAACTGGTCGGGATTTTCAAATCCAGTTTCTATAACTGGTCGGGATTTTTAAATCCAGTTTTATAACTGGTCGGGATTTTCAAATCCAGTTTTATAACTGGTCGGGATTTTCAAATCCATTTGCTATAACTGGTCGGGATTTTCAAATCTAGTTTTATAATTGGTCGGGATTTTCAAATCCAGTGTTATAACTGATCAGGATTTTCAAATTCATTTTCTATAACTCGTCGGGATTTTCAAATCCAGTTTTATAACTGGTCGGGATTTTCAAATCCAGTTTTTATAACTGGTCAGGATTTTCAAATTCAGTTTCTATAACTGGTCAGGATTTTCAAATCCAGTTTCTATAACTGGTCGGGATTTTCAAATCCAGTTTTTATAACTGGTCGGGATTTTCAAATTCAGTGTTATAACCGGTCGGGATTTTCAAATCCAGTTTCTATAACTGGTCGGGATTTTCAAATCCAGTTTTTATAACTGGTCGGGATTTTCAAATCCAGTTTTTATAACTGGTCAGTATTTTCAAATCCAGTTTCCATAACTGGTCGGGATTTTCAAAACCAGTTTTATAACTGGTCGGGATTTTCAAATCTAGTTTCTATAACTGGTCGAGATTTTCAAATCCAGTTTCTATAACTGGTCGAGATTTTCAAATCCAGTTTCTATAACTGGTCGGGATTTTCAAATCTAGTTTTTATAACTAGTCGGGATTTTCAAATCCAGTTTTTGTAACTGGTCGGGATTTTCAAAATTCAGTTTTTATAACTGGTCGGGATTTTCAAATCCAGTTTCTATAACTGGTCGGGATTTTCAAATCCAGTTTCTATAACTGGTCGTGATTTCCAAATCTAGTGTCATAACTGGTCGGGATTTTCAAATCCAATTTCTATAACTGGTCGGGATTTTTAAATCCAGTTTTATAACTGGTCGGGATTTTCAAAATTCAGTTTTTATAACTGGTCGGGATTTTCAAATCGAGTTTCTATAACTGGTCGGGATTTTCAAATCCAGTTTCTATAACTGGTCGTGATTTCCAAATCTAGTGTCATAACTGGTCGGGATTTTCAAATCCAATTTCTATAACTGGTCGGGATTTTCAAATCCAGTTTTATAACTGGTCAGGTATTTTAAATGCAGTTTCTATAACTGGTCTGGATTTTTAAATCTAGTTTTATAACTGGTTGGGATTTTCAAATCCAGATTTATAACTGGTCGGGATTTTCAAATCCAGTTTCTATAACAGGTCCGAATTTTCAAATCTAGTTTTATAATTGGTCGGGATTTTCAAATCCAGTGTTATAACTGATCAGAATTTTCAAATCCAGTTTCTATAACTGGTCGGGATTTTCAAATCTAGTTTTATAACTGGTCGGGATTTTCAAATCCAGTTTTTATAACTGGTCGGGATTTTCAAATCAAGTATCTATAACAGGTCGGGATTTTCAAATCTAGTGTCAAAACTGGTCGGAATTTTTAAATCCAGTTTCTATAACTGGTCGGGATTTTCAAATCCAGTTTTATAACTGGTCAGGATTTTCAAATCCAGTTTTATAACTGGTCAGGATTTTCAAATCCAGTTTCTATAACTGGTCGGGATTTTCAAATCCAGTTTTATAACTGGTCGGGATTTTCAAATCCAGTTTCTATAACTGGTCGGGATTTTTAAATCCAGTTTTATAACTGGTCGGGATTTTCAAATCCAGTTTTATAACTGGTCGAGATTTTCAAATCCATTTTCTATAACTGGTCGGGATTTTCAAATCTAGTTTTATAATTGGTCGGGATTTTCAAATCCAGTGTTATAACTGATCAGGATTTTCAAATTCAGTTTCTATAACTCGTCGGGATTTTCAAATTCAGTTTCTATAACTGGTCAGGATTTTCAAATCCAGTTTCTATAACTGGTCGGGATTTTCAAATTCAGTTTTTATAACTGGTCGGGATTTTCAAATTCAGTGTTATAACTGGTCGGGATTTTCAACTCCAGTTTTTATAACTGGTCGGGATTTTTAAATCCAGTTTTTATAACTAGTCGGGATTTTCAAATCCAGTTTCTATAACTGGTCGGGATTTTCAAATCCAGTTTTATAACTGGTCGGGATTTTTAAATCCAGTTTCTATAACTGGTCGTGATTTCCAAATCTAGTGTCATAACTGATCGGGATTTTCAAATATAATTTCTATAACTGGTCGGGATTTTCAAATCCAGTTTTATAACTGGTCAGGATTTTCAAATGCAGTTTCTATAACTGGTCGGGATTTTCAAATTCAGTTTTATAACTGGTCGGGATTTTCAAATCCAGTTTCAATAACTGGTCGGGATTTTTAAATCCAATTTTATAACTGACTGGGATTTTCAAATCCAGTTTTATAACTGGTCGGGATTTTCAAATCCATTTGCTATAACTGGTCAGGATTTTCAAATCTAGTTTTATAATTGGTCGGGATTTTCAAATCCTGTGTTATAACTGATCAGGATTTTCAAATTCAGTTTCTATAACTCGTCGGGATTTTCAAATCCAGTTTTATAACTGGTCGGGATTTTCAAATCCAGTTTTTATAACTGGTCAGGATTTTCAAATTCAGTTTCTATAACTGGTCAGGATTTTCAAATCCAGTTTCTATAACTGGTCGGGATTTTCAAATCCAGTTTTTATAACTGGTCGGGATTTTCAAATTCAGTGTTATAACTGGTCGGGATTTTTAAATCCAGTTTCTATAACTGGTGGGGATTTTCAAATCCAGTTTCTATAACTGGTCGGGATTTTGAAATCCAGTTTCTATAACTGGTCGGGATTTTCAAATCCAGTTTTTATAACTGGTCAGGATTTTCAAATCCAGTTTCTATAACTGGTCGGGATTTTCAAATCCAGTTTTATAACTGGTCGAGATTTTCAAATCTATTTTCTATAACTGGTCGGGATTTTCAAATCCAGTTTCTATAACTGGTCGGGATTTTCAAATCCAGTTTCTATAACTGGTCGGGATTTTCAAATCTAGTTTTTATAACTGGTCGGGATTTTCAAATCCAGTTTTTGTAACTTGTCAGGATTTTCAAAATTCAGTTTTTACAACTGGTCAGGATTTTCAAATCCAGTTACTATAACTGGTCGGGATTTTCAAATCCATTTTCTATAACTGGTCGGGATTTTCAAATCTAGTTTCTATAACTGGTCGTGATTTCCAAATCTAGTGTCATAACTGGTCGGGATTTTCAAATCCAATTTCTATAACTGGTCGGGATTTTCAAATCCAGTTTTATAACTGGTCAGGATTTTCAAATGCAGTTTCTATAACTGGTCGGGATTTTTAAATCTAGTTTTATAACTGGTTGGGATTTTCAAATCCAAATTTATAACTGGTCGGGATTTTCAAATCCAGTTTCTATAACAGGTCGGGATTTTCAAATCTAGTTTTATAATTGGTCGGGATTTTCAAATCCAGTGTTATAACTGGTCAGAATTTTTAAATCCAGTTTCTATAACTGGTCGGGATTTTCAAATCCAGTTTTATAACTGGTCGGGATTTTCAAATCCAGTTTCTATAACTGGTCGGGATTTTTAAATCCAGTTTTATAACTGGTCGGGATTTTCAAATCCAGTTTTATAACTGGTCGGGATTTTCAAATCCATTTGCTATAACTGGTCGGGATTTTCAAATCTAGTTTTATAATTGGTCGGGATTTTCAAATCCAGTGTTATAACTGATCAGGATTTTCAAATTCATTTTCTATAACTCGTCGGGATTTTCAAATCCAGTTTTTATAACTGGTCAGGATTTTCAAATTCAGTTTCTATAACTGGTCAGGATTTTCAAATCCAGTTTCTATAACTGGTCGGGATTTTCAAATCCAGTTTTTATAACTGGTCGGGATTTTCAAATCCAGTTTTTATAACTGGTCGGGATTTTCAAATTCAGTGTTATAACTGGTCGGGATTTTCAAATCCAGTTTCTATAACTGGTCGGGATTTTCAAATCCAGTTTCTATAACTGGTCGGGATTTTCAAATCCAGTTTTTATAACTGGTCAGTATTTTCAAATCCAGTTTCCATAACTGGTCGGGATTTTCAAATCCAGTTTTATAACTGGTCGAGATTTTCAAATCTAGTTTCTATAACTGGTCGAGATTTTCAAATCCAGTTTCTATAACTGGTCGGGATTTTCAAATCCAGTTTCTATAACTGGTCGGGATTTTCAACTCCAGTTTTTATAACTGGTCAGGATTTTTAAATCCAGTTTTTATAACTAGTCGGGATTTTCAAATCCAGTTTCTATAACTGGTCGGGATTTTCAAATCCAGTTTTATAACTGGTCGGGATTTTTAAATCCAGTTTCTATAACTGGTCGTGATTTCCAAATCTAGTGTCATAACTGATCGGGATTTTCAAATCCAATTTCTATAACTGGTCGGGATTTTCAAATCCAGTTTTATAACTGGTCAGGATTTTCAAATGCAGTTTCTATAACTGGTCGGGATTTTTAAATCTAGTTTTATAACTGGTTGGGATTTTCAAATCCAGATTTATAACTGGTCGGGATTTTCAAATCCAGTTTCTATAACAGGTCCGAATTTTCAAATCTAGTTTTATAATTGGTCGGGATTTTCAAATCCAGTGTTATAACTGATCAGAATTTTCAAATCCAGTTTCTATAACTGGTCGGATTTTCAAATCTAGTTTTATAACTGGTCGGGATTTTCAAATCCAGTTTTTATAACTGGTCGGGATTTTCAAATCCAGTTTCTATAACTGGTCGGGATTTTCAACTCTAGTTTTTATAACTGGTCAGGATTTTCAAATCAAGTATCTATAACAGGTCGGGATTTTCAAATCTAGTGTCATAACTGGTCGGAATTTTTAAATCCAGTTTTTATAACTGGTCGGGATTTTCATATCCAGTTTTATAACTGGTCAGGATTTTCAAATCCAGTTTCTATAACTGGTCGGGATTTTCAAATCCAGTTTTATAACTGGTCGGGATTTTCAAATCCAGTTTCTATAACTGGTCGAGATTTTTAAATCCAGTTTTATAACTGGTCGGGATTTTCAAATCCAGTTTTATAACTGGTCGGGATTTTCAAATCCATTTTCTATAACTGGTCGGGATTTTCAAATCTAGTTTTATAATTGGTCGGGATTTTCAAATCCAGTGTTATAACTGATCAGGATTTTCAAATTCAGTTTCTATAACTCGTCGGGATTTTCAAATTCAGTTTCTATAACTGGTCAGGATTTTCAAATCCAGTTTCTATAACTGGTCGGGATTTTCAAATTCAGTTTTTATAACTGGTCGGGATTTTCAAATTCAGTGTTATAACTGGTCGGGATTTTCAACTCCAGTTTTTATAACTGGTCGGGATTTTTAAATCCAGTTTTTATAACTAGTCGGGATTTTCAAATCCAGTTTCTATAACTGGTCGGGATTTTCAAATCCAGTTTTATAACTGGTCGGGATTTTTAAATCCAGTTTCTATAACTGATCGTGATTTCCAAATCTAGTGTCATAACTGACCGGGATTTTCAAATCCAATTTCTATAACTGGTCGGGATTTTCAAATCCAGTTTTATAACTGGTCAGGATTTTGAAATGCAGTTTCCATAACTGGTCGGGATTTTTAAATCCAGTTTTATAACTGACTGGGATTTTCAAATCCAGTTTTATAACTGGTGGGAATTTTCAAATCCATTTGCTATAACTGGTCGGGATTTTCAAATCTAGTTTTATAATTGGTCGGGATTTTCAAATCCAGTGTTATAACTGATCAGGATTTTCAAATTCAGTTTCTATAACTCGTCGGGATTTTCAAATCCAGTTTTATAACTTGTCGGGATTTTCAAATCCAGTTTTTATAACTGGTCAGGATTTTCAAATTCAGTTTCTATAACTGGTCAGGATTTTCAAATCCAGTTTCTATAACTGGTCGGAATTTTCAAATCCAGTTTTTATAACTCGTCGGGATTTTCAAATTCAGTGTTATAACTGGTCGGGATTTTTAAATCCAGTTTCTATAACTGGTGGGGATTTTCAAATCCAGTTTCTATAACTGGTCGGGATTTTGAAATCCAGTTTCTATAACTGGTCGGGATTTTCAAATCCAGTTTTTATAACTGGTCAGGATTTTCAAATCCAGTTTCTATAACTGGTCGGGATTTTCAAATCCAGTTTTATAACTGGTCGGGATTTTCAAATCTATTTTCTATAACTGGTTGGGATTTTCAAATCCAGTTTCTATAACTGGTCGGGATTTTCAAATCCAGTTTCTATAACTGGTCGGGATTTTCAAATCCAGTTTCTATAAAGGTCGGGATTTTCAAATCTAGTTTTTATAACTGGTCGGGATTTTCAAATCCAGTTACTATAACTGGTCGGGATTTTCAAATCCAGTTTCTATAACTGGTCGGGATTTTCAAATCCAGTTTCTATAACTGGTCGTGATTTCCAAATCTAGTGTCATAACTGGTCGGGATTTTCAAATCTAATTTCTATAACTGGTCGGGATTTTCAAATCCAGTTTTATAACTGGTCAGGATTTTCAAATGCAGTTTCTATAACTGGTCGGGATTTTTAAATCTAGTTTTATAACTGGTTGGGATTTTCAAATCCAAATTTATAACTGGTCGGGATTTTCAAATCCAGTTTCTATAACAGGTCCGGATTTTCAAATCTAGTTTTATAACTGGTCGGGATTTTCAAATGCAGTTTCCATAACTGGTCGGGATTTTTAAATCCAGTTTTATAACTGACTGGGATTTTCAAATCCAGTTTTATAACTGGTGGGGATTTTCAAATCCATTTGCTATAACTGGTCGGGATTTTCAAATCTAGTTTTATAATTGGTCGGGATTTTCAAATCCAGTGTTATAACTGATCAGGATTTTCAAATTCAGTTTCTATAACTCGTCGGGATTTTCAAATCCAGTTTTATAACTTGTCGGGATTTTCAAATCCAGTTTTTATAACTGGTCAGGATTTTCAAATTCAGTTTCTATAACTGGTCAGGATTTTCAAATCCAGTTTCTATAACTGGACGGGATTTTCAAATCCAGTTTTTATAACTGGTCGGGATTTTCAAATTCAGTGTTATAACTGGTCGGGATTTTTAAATCCAGTTTCTATAACTGGTGGGGATTTTCAAATCCAGTTTCTATAACTGGTCGGGATTTTGAAATCCAGTTTCTATAACTGGTCAGGATTTTCAAATCCAGTTTCAATAACTGGTCGGGATTTTCAAATCCAGTTTTATAACTGGTCGGGATTTTCAAATCTATTTTCTATAACTGGTTGGGATTTTCAAATCCAGTTTCTATAACTGGTCGGGATTTTCAAATCCAGTTTCTATAACTGGTCGGGATTTTCAAATCCAGTTTCTATAACAGGTCGGGATTTTCAAATCTAGTTTTTATAACTGGTCGGGATTTTCAAATCCAGTTACTATAACTGGTCGGGATTTTCAAATCCAGTTTCTATAACTGGTCGGGATTTTCAAATCCAGTTTCTATAACTGGTCGTGATTTCCAAATCTAGTGTCATAACTGGTCGGGATTTTCAAATCCAATTTCTATAACTGGTCGGGATTTTCAAATCCAGTTTCTATAACTGGTCGGGATTTTCAAATCTAGTTTTTATAACTGGTCGGGATTTTCAAATCCAGTTTTATAACTGGTCAGGATTTTCAAATGCAGTTTCTATAACTGGTCGGGATTTTTAAATCTAGTTTTATAACTGGTTGGGATTTTCAAATCCAAATTTATAACTGGTCGGGATTTTCAAATCCAGTTTTTATAACAGGTCCGGATTTTCAAATCTAGTTTTATAATTGGTCGGGATTTTCAAATCCAGTGTTATAACTGGTCAGAATTTTCAAATCCAGTTTCTATAACTGGTCGGGATTTTCAAATCCAGTTTTATAACTGGTCGGGATTTTCAAATCCAGTTTTTATAACTGGTCGGGATTTTCAAATCCAGTTTCTATAACTGGTCGGGATTTTCAACTCCAGTTTTTATAACTGGTCAGGATTTTCAAATCAAGTATCTATAACAGGTCGGGATTTTCAAATCTAGTGTCATAACTTGTCGGAATTTTTAAATCCAGTTTTATAACTGGTCAGGATTTTCAAATCCAGTTTCTATAACTGGTCGGGATTTTCAAATCTAGTTTTTATAACTGGTCAGGATTTTCAAATCCAGTTTTATAACTGGTCAGGATTTTCAAATGCAGTTTCTATAACTGGTCGGGATTTTTAAATCTAGTTTTATAACTGGTTGGGATTTTCAAATCAAGTATCTATAACAGGTCGGGATTTTCAAATCTAGTGTCATAACTTGTCGGAATTTTTAAATCCAGTGTTATAACTGATCAGGATTTTCAAATCCAGTTTCTATAACTGGTCGGGATTTTCAAATCTAGTTTTTATAACTGGTCGGGATTTTCAAATCCAGTTTTATAACTGGTCAGGATTTTCAAATGCAGTTTCTATAACTGGTCGGGATTTTTAAATCTAGTTTTATAACTGGTTGGGATTTTCAAATCCAAATTTATAACTGGTCGGGATTTTCAAATCCAGTTTCTATAACAGGTCCGGATTTTCAAATCTAGTTTTATAATTGGTCGGGATTTTCAAATCCAGTGTTATAACTGGTCAGAATTTTCAAATCCAGTTTCTATAACTGGTCGGGATTTTCAAATCCAGTTTTATAACTGGTCGGGATTTTCAAATCCAGTTTTTATAACTGGTCGGGATTTTCAAATCCAGTTTCTATAACTGGTCGGGATTTTCAACTCCAGTTTTTATAACTGGTCAGGATTTTCAAATCAAGTATCTATAACAGGTCGGGATTTTCAAATCTAGTGTCATAACTTGTCGGAATTTTTAAATCCAGTTTTATAACTGGTCAGGATTTTCAAATCCAGTTTCTATAACTGGTCGTGATATCCAAATCTAGTGTCATAACTGGTCGGGATTTTCAAATCCAATTTCTATAACTGGTCGGGATTTTCAAATCCAGTTTTATAACTGGTCAGGATTTTCAAATGCAGTTTCTATAACTGGTTGGTATTTTTAAATCCAGTTTCTATAACTGGTCGGGATTTTTAAATCCAGTTTTATAACTGGTCGGGATTTTCAAATCCAGTTTCTATAACTGGTCGGGATTTTCAAATCCAGTTTCTATAACTGGTCGGGATTTTCAAATCCAGTTTCTATAACTGGTCGGGATTTTCAAATCTAGTTTTTATAACTGGTCGGGATTTTCAAATCCAGTTACTATAACTGGTCGGGATTTTCAAATCCAGTTTCTATAACTGGTCGGGATTTTCAAATCCAGTTTCTATAACTGGTCGTGATTTCCAAATCTAGTGTCATAACTGGTCGGGATTTTCAAATCCAATTTCTATAACTGGACGGGATTTTCAAATCCAGTTTTATAACTGGTCAGGATTTTCAAATGCAGTTTCTATAACTGGTCGGGATTTTTAAATCTAGTTTTATAACTGGTTGGGATTTTCAAATCCAAATTTATAACTGGTCGGGATTTTCAAATCCAGTTTCTATAACAGGTCCGGATTTTCAAATCTAGTTTTATAATTGGTCGGGATTTTCAAATCCAGTGTTATAACTGGTCACAATTTTCAAATCCAGTTTCTATAACTGGTCGGGATTTTCAAATCCAGTTTTATAACTGGTCGGGATTTTCAAATCCAGTTTTTATAACTGGTCGGGATTTTCAAATCCAGTTTCTATAACTGGTCGGGATTTTCAACTCCAGTTTTTATAACTGGTCAGGATTTTCAAATCAAGTATCTATAACAGGTCGGGATTTTCAAATCTAGTGTCATAACTTGTCGGAATTTTTAAATCCAGTTTTATAACTGGTCAGGATTTTCAAATCCAGTTTCTATAACTGGTCGTGATATCCAAATCTAGTGTCATAACTGGTCGGGATTTTCAAATCCAATTTCTATAACTCGTCGGGATTTTCAAATCCAGTTTTATAACTGGTCAGGATTTTCAAATGCAGTTTCTATAACTGGTTGGTATTTTTAAATCCAGATTTATAACTGGTCGGGATTTTCAAATCCTGTTTCTATAACAGGTCGGGATTCTCAAATCTAGTTTTATAATTGGTCGGGATTTTCAAATCTAGTGTTATAACTGATCAGGATTTTCAAATTCAGTTTCTATAACTCGTCGGGATTTTCAAATCCAGTTTTATAACTGGTCGGGATTTTCAAATCCAGTTTTTATAACTGGTCAGGATTTTCAAATTCAGTTTCTATAACTGGTCGAGATTTTCAAATCCAGTTTTTATAACTGGTCGGGATTTTCAAATTCAGTGTTATAACTTGTCGGGATTTTCAAATCCAGTTTCTATAACTGGTCGGGATTTTCAAATCCAGTTTCTATAACTGGTCGGGATTTTTAAATCCAGTTTTATAACTGGTCGGGATTTTCAAATCCAGTTTTATAACTGGTCGGGATTTTCAAATTCAGTTTCTATAACTGGTCGGGATTTTCAAATCCAGTTTTATAATTAATTAGGATTTTCAAATCTAGTTTTTGTAACTGGTCGGGATTTTCAAAATTCAGTTTTTACAACTGGCCGGGATTTTCAAATCCAGTTTTTATAACTGGTCGGGATTTTCAAATCCAGTTTTATAACTAGTCGGGATTTTCAAATCTAGTTTTTGTAACTGGTCGGGATTTTCAAAATTCAGTTTTTACAACTGGCCGGGATTTTCAAATCCAGTTTTTATAACTGGTCGGGATTTTCAAATCCAGTTTTATAACTGGTCGGGATTTTCAAATCCAATTTCTATAACTGGTCGGGATTTTTAAATCTAGTTTTATAACTGGTTGGGAT
Organism: Nuphar pumila; assembly: GCF_984573655.1. Classification (NCBI taxonomy): domain Eukaryota; kingdom Viridiplantae; phylum Streptophyta; class Magnoliopsida; order Nymphaeales; family Nymphaeaceae; genus Nuphar; species Nuphar pumila. The sequence continues at coordinate 66,336,686 of NC_143258.1, forward strand.
TTTCAAATCCAGATTTATAACTGGTCGGGATTTTCAAATCCAGTTTCTATAACAGGTCAGGATTTTCAAATCTAGTTTTATAATTGGTCGGGATTTTCAAATCCAGTTTTATAACTGATCAAGATTTTCAAATCGAGTTTCTATAACTGGTCGGGATTTTCAAATCCAGTTTTATAACTGGTCGGGATTTTCAAATCCATTTTCTATAACTGGTCGGGATTTTCAAATCCAGTTTCTATAACTGGTCGGGATTTTCAAATCCAGTTTCGATAACTGGTCGGGATTTTCAAATCTAGTTTTTATAACTAGTCGGGATTTTCAAATCCAGTTTTTGTAACTGGTCGGGATTTTCAAAATTCAGTTTTTACAACTGGTCGGGATTTTCAAATCCAGTTTCTATAACTGGTCGGGATTTTCAAATCCAGTTTCTATAACTGGTCGGGATTTTCAAATCCAGTTTCTATAACTGGTCGTGACTTTCAAATCTAGTCTCATAACTGGTCAGGATTTTCAAATCCAATTTCTATAACTGGTCGGGATTTTCAAATCCAGTTTTATAACTGGTCAGGATTTTCAAATGCAGTTTCTATAACTGGTCGAGATTTTTAAATCTAGTTTTATAATTGGTTGGGATTTTCAAATCCAGATTTATAACTGGTCGGGATTTTCAAATCCAATTTCTATAACTGGTCGGGATTTTCAAATCCAGTTTTATAACTGGTCAGGATTTTCAAATGCAGTTTCTATAACTGGTCGGTATTTTTAAATCTAGTTTTATAACTGGTTGGCATTTTCAAATCCAGATTTGTAACTGGTCAGGATTTTCAAATCCAGTTTCTATAACTGGTCCGGATTTTCAAATCTAGTTTTATAATTGGTCGGGATTTTCAAATCCAGTGTTATAACTGATCAGAATTTTCAAATCCAGTTTCTATAACTGGTCGGGATTTTCAAATCCAGTTTTATAACTGGTCGGGATTTTCAAATCCTGTTTTTATAACTGGTCGAGATTTTCAAATCCAGTTTCTATAACTGTTCAGGATTTTCAACTCCAGTTTTTATAACTGGTCAGGATTTTCAAATCAAGTATCTATAACAGGTCGGGATTTTCAAATCTAGTGTTATAACTGGTCGGAATTTTTAAATCCAGTTTCTATAACTGGTCAGGATTTTCAAATCCAGTTTTATAACTGGTTAGGATTTTCAAATCCAGTTTCTATAACTGGTCGGGATTTTCAAATTCAGTTTTATAACTCGTCGGGATTTTCAAATCCAGTTTCTATAACTGGTCGGGATTTTTAAATCCAGTTTTATAACTGGTCGGGATTTTCAAATCCAGTTTTATAACTGGTCGGGATTTTCAAATCCATTTTCTATAACTGGTCGGGATTTTCAAATCTAGTTTTATAATTGGTCGGGATTTTCAAATTCAGTTTCAATAACTCGTCGGGATTTTCAAATCCAGTTTTATAACTCGTCGGGATTTTCAAATCCAGTTTTATAACTCGTCGGGATTTTCAAATCCAGTTTTTATAACTGGTCGGGATTTTCAAATTCAGTTTCTATAACTGGTGAGGATTTTCAAATCCAGCTTCTATAACTGGTCGAGATTTTCAAATTTAGTTTTTATAACTGGTCGGGATTTTCAAATTCAGTGTTATAACTGGTCGGGATTTTCAACTCCAGTTTTTATAACTGGTCGGGATTTTGAAATCCAGTTTCTATAACTGGTTGGGATTTTCAAATCCAGTTTTTATAACTAGTCGGGATTTTCAAATCCAGTTTCTATAACTGGTCGGGATTTTCAAATCCAGTTTTATAACTGGTCGGGATTTTCAAATCCAGTTTCTATAACTGGTCGTGATTTCCAAATCTAGTGTCATAACTGATCGGGATTTTCAAATCCAATTTCTATAACTGGTCGGTATTTTTCAAATCCAGTTTTATAACTGATCAGGATTTTCAAATACAGTTTCTATAACTGGTCGGGATTTTTAAATCTAGTTTTATAACTGGTTGGGATTTTCAAATCCAGTTTTTATAACTAGTCGGGATTTTAAAATCCAGTTTCTATAACTGGTCGGGATTTTCAAATGCAGTTTTATAACTGGTCGGGATTTTCAAATCTAGTTTCTATAACTGGTCGATATTTTCAAATCCAGTTTCTATAACTTGTCGGGATTTTCAAATCCAGTTTCTATAACTGGTTGGGATTTTCAAATCTAATTTTTATAACTAGTCGGGATTTTCAAATCAAGTTTCTATAACTGGTCAAGATTTTCAAATCCAGTTTCTATAACTGGTCGGGGTTTTAAAATCTAGTTTTATAACTGGTTGGGATTTTCAAATCGAGATTTATAACTGGTCGGGATTTTAAAATCCAGTTTCTATAACTGGTCGGGATTTTCAAATGCAGTTTTATAACTGGTCGGGATTTTCAAATCTAGTTTCTATAACTGGTCGATATTTTCAAATCCAGTTTCTATAACTTGTCGGGATTTTCAAATCCAGTTTCTATAACTGGTTGGGATTTTCAAATCTAATTTTTATAACTAGTCGGGATTTTCAAATCAAGTTTCTATAACTAGTCAAGATTTTCAAATCCAGTTTCTATAACTGGTCGGGGTTTTAAAATCTAGTTTTATAACTGGTTGGGATTTTCAAATCGAGATTTATAACTGGTCGGGATTTTCAAATCCAGTTTCTATAACAGGTCCGGATTTTTAAATCTAGTTTTATAATTGGTCGGGATTTTCAAATCCAGTGTTATAACTGATCAGGATTTTCAAATTCAGTTTCTATAACTGGTCGGGATCTTCAAATCCAGTTTTATAACTGGTCAGGATTTTCAAATCCAGTTTTTATAACTGGTCGGGATTTTCAAATCCAGTTTCTATAACTGGTCAGGATTTTCAAATCAAGTTTCTATAACTGGTCGGGATTTTCAAATCCAGTTTTTATAACCGGTCGGGATTTTCAAATTCAGTGTTATAACTGGTCGGGATTTTGAAATCCAGTTTCTATAACTGGTCGGGATTTTCAATTCCATATTTTATAACTGGTCGGGATTTTCAAATCCAGTTTCTATAACTGGTCGGGATTTTCAAATCCAGTTTCTATAACTGGTTGAGATTTTCAAATCCAGTTTCTATAACTGGTCAGGATTTTCAAATCCAGTTTCTATAACTGGTCGGGATTTTCAACTCCAGTTTTTATAACTGGTCGGGATTTTCAAATCCAGTATCTATAACTGGTGGGGATTTTCAAATCCAGCTTCTATAACTGGTCGGGATTTCCAAATCTAGTGTCATAACTGGTCGGGATTTTCAAATCCAATTTCTATAACTGGTCGGGATCTTCAAATCCAGTTTTATAACTGGTCAGGATTTTCAAATCCAGTTTTTATAACTGGTCGGGATTTTCAAATCCAGTTTCTATAACTGGTCAGGATTTTCAAATCAAGTTTCTATAACTGGTCGGGATTTTCAAATCCAGTTTTTATAACCGGTCGGGATTTTCAAATTCAGTGTTATAACTGGTCGGGATTTTGAAATCCAGTTTCTATAACTGGTCGGGATTTTCAATTCCATATTTTATAACTGGTCGGGATTTTCAAATCCAGTTTCTATAACTGGTCGGGATTTTCAAATCCAGTTTCTATAACTGGTTGAGATTTTCAAATCCAGTTTCTATAACTGGTCAGGATTTTCAAATCCAGTTTCTATAACTGGTCGGGATTTTCAACTCCAGTTTTTATAACTGGTCGGGATTTTCAAATCCAGTATCTATAACTGGTGGGGATTTTCAAATCCAGCTTCTATAACTGGTCGGGATTTTCAAATCTAGTGTCATAACTGGTTGGGATTTTTAAATCCAGTTTCTATAACTCGTCGCGATTTTCAAAACCAGTTTTATAACTGGTCAGGATTTTCAAATCCAATTTCTATAACTGGTCGGGATTTTCAAATCCAGTTTTATAACTGGTCGGGATTTTCAAATCCAGTTTTTATAACTGGTCAGGATTTTTAAATCCAGTTTTATAACTGGTCGGGATTTTCAAATCCAGTTTTATAACTGGTCGGGATTTTCAAATTCATTTGCTATAACTGGTCGGGATTTTCAAATCTAGTTTTATAATTGGTCGGGATTTTTAAATCCAGTGTTATAACTGATCAGGATTTTCAAATTCAGTTTCTATAACTCGTCGGGATTTTCAAATCCAGTTTTATAACTGGTCGGGGTTTTCAAATCCAGTTTTTATAACTGGTCAGGATTTTCAAATTCAGTTTCTATAACTGGTCAGGATTTTCAAATCCAGTTTTTATAACTGGTCGAGATTTTCAAATCCAGTTTTTATAACTGGTCAGGATTTTCAAATTCAGTGTTATAACTGGTCGGGATTTTCAAATCCAATTTCTATAACTGGTCGGGATTTTCAAATCCAGTTTTATAACTAGTCAGGATTTTCAAATGCAGTTTCTATAACTGGTGGGGATTTTTAAATCTAGTTTTATAACTGGTTGAGATTTTCAAATCCAGATTTATAACTGGTCGGGATTTTCAAATCCAGTTTCTATAACAGGTCCGGATTTTCAAATCTAGTTTTATAATTGGTCGGGATTTTCAAATCCAGTGTTATAATTGATCAGGATTTTCAAATCCAGTTTCTATAACTGGTCGGGATTTTCAAATCCAGTTTTATAACTGGTCGAGATTTTCAAATCGAGTTTTTATAACTGGTCGAGATTTTCAAATCCAGTTTCTATAACTGGTCAGGATTTTCAAATCAAGTTTCTATAACTGGTCGGGATTTTCAAATCCAGTTTTTATAACCGGTCGGGATTTTCAAATTCAGTGTTATAACTGGTCGGGATTTTCAAATCCAGTTTCTATAACTGGTCGGGATTTTCAAATCCAGTTTCTATAACTGGTCGGGATTTTCAAATCTAGTTTTTATAACTGGTCGGGATTTTCAAATCCAGTTTCTATAACTGGTCAGGATTTTCAAATCTAGTTTTATAACTGGTTGGGATTTTCAAATCCAGATTTATAACTGGTCGGGATTTTCAAATTCAGTTTCTATAACAGGTTCGGATTTTCAAATCTAGTTTTATAATTGATCGGGATTTTCAAATCCAGTGTTATAACTGATCAGGATTTTCAAATCCAGTTTCTATAACTGGTCGGGATTTTCAAATCCAGTTTTATAACTGGTCGGGATTTTCAAATCCAGTTTTTATAACTGGTCGGGATTTTCAAATCCAGTTTCTATAACTGGTCAGGATTTTCAAATCAAGTTTCTATAACTGGTCGGGATTTTCAAATCCTGTTTTTATAACCGGTCGGGATTTTCAAATTCAGTGTTATAACTGGTCGGGATTTTGAAATCCAGTTTCTATAACTCGTCGAGATTTTCAATTTCAGTTTCTATAACTGGTCGGGATTTTCAAATCCAGTTTCTATAACTGGTCGGGATTTTCAAATCCAGTTCCTATAACTGGTCGAGATTTTCAAATCCAGTTTCTATAACTGGTCGGGATTTTCAAATCCAGTATCTATAACTGGTCAGGATTTTGAAATCCAGTTTCTATAACTAGTCGGGATTTTCAAATCTAGTGTCATAACTGGTCGAGATTTTCAAATACAGTTTCTATAACTGGTCGGGATTTTCAAAACCAGTTTTATAACTGGTCAGGATTTTCAAATCCAGTTTCTATAACTGGTCGGGATTTTTAAATCCAGTTTTATAACTGGTCGAGATTTTCAAATCCAGTTTCTATAACTGGTCGGGATTTTTAAATCCAGTTTTATAACTTGCTTGGATTTTCAAATCCAGTTTTATAACTGGTCGGGATTTTCAAATCCATTTGCTAGAACTGGTCGGGATTTTCAAATCTAGTTTTATAATTGGTAGGGCTTTTCAAATCCAGTGTTATAACTGATCAGGATTTTCAATTTCAGTTTCTATAACTGGTCGGGATTTTCAAATCCAGTTTTTATAACTGGTCAGGATTTTCAAATTCAGTTTCGATAACTGGTCCGGATTTTCAAATCCAGTTTCTATAATTGGTCGGGATTTTCAAATCCAGTTTTTATAACTGGTCGGGATTTTCAAATTCAGTGTTATAACTGGTCGGGATTTTCAAATCCAGTTTCTGTAACTGCTCGGGATTTTCAAATCCAGTTTCTATAACTGGTCGGGATTTTGAAATCCAGTTTCTATAACTGGTCGGGATTTTCAAATCCAGTTTTTATAACTGGTCAGGATTTTCAAATCCAGTTTCTATAACTGGTCGGGATTTTCAAATCCAGTTTTATAACTGGTCGGGATTTTCAAATCTATTTTCTATAACTGGTCGGGATTTTCAAATCCAGTTTCTATAACTGGTCGGGATTTTCAAATCCAGTTTCTATAACAGGTCCGGATTTTCAAATCTAGTTTTATAATTGGTCGGGATTTTCAAATCCAGTGTTATAATTGATCAAGATTTTCAAATCCAGTTTCTATAACTGGTCGGGATTTTCACATCCAGTTTTATAACTGGTCGGGATTTTCAAATCGAGTTTTTATAACTGGTCGAGATTTTCAAATCCATTTTCTATAACTGGTCAGGATTTTCAAATCAAGTTTCTATAACTGGTCGGGATTTTCAAATCCAGTTTTTATAACCGGTCGGGATTTTCAAATTCAGTGTTATAACTGGTCAGGATTTTCCAATCCAGTTTCTATAACTGGTCGGGATTTTCAAATCCAGTTTCTATAACTGGTCGGGATTTTCAAATCTAGTTTTTATAACTGGTCGGGATTTTCAAATCCAGTTTCTATAACTGGTCAGGATTTTCAAATCTAGTTTTATAACTGGTTGGGATTTTCAAATCCAGATTTATAACTGGTCGGGATTTTCAAATCCAGTTTCTATAACAGGTTCGGATTTTCAAATCTAGTTTTATAATTGATCGGGATTTTCAAATCCAGTGTTATAACTGATCAGGATTTTCAAATCCAGTTTCTATAACTGGTCGGGATTTTCAAATCCAGTTTTATAACTGGTCGGGATTTTCAAATCCAGTTTTTATAACTGGTCGGGATTTTCAAATCCAGTTTCTATAACTGGTCAGGATTTTCAAATCAAGTTTCTATAACTGGTCGGGATTTTCAAATCCAGTTTTTATAACCGGTCGGGATTTTCAAATTCAGTGTTATAACTGGTCTGGATTTTGAAATCCAGTTTCTATAACTGGTCGGGATTTTCAATTTCAGTTTTTATAACTGGTCGGGATTTTCAAATCCAGTTTCTATAACTGGTCGGAATTTTCAAATCCAGTTCCTATAACTGGTCGAGATTTTCAAATCCAGTTTCTATAACTGGTCGGGATTTTCAAATCCAGTATCTATAACTGGTCAGGATTTTGAAATCCAGTTTCTATAACTAGTCGGGATTTTCAAATCTAGTGTCATAACTGGTCGAGATTTTCAAATACAGTTTCTATAACTGGTCGGGATTTTCAAAACCAGTTTTATAACTGGTCAGGATTTTCAAATCCAGTTTCTATAACTGGTCGGGATTTTTAAATCCAGTTTTATAACTGGTCGAGATTTTCAAATCCAGTTTCTATAACTGGTCGGGATTTTTAAATCCAGTTTTATAACTTGCTTGGATTTTCAAATCCAGTTTTATAACTGGTCGGGATTTTCAAATCCATTTGCTAGAACTGGTCGGGATTTTCAAATCTAGTTTTATAATTGGTAGGGCTTTTCAAATCCAGTGTTATAACTGATCAGGATTTTCAAATTCAGTTTCTATTACTCGTCGGGATTTTCAAATCCAGTTTTATAACTGGTCGGGATTTTCAAATCCAGTTTTTATAACTGGTCAGGATTTTCAAATTCAGTTTCGATAACTGGTCCGGATTTTCAAATCCAGTTTCTATAATTGGTCGGGATTTTCAAATCCAGTTTTTATAACTGGTCGGGATTTTCAAATTCAGTGTTATAACTGGTCGGGATTTTCAAATCCAGTTTCTGTAACTGCTCGGGATTTTCAAATCCAGTTTCTATAACTGGTCGGGATTTTGAAATCCAGTTTCTATAACTGGTCGGGATTTTCAAATCCAGTTTTTATAACTGGTCAGGATTTTCAAATCCAGTTTCTATAACTGGTCGGGATTTTCAAATCCAGTTTTATAACTGGTCGGGATTTTCAAATCTATTTTCTATAACTGGTCGGGATTTTCAAATCCAGTTTCTATAACTGGTCGGGATTTTCAAATCCAGTTTCTATAACTGGTCGAGATTTTCAAATCCAGTTTCTATAACTCGTCGGGATTTTCAAATCCAGTTTTATAACTGGTCGGGATTTTTAAATCCAGTTTTTATAACTGGTCGGGATTTTCAAATTCAGTTTCTATAACTGGTCAGGATTTTCAAATCCAATTTCTATAACTGGTCGGGATTTTCAAATTCAGTTTTTATAACTGGTCGGGATTTTCAAATTCAGTGTTATAACTGGTCGGGATTTTCAACTCCAGTTTTTATAACTGGTCGGGATTTTGAAATCCAGTTTCTATAACTGGTTGGGATTTTCAAATCCAGTTTTTATAACTAGTCGGGATTTTCAAAACCAGTTTCTATAACTGGTCGGGATTTTCAAATCCAGTTTTATAACTGGTCGGGATTTTCAAATCCAGTTTCTATAACTGGTCGGGATTTTCAAATCTAGTTTCTATAACTGCTCGGGATTTTCAACTCCAGTTTTTATAACTGTTCGAGATTTTCAAATCCAGTATCTATAACTGGTCGGGATTTTCAAATTCAGTTTTTATAACTGGTCGGGATTTTCAAATTCAGTGTTATAACTGGTCGGGATTTTCAACTCCAGTTTTTATAACTGGTCGGGATTTTCAAATCCAGTTTTATAACTGGTCGGGATTTTCAAATCCAGTTTCTATAACTAGTCGTGATTTCCAAATCTAGTGTCATAAGTGGTCGGGATTTTCAAATCCAATTTCTATAATTGGTCGGGATTTTCAAATCCAGTTTTATAATTGGTCAGGATTTTCAAATGCAGTTTCTATAACTGGTCAGGATTTTTTAATCTAGTTTTATAACTGGTTGGGATTTTCAAATCCAGTTTTTATAACTAGTCGGGATTTTCAAATCCAGTTTCTATAACTGGTCGGAATTTTCAAATGCAGTTTTATAACTGGTCAGGATTTTCAAATCTAGTTTCTATAACTGGTCGATATTTTCAAATCCAGTTTCTATAACTTATCGGGATTTTCAAATCCAGTTTCTATAACTGCTTGGGATTTTCAAATCTAATTTTTATAACTGGTCGGGATTTTCAAATCCAGTTTCTATAACTAGTCAAGATTTTCAAATCCAGTTTCTATAACTGGTCGGGATTTTAAAATCTAGTTTTATAACTGGTTGGGATTTTCAAATCCAGATTTATGACTGGTCGGGATTTTCAAATCCAGTTTCTATAACAGGTCCGGATTTTTAAATCTAGTTTTATAATTGGTCAGGATTTTCAAATCCAGTTTTTATAACTGGTCGGGATTTTCAAATCCAGTTTTTATAACTGGTCAGGATTTTCAAATTCAGTGTTATAACTGGTCGGGATTTTCAAATCCAGTTTTATAACTAGTCAGGATTTTCAAATGCAGTTTCTATAACTGGTCGGGATTTTCAAATCCAGTTTTATAACTGGTCGGGATTTTCAAATCGAGTTTTTATAACTGGTCGAGATTTTCAAATCCAGTTTCTATAACTGGTCAGGATTTTCAAATCAAGTTTCTATAACTGGTCGGAATTTTCAAATCCAGTTTTTATAACCGGTCGGGATTTTCAAATTCAGTGTTATAACTGGTCGGGATTTTCAAATCCAGTTTCTATAACTGGTCGGGATTTTAAAATCCAGTTTCTATAACTGGTCGGGATTTTCAAATCTAGTTTTTATAACTGGTCGGGATTTTCAAATCCAGTTTCTATAACTGGTCAGGATTTTCAAATCTAGTTTTATAACTGGTTGGGATTTTCAAATCCAGATTTATAACTGGTCGGGATTTTCAAATCCAGTTTCTATAACAGGTTTGGATTTTCAAATCTAGTTTTATATTTGATCGGGATTTTCAAATCCAGTGTTATAACTGATCAGGATTTTCAAATCCAGTTTCTATAACTGGGAGGGATTTTCAAATCCAGTTTTATAATCGGTCGGGATTTTCAAATCCAGTTTTTATAACTGGTCGGGATTTTCAAATCCAGTTTCTATAACTGGTCAAGATTTTCAAATCAAGTTTCTATAACTGGTCGGGATTTTCAAATCCAGTTTTTATAACCGCTCGGTATTTTCAAATTCAGTGTTATAACTGGTCGGGATTTTGAAATTCAGTTTCTATAACTGGTCGGGATTTTCAATTTCAGTTTCTATAACTGGTCGGGATTTTCAAATCTAGTTTCTATAACTGGTCGGGATTTTCAAATCCAGTTCCTATAACTGGTCGAGATTTTCAAATCCAGTTTCTATAACTGGTCGTGATTTTCAAATCCAGTATCTATAACTGGTCAGGATTTTGAAATCCAGTTTCTATAACTAGTCGGGATTTTCAAATCTAGTGTCATAACTGGTCGGGATTTTTAAATACAGTTTCTATAACTGGTCGGGATTTTCAAAACCAGTTTTATAACTGGTCAGGATTTTCAAATCCAGTTTCTATAACTGGTCGGGATTTTCAAATCCAGTTTTATAACTGGTCGAGATTTTCAAATCCAGTTTCTATAACTGGTCGAGATTTTTAAATCCAGTTTTATAACTTGCTTGGATTTTCAAATCCAGTTTTATAACTGGTCGGGATTTTCAAATCCATTTGCTATAACTGGTCGGGATTTTCAAATCTAGTTTTATAATTGGTAGGGCTTTTCAAATCCAGTGTTATAACTGATCAGGATTTTCAAATTCAGTTTCTATAACTCGTCGGGATTTTCAAATCCAGTTTTATAACTGGTCGGGATTTTCAAATCCAGTTTTTATAACAGGTCAGGATTTTCAAATTCAGTTTCTATAACTGGTCAGGATTTTCAAATCCAGTTTCTATAATTGGTCGGGATTTTCAAATCCAGTTTTTATAACTGGTCGGGATTTTCAAATTCAGTGTTATAACTGGTCGGGATTTTCAAATCCAGTTTCTATAACTGGTCGGGATTTTCAAATCCAGTTTCTATAACTGGTCGGGATTTTCAAATCCAGTTTCTATAACTGGTCGGGATTTTCAAATCCAGTTTTATAACTGGTCGGGATTTTCAAATCCAGTTTCTATAACTGGTCGGGATTTTTAAATCCAGTTTTATAACTGGTCGGGATTTTCAAATCCAGTTTTATAACTGGTCGGGATTTTCAAATCCATTTTCTATAACTGGTCGGGATTTTCAAATCTAGTTTTATAATTGGTCGGGATTTTCAAATCCAGTGTTATAACTGATCAGGATTTTCAAATTCAGTTTCTATAACTCGTCGGGATTTTCAAATTCAGTTTCTATAACTGGTCAGGATTTTCAAATCCAGTTTCTATAACTGGTCGGGATTTTCAAATTCAGTTTTTATAACTGGTCGGGATTTTCAAATTCAGTGTTATAACTGGTCGGGATTTTCAACTCCAGTTTTTATAACTGGTCGGGATTTTTAAATCCAGTTTTTATAACTAGTCGGGATTTTCAAATCCAGTTTCTATAACTGGTCGGGATTTTCAAATCCAGTTTTATAACTGGTCGGGATTTTTAAATCCAGTTTCTATAACTGATCGTGATTTCCAAATCTAGTGTCATAACTGATCGGGATTTTCAAATCCAATTTCTATAACTGGTCGGGATTTTCAAATCCAGTTTTATAACTGGTCAGGATTTTCAAATGCAGTTTCTATAACTGGTCGGGATTTTCAAATTCAGTTTTTATAACTGGTCGGGATTTTCAAATTCAGTGTTATAACTGGTCGGGATTTTCAACTCCAGTTTTTATAACTGGTCGGGATTTTTAAATCCAGTTTTTATAACTAGTCGGGATTTTCAAATCCAGTTTCTATAACTGGTCGGGATTTTCAAATCCAGTTTTATAACTGGTCGGGATTTTTAAATCCAGTTTCTATAACTGATCGTGATTTCCAAATCTAGTGTCATAACTGATCGGGATTTTCAAATCCAATTTCTATAACTGGTCGGGATTTTCAAATCCAGTTTTATAACTGGTCAGGATTTTCAAATGCAGTTTCTATAACTGGTCGGGATTTTCAAATCCAGTTTCTATAACTGGTCGGGATTTTCAAATCCAGTTTCTATAACTGGTCGGGATTTTCAAATCCAGTTTTTATAACTGGTCAGGATTTTCAAATCCAGTTTCTATAACTGGTCGGGATTTTCAAATCCAGTTTTATAACTGGTCGGGATTTTCAAATCTAGTTTCTATAACTGGTCGGGATTTTCAAATCCAGTTTCTATAATTGGTCGGGATTTTCAAATCCAGTTTCTATAACTGGTCGGGTTTTTCAAATCCAGTTTCTATAACTCGTCGGGATTTTCAAATCCAGTTTTATAACTGGTCGGGATTTTCAAATCCAGTTTTTATAACTGGTCGGGATTTTCAAATTCAGTTTCTATAACTGGTCAGGATTTTCAAATCCAATTTCTATAACTGGTCGGGATTTTCAAATTTAGTTTTTATAGCTGGTCGGGATTTTCAAATTCAGTGTTATAACTGGTCGGGATTTTCAACTCCAGTTTTTATAACTGGTCGGGATTTTGAAATTCAGTTTCTATAACTGGTTGGGATTTTCAAATCCAGTTTTTATAACTAGTCGGGATTTTCAAATCCAGTTTCTATAACTGGTCCGGATTTTCAAATCCAGTTTTATAACTGGTCGGGATTTTCAAATCTAGTTTCTATAACTGGTCGTGATTTCCAAATCTAGTGTCATAACTGGTCGGGATTTTCAAATCCAATTTCCATAACTGGTCGGGATTTTCAAATCCAGTTTTATAACTGGTCAGGATTTTCAAATCCAGTGTTATAACTGGTCGGGATTTTCAAATCCAGTTTCTATAACTGGTTGGGATTTTCAAATCCAGTTTCTATAACTGGTCGGGATTTTCAAATCCAGTTTTTATAACTGGTCGGGATTTTCAAATTCAGTTTCTATAACTGGTCAGGATTTTCAAATCCAATTTCTATAACTGGTCGGGATTTTCAAATTCAGTTTTTATAGCTGGTCGGGATTTTCAAATTCAGTGTTATAACTGGTCGGGATTTTCAACTCCAGTTTTTATAACTGGTCGGGATTTTGAAATTCAGTTTCTATAACTGGTTGGGATTTTCAAATCCAGTTTTTATAACTAGTCGGGATTTTCAAATCCAGTTTCTATAACTGGTCGAGATTTTCAAATCCAGTTTCTATAACTGGTCGGGATTTTTAAATCCAGTTTTATAACTTGCTTGGATTTTCAAATCCAGTTTTATAACTGGTCGGGATTTTCAAATCCATTTGCTAGAACTGGTCGGGATTTTCAAATCTAGTTTTATAATTGGTAGGGCTTTTCAAATCCAGTGTTATAACTGATCAGGATTTTCAAATTCAGTTTCTATTACTCGTCGGGATTTTCAAATCCAGTTTTATAACTGGTCGGGATTTTCAAATCCAGTTTTTATAACTGGTCAGGATTTTCAAATTCAGTTTCGATAACTGGTCCGGATTTTCAAATCCAGTTTTTATAATTGGTCGGGATTTTCAAATCCAGTTTTTATAACTGGTCGGGATTTTCAAATTCAGTGTTATAACTGGTCGGGATTTTCAAATCCAGTTTCTATAACTGCTCGGGATTTTCAAATTCAGTTTCTATAACTGGTCGGGATTTTGAAATCCAGTTTCTATAACTGGTCGGGATTTTCAAATCCAGTTTTTATAACTGGTCAGGATTTTCAAATCCAGTTTCTATAACTGGTCGGGATTTTCAAATCCAGTTTTATAACTGGTCGGGATTTTCAAATCTATTTTCTATAACTGGTCGGGATTTTCAAATCCAGTTTCTATAACTGGTCGGGATTTTCAAATCCAGTTTCTATAACTGGTCGAGATTTTCAAATCCAGTTTCTATAACTCGTCGGGATTTTCAAATCCAGTTTTATAACTGGTCGGGATTTTTAAATCCAGTTTTTATAACTGGTCGGGATTTTCAAATTCAGTTTCTATAACTGGTCAGGATTTTCAAATCCAATTTCTATAACTGGTCGGGATTTTCAAATTCAGTTTTTATAACTGGTCGGGATTTTCAAATTCAGTGTTATAACTGGTCGGGATTTTCAACTCCAGTTTTTATAACTGGTCGGGATTTTGAAATCCAGTTTCTATAACTGGTTGGGATTTTCAAATCCAGTTTTTATAACTAGTCGGGATTTTCAAAACCAGTTTCTATAACTGGTCGGGATTTTCAAATCCAGTTTTATAACTGGTCGGGATTTTCAAATCCAGTTTCTATAACTGGTCGGGATTTTCAAATCTAGTTTCTATAACTGCTCGGGATTTTCAACTCCAGTTTTTATAACTGTTCGAGATTTTCAAATCCAGTATCTATAACTGGTCGGGATTTTCAAATTCAGTTTTTATAACTGGTCGGGATTTTCAAATTCAGTGTTATAACTGGTCGGGATTTTCAACTCCAGTTTTTATAACTGGTCGGGATTTTCAAATCCAGTTTTATAACTGGTCGGGATTTTCAAATCCAGTTTCTATAACTAGTCGTGATTTCCAAATCTAGTGTCATAAGTGGTCGGGATTTTCAAATCCAATTTCTATAATTGGTCGGGATTTTCAAATCCAGTTTTATAACTGGTCAGGATTTTCAAATGCAGTTTCTATAACTGGTCAGGATTTTTAAATCTAGTTTTATAACTGGTTGAGATTTTCAAATCCAGTTTTTATAACTAGTCGGGATTTTCAAATCCAGTTTCTATAACTGGTCGGAATTTTCAAATGCAGTTTTATAACTGGT
The DNA here is from genome assembly GCF_984573655.1 of Nuphar pumila. Classification (NCBI taxonomy): domain Eukaryota; kingdom Viridiplantae; phylum Streptophyta; class Magnoliopsida; order Nymphaeales; family Nymphaeaceae; genus Nuphar; species Nuphar pumila. Next base: position 66,351,723 of record NC_143258.1, read on the forward strand.
CAGGATTTTCAAATCTAGTTTCTATAACTGGTCGATATTTTCAAATCCAGTTTCTATAACTTATCGGGATTTTCAAATCCAGTTTCTATAACTGCTCGGGATTTTCAAATCCAGTTTTTATAACTGGTCGGGATTTTCAAATTCAGTTTCTATAACTGGTCAGGATTTTCAAATCCAATTTCTATAACTGGTCGGGATTTTCAAATTCAGTTTTTATAGCTGGTCGGGATTTTCAAATTCAGTGTTATAACTGGTCGGGATTTTCAACTCCAGTTTTTATAACTGGTCGGGATTTTGAAATTCAGTTTCTATAACTGGTTGGGATTTTCAAATCCAGTTTTTATAACTAGTCGGGATTTTCAAATCCAGTTTCTATAACTGGTCGGGATTTTCAAATCCAGTTTTATAACTGGTCGGGATTTTCAAATCTAGTTTCTATAACTGGTCGTGATTTCCAAATCTAGTGTCATAACTGGTCGGGATTTTCAAATCCAATTTCTATAATTGGTCGGGATTTTCAAATCCAGTTTTATAACTGGTCAGGATTTTCAAATGCAGTTTCTATAAGTGGTCGGGATTTTTAAATCTAGTTTTATAACTGGTTGGGATTTTCAAATCCAGTTTTTATAACTAGTCGGGATTTTCAAATCCAGTTTCTATAACTGGTCGGGATTTTCAAATGCAGTTTTATAACTGGTCAGGATTTTCAAATCTAGTTTCTATAACTGGTCGATATTTTCAAATCCAGTTTCTATAACTTATCGGGATTTTCAAATCCAGTTTCTATAACTGCTTAGGATTTTCAAATCTAATTTTTATAACTGGTCGGGATTTTCAAATCCAGTTTCTATAACTAGTCAAGATTTTCAAATCCAGTTTCTATAACTGGTCGGGATTTTAAAATCTAGTTTTATAACTGGTTGGGATTTTCAAATCCAGATTTATAACTGGTCGGGATTTTCAAATCCAGTTTCTATAACAGGTCCGGATTTTTAAATCTAGTTTTATAATTGGTCGGGATTTTCAAATCCAGTGTTATAACTGATCAGGATTTTCAAATCCAGTTTCTATAACTGGTCGGGATTTTCAAATCCAGTTTTATAACTCGTCAGGATTTTCAAATCCAGTTTTATAACTGATCGGGATTTTCAAATTCAGTTTCTATAACTGGTCAGGAATTTCAAATCAAGTTTCTATAACTGGTCGGGATTTTCAAATCCAGTTTTTATAACCGGTCGGGATTTTCAAATTCATAGTTATAACTGGTCGGGATTTTGAAATCCAGTTTTTATAACTGGTCGGGATTTTCAATTCCAGATTTTATAACTGGTCGAGATTTTCAAATCCAGTTTCTATAACTGGTCGAGATTTTCAAATCCAGTTTCTATAACTGGTTGAGATTTTCAAATCCAGTTTCTATAACTGGTCAGGATTTTCAAATCCAATTTCTATAACTGGTCGGGATTTTCAACTCCAGTTTTTATAACTGGTCGGGATTTTCAAATCCAGTATCTATAACTGGTCGGGATTTTCAAATCCAGTTTCTATAACTGGTCGGGATTTTCAAATCTAGTGTCATAACTGGTCGGGATTTTTAAATCCAGTTTCTAAACCTCGTCGGGATTTTCAAAACCAGTTTTATAACTGGTCAGGATTTTCAAATCCATTTTCTATAACTGGTCGAGATTTTCAAATCCAGTTTTATAACTGGTCGGGATTTTCAAATCCAGTTTTATAACTGGTCGGGATTTTCAAATCCATTTGCTATAACTGGTCGGGATTTTCAAATCTAGTTTTATAATTGGTCGGAATTTTCAAATCCAGTGTTATAACTGATCAGGATTTTCAAATTCAGTTTCTATAACTCGTCGGGATTTTCAAATCCAGTTTTATAACTGGTCGGGATTTTCAAATCCAGTTTTTATAACTGGTCAGGATTTTCAAATTTAGTTTCTATAACTGGTCAGGATTTTCAAATCCAGTTTTTATAACTGGTCAGGATTTTCAAATCCAGTTTTTATAACTGGACAGGATTTTCAAATTCAGTGTTATAACTGGTCGGGATTTTCAAATTCAGTTTCTATAATTGGTCGAGATTTTCAAATCCAGTTTCTATAACTGGTCGGGATTTTGAAATCCAGTTTCTATAACTGGTCGGGATTTTCAAATTCAGTGTTATAACTGGTCGGGATTTTCAAATCCAATTTCTATAACTGGTCGGGATTTTCAAATCCAGTTTCTATAACTGGTCGGGATTTTGAAATCCAGTTTCTATAACTGGTCGGGATTTTCAAATCCAGTTTTTATAACTGGTCGAGATTTTCAAATCCAGTTTCTATAACTGGTCGAGATTTTCAAATCCAGTTTTATAACTGGTCGGGATTTTCAAATCTAGTTTCTGTAACTGGTCGGGATTTTCAAATCCAGTTTCTATAACCTGTAGGGATTTTCAAATCCAGTTTCAATAACTGGTCGGGATTTTCAAATCTAGTTTTTATAACTGGTCGGAATTTTCAAATCCAGTTTTTTTAACTGGTCGGGATTTTCAAAATTCAGTTTTTACAACTGGTCGGGATTTTCGAATCCAGTTTCTATAACTGGTCGGGATTTTCAAATCCAGTTTCTATAACTGGTCGAGATTTTCAAATCCAGTTTCTATAACTGGTCGTGATTTCCAAATCTAGTGTCATAACTGGTCGGGATTTTCAAATCCAATGTCTATAACTGGTCGGGATTTTCAAATCCAGTTTTATAACTGGTCAGGATTTTCAAATGCAGTTTCTATAACTGGTCGGGATTTTTAAATCTAGTTTTATGACTGGTTGGGATTTTCAAATCCAGATTTATAACTTGTCGGGATTTTCAAATCCAGTTTCTATAACAGGTCCGGATTTTCAAATCTAGTTTTATAATTGGTTGGGATTTTCAAATCCAGTGTTATAACTGATGAGGATTTTCAAATCCAGTTTCTATAACTGGTCGGGATTTTCTAATCCAGTTTTATAACTGGTCGGGATTTTCAAATCCAGTTTTTATAACTGGTCGAGATTTTCAAATCCAGTTTCTATAACTGGTCAGGATTTTCAAATCAAGTTTCTATAACTGGTCGGGATTTTCAAATCCAATTTTTATAACCGGTCGGGATTTTCAAATCTAGTGTCATTACTGGTCGGGATTTTTAAATCCAGTTTCTATAACTGGTCGGGATTTTTAAATCCAGTTTCTATAACTGGTCAAGATTTTTAAATCCAGTTTCTATAACTGGTCGAGATTTTCAAATCCAGTTTTATAACTGGTCAGGATTTTCAAATCCAGTTTCTATAACTGGTCGGGATTTTCAAATCCAGTTTCTATAACTGGTCGGGATTTTTAAATCCAGTTTTATAACTGGTCGGGATTTTCAAATCCAGTTTTATAAGTGGTCGGGATTTTCAAATCCATTTTCTATAACTGGTCGGGATTTTCAAATCTAGTTTTATAATTGGTCGGGATTTTCAAATCCAGTGTCATAACTGATCAGGATTTTCAAATTCAGTTTCTATAACTCGTCGGGATTTTCAAATCCAGTTTTATAACTGGTCGGGATTTTCAAATCCAGTTTTTATAACTGGTCGGGATTTTCAAATTCAGTTTCTATAACTGGTCAGGATTTTCAAATCCAGTTTCTATAACTGGTCGGGATTTTCAAATCCAGTTTTTATAACTGGTCGGGATTTTCAAATTCAGTGTTATAACTGGTCGGGATTTTCAACTCCAGTTTCTATAACTGGTAGAGATTTTGAAATCCAGTTTCTATAACTGTTTGGGATTTTCAAATCCAGTTTTTATAACTGGTCGGGATTTTCAAATCCAGTTTCTATTAATGGTCGGGATTTTCAAATCCAGTTTTATAACTGGTCGGGATTTTCAAATCTAGTTTCTATAACTGGTCGATATTTTCAAATCCAGTTTCTATAACTGGTCGGGATTTTCATATCCAGTTTCTATAATTGGTCGGGATTTTCAAATCTAGTTTTTATTACTGGTCGGGATTTTCAAATCCAGTTTCTATAACTGGTGAGGATTTTCAAATCCAGTTTCTATAACTGGTCGGGACTTTAAAATCCAGTTTCTATAACTGGTCGGGATTTTCAAATCCAGTTTCTATAACTGGTCGGAATTTTCAAATCCAGTTTTTATAACTGGTTGGGATTTTCAAATCCAGTTTCTATAACTGGTCAGGATTTTCAAATCTAGTGTCATAACTGGTCGGGATTTTCAAATCCAGTTTCTATAACTGGTTGGGATTTTCAAATCCAGTTTTATAACTGGTCAGAATTTTCAAATCCAGTTTCTATAACTGGTCGGGATTTTCAACTCCAGTTTCTATAACTGGTCGGGATTTTCAAATCCAGTTATATAGTTGGTCGGGATTTTCAAATCTAGTGTTATAACTGATCAGGATTTTCAAATCTAGTTTCTATAACTGGTCAGGATTTTCAAATCCAGTTTTATAACTTGTCAGGATTTTCAAATCTAGTTTTTGTAACTGGTCGGGATTTTCAAAATTCAGTTTTTACAACTGGTCGGGATTTTCAAATCCAGTTTCTATAACTAGTCGGGATTTTCAAATCCAGTTTCTATAACTGGTCGGGATTTTCAAATCCAGTTTCTATAACTGGTCGGGATTTCAAAATCTAGTGTCATAACTGGTCAGGATTTTCAAATCCAATTTCTATAACTGGTCGGGATTTTCAAATCCAGTTTTATAACTGGTCAGCATTTTGAAATCCAGTTTCTATAACTGGTCGGGATTTTCAAATCCAGTTTTATAACTGGTCGGGATTTTCAAATCCAATTTCTATAACTGGTCTGGATTTTTAAATCTAGTTTTTTAACTGGTTGGGATTTTCAAATCCATATTTATAACTGGTCGGGATTTTCAAATCCAATTTCTATAACAGGTCAGGATTTTCAAATCTAGTTTTATAATTGGTCGGGATTTTCAAATCCAGTGTTATAACTGATCAGGATTTTCAAATCCAGTTTCTATAACTGGTCCGGATTTTCAAATCTAGTTTTATAACTGGTCGGGATTTTTAAATCAATTTTTATAACTGGTCAGGATTTTCAAATCCAGTTTCTATAACTGGTCAGGATTTTCAAATCTAGTTTCTATAACTGGTCAGGGTTTTTAAATCAAGTTTCTATAACTGGTCGGGATTTTCAAATCCAGTTTTTATAACCGGTCGGGATTTTCAAATTCAGTGTTATAACTGGTCGGGATTTTCAAATCCAGTTTCTATAACTGGTCGGGATTTTGAAATCCAGTTTCTATAACTGGTCGGGATTTTTAAATCCAGTTTTATAACTGGTCGGGATTTTCAAATCCAGTTTTATAACTGGTCGGGATTTTCAAATCCATTTTCTATAACTGGTCGGGATTTTGAAATCTAGTTTTATAATTGGTCGAGATTTTCAAATCCAGTGTTATAACTGATCAGGATTTTCAAATCCAGTTTATATAACTGGTCGGGATTTTCAAATCCAGTTTTATAACTGGTCGAGATTTTCAAATCCAGTTTTTATAACCGGTCGGGATTTTCAAATTGAGTGTTATAACTGGTCGGGATTTTCAAATCCAGTTTCTATAATTGGTCGGTATTTTGAAATCCAGTTTCTAAAACTGGTCGGGATTTTCAAATCCAGTGTTATAACTGATCAGGATTTCAAATCCAGTTTCTATAACTGGTCGGGATTTTCAAATCCAGTTTTACAACTGGTCGGGATTTTCAAATCCAGTTTTTATAACTGGTCGGGATTTTCAAATCCAGTTTCTATAACTGGTCAGGATTTTCAAATCAAGTTTCTATAACTCGTCGGGATTTTCAAATCCAGTTTTTATAACCGGTCGGGATTTTCAAATTCAGTGTTATAACTGGTCAGGATTTTCAAATCAAGTTTCTATAACTGGTCGGGATTTTCAAATCCAGTTTTTATAACCGGTCGGGATTTTCAAATTCAGTGTTATAACTGGTCGGGATTTTCAAATCCATTTTCTATAACTGGTCGGGATTTTGAAATCTAGTTTCTATAACTGGTCGGGATTTTCAATTCCAGATTTTATAACTGGTCGGGATTTTCAAATCCAGTTTCTATAACTGGTCGGGATTTTCAAATCCAGTTTCTATAACTGGTCGAGATTTTCAAATCCAGTTTCTATAACTCGTCGGCATTTTCAACACCAGTTGTTATAACTGGTCGGGATTTTCAAATCCAGTATCTATAACTGGTCAGGATTTTCAAATCCAGTTTCTATAACTGATCGGGATTTTCAAATCGAGTTTTATAACTGGTCAGGATTTTCAAATCGAGTTTCTATAACTTGTCAGGATTTTCAAATCCAGTTTCTATAACTAGTCGGGATTTTAAAATCTAGTTTTATAAATGGTTGGGATTTTCAAATCCAGATTTATAAATGGTCGGGATTTTCAAATAGAGTTTCTATAACAGGTCTGGATTTTCAAATCTAGTTTTATAATTGATCAGGATTTTCAATTCCAGTTTCTATAACTGGCCGGGATTTTCAAATCCAGTTTTATAACTGGTCGGGATTTTCAAATCCAGTTTTTATAACTGGTCGTGATTTTCAAATCCAGTTTCTATAATTGGTCGGGATTTTCAAATCTAGTTTTTATTACTGGTCGGAATTTTCAAATCCAGTTTCTATAACTGGTGCGGATTTTCAAATCCAGTTTCTATAACTGGTCGGGATTTTCAAATCCAATTTCTATAACTGGTCGGGATTTTCAAATCCAATTTTTATAACTGGTTGGGATTTTCAAATCCAGTTTCTATAACTGGTCAGGATTTTCAAATCTAGTGTCATAACTGGTCGAGATTTTCAAATCCAGTTTCTATAACTGGTTGGGATTTTCAAATCCAGTTTTATAACTGGTCAGAATTTTCAAATCCAGTTTCTATAACTGGTTGGGATTTTCAACTCCAGTTTCTATAACTGGTCGGGATTTTCAAATCCAGTTATATAGTTGGTCGGGATTTTCAAATCTAGTGTTATAACTGATCAGGATTTTCAAATCTAGTTTCTATAACTGGTCAGGATTTTCAAATCCAGTTTTATAACTTGTGGTGATTTTCAAATCTAGTTTTTGTAACTGGTCGGGATTTTCAAAATTTAGTTTTTACAACTGGTCGGGATTTTCTAATCCAGTTTTTACAACTGGTCGGGATTTTCAAATCAAGTTTCTATAACTGGTCGGGATTTTCAAATCCAGTTTCTATAACTGGTCGGGATTTCAAAATCTAGTGTCATAACTGGTCGGGATTTTCAAATCCAATTTCTATAACTGGTCGGGATTTTCAAATCCAGTTTTATAACTGGTCAGCATTTTAAAATCCAGTTTCTATAACTGGTCGGGATTTTCAAATCCAGTTTTATAACTGGTCGGGATTTTCAAATCCAATTTCTATAACTGGTCTGGATTTTTAAATCTAGTTTTTTAACTGGTTGAGATTTTCAAATCCAGATTTATAACTGGTCGGGATTTTCAAATCCAATTTCTATAACAGGTAAGGATTTTCAAATCTAGTTTTATAATTGGTCGGGATTTTCAAATCCAGTGTTATAACTGATCAGGATTTTCAAATCCAGTTTCTATAACTGGTCGGGATTTTCAAATCTAGTTTTATAACTGGTCGGGATTTTTAAATCAATTTTTATAACTTGTCAGGATTTTCAAATCCAGTTTCTATAACTGGTCAGGATTTTCAAATCTAGTTTCTATAACTGGTCGAGATTTTCAAATCCAGTTTTATAACTGGTCGAGATTTTCAAATCCAGTTTTTATAACTGGTCGAGATTTTCAAATCTAGTTTTTATAACCGGTCGGGATTTTCAAATTGAGTGTTATAACTGGTCGGGATTTTCAAATCCAGTTTCTATAATTGGTCGGTATTTTGAAATCCAGTTTCTATAACTGGTCGGGATTTTCAAATCCAGTGTTATAACTGATCAGGATTTTCAAATCCAGTTTCTATAACTGGTCGGGATTTTCAAATCCAGTTTTACAACTGGTCGGGATTTTCAAATCCAGTTTTTATAACTGGTCGGGATTTTCAAATCCAGTTTCTATAACTGGTCAGGATTTTCAAATCAAGTTTCTATAACTCGTCGGGATTTTCAAATCCAGTTTTTATAACCGGTCGGGATTTTCAAATTCAGTGTTATAACTGGTCAGGATTTTCAAATCAAGTTTCTATAACTGGTCGGGATTTTCAAATCCAGTTTTTATAACCGGTCGGGATTTTCAAATTCAGTGTTATAACTGGTCGGGATTTTCAAATCCATTTTCTATAACTGGTCGGGATTTTGAAATCTAGTTTCTATAACTGGTCGGGATTTTCAATTCCAGATTTTATAACTGGTCGGGATTTTCAAATCCAGTTTCTATAACTGGTCGGGATTTTCAAATCCAGTTTCTATAACTGGTCGAGATTTTCAAATCCAGTTTCTATAACTCGTCGGCATTTTCAACACCAGTTGTTATAACTGGTCGGGATTTTCAAATCCAGTATCTATAACTGGTCAGGATTTTCAAATCTAGTTTCTATAACTGATCGGGATTTTCAAATCGAGTTTTATAACTGGTCAGGATTTTCAAATCCAGTTTCTATAACTGGTCAGGATTTTCAAATCCAGTTTCTATAACTAGTCGGGATTTTAAAATCTAGTTTTATAACTGGTTGGGATTTTCAAATCCAGATTTATAAATGGTCGGGATTTTCAAATCCAGTTTCTATAACAGGTCTGGATTTTCAAATCTAGTTTTATAATTGGTCGGGATTTTCAAATCCAGTGTTATAACTGATCAGGATTTTCAATTCCAGTTTCTATAACTGGCCGGGATTTTCAAATCCAGTTTTATAACTGGTCGGGATTTTCAAATCAAGTTTTTATAACTGGTCGTGATTTTCAAATCCAGTTTCTATAATTGGTCGGGATTTTCAAATCTAGTTTTTATTACTGGTCGGGATTTTCAAATCCAGTTTCTATAACTGGTGAGGATTTTCAAATCCAGTTTCTATAACTGGTCGGGATTTTAAAATCCAGTTTCTATAACTGGTCGGGATTTTCAAATCCAGTTTCTATAACTGGTCGGGATTTTCAAATCCAGTTTTTATAACTGGTTGGGATTTTCAAATCCAGTTTCTATAACTGGTCAGGATTTTCAAATCTAGTGTCATAACTGGTCGGGATTTTCAAATCCAGTTTCTATAACTGGTTGGGTTTTCAAATCCAGTTTTATAACTGGTCAGAATTTTCAAATCCAGTTTCTATAACTGGTCGGGATTTTCAACTCCAGTTTCTATAACTGGTCGGGATTTTCAAATCCAGTTATATAGTTGGTCGGGATTTTCAAATCTAGTGTTATAACTTATCAGGATTTTCAAATTTAGTTTCTATAACTGGTCAGGATTTTCAAATCCAGTTTTATAACTTGTGGTGATTTTCAAATCTAGTTTTTGTAACTGGTCGGGATTTTCAAAATTCAGTTTTTACAACTGGTCGGGATTTTTAAATCCAGTTTTTACAACTGGTCGGGATTTTCAAATCCAGTTTTTACAACTGGTCGGGATTTTCAAATCCAGTTTCTATAACTGGTCGGGATTTTCAAATCCAGTTTCTATAACTGGTCGGGATTTCAAAATCTAGTGTCATAACTGGTCGGGATTTTCAAATCCAATTTCTATAACTGGTCGGGATTTTCAAATCCAGTTTTATAACTGGTCAGCATTTTGAAATCCAGTTTCTATAACTGGTCGGGATTTTCAAATCCAGTTTTATAACTGGTCGGGATTTTCAAATCCAATTTCTATAACTGGTCTGGATTTTTAAATCTAGTTTTTTAACTGGTTGGGATTTTCAAATCCAGATTTATAACTGGTCGGGATTTTCAAATCCAATTTCTATAACAGGTCAGGATTTTCAAATCTAGTTTTATAATTGGTCGGGATTTTCAAATCCAGTGTTATAACTGATCAGGATTTTCAAATCCAGTTTCTATAACTGGTCGGGATTTTCAAATCTAGTTTTATAACTGGTCGGGATTTTTAAATCAATTTTTATAACTGGTCAGGATTTTCAAATCTAGTTTCTATAACTGGTCAGGATTTTCAAATCTAGTTTCTATAAATGGTCAGGGTTTTCAAATCAAGTTTCTATAACTGGTCGGGATTTTCAAATCCAGTTTTTATAACCGGTCGGGATTTTCAAATTCAGTGTTATAACTGGTCGGGATTTTGAAATCCAGTTTCTATAACTGGTCGGGATTTTTAAATGCAGTTTTATAACTGGTCGGGATTTTCAAATCCAGTTTTATAACTGGTCGGGATTTTCAAATCCATTTTCTATAACTGGTCGGGATTTTGAAATCTAGTTTTATAATTGGTCGAGATTTTCAAATCCAGTGTTATAACTGATCAGGATTTTCAAATCCAGTTTCTATAACTGGTCGGGATTTTCAAATCCAGTTTTATAACTGGTCGAGATTTTCAAATCCAGTTTTTATAACCGGTCGGGATTTTCAAATTGAGTGTTATAACTGGTCAGGATTTTCAAATCCAGTTTCTATAATTGGTCGGTATTTTGAAATCCAGTTTCTATAACTGGTCGGGATTTTCAAATCCAGAGTTATAACTGATCAGGATTTTCAAATCCAGTTTCTATAACTGGTCGGGATTTTCAAATCCAGTTTTACAACTGGTCGGGATTTTCAAATCCAGTTTTTATAACTGGTCGGGATTTTCAAATCCAGTTTCTATAACTGGTCAGGATTTTCAAATCAAGTTTCTATAACTCGTCGGGATTTTCAAATCCAGTTTTTATAACCGGTCGAGATTTTCAAATTCAATGTTATAACTGGTCAGGATTTTCAAATCAAGTTTCTATAACTGGTCGGGATTTTCAAATCCAGTTTTTATAACCGGTCGGGATTTTCAAATTCAGTGTTATAACTGGTCGGGATTTTCAAATCCATTTTCTATAACTGGTCGGGATTTTGAAATCTAGTTTCTATAACTGGTCGGGATTTTCAATTCCAGATTTTATAACTGGTCGGGATTTTCAAATCCAGTTTCTATAACTGGTCGGGATTTTCAAATCCAGTTTCTATAACTGGTCGAGATTTTCAAATCCAGTTTCTATAACTCGTCGGCATTTTCAACACCAGTTGTTATAACTGGTCGGGATTTTGAAATCCTGTATCTATAACTGGTCAGGATTTTCAAATCCAGTTTCTATAACTGATCGAGATTTTCAAATCCAGTTTTATAACTGGTCGGGATTTTCAAATCCAGTTTCTATAACTGGTCAGGATTTTCAAATCCAGTTTTTATAACTAGTCGGGATTTTAAAATCTAGTTTTATAACTGGTTGGGATTTTCAAATCCAGATTTATAACTGGTCGGGATTTTCAAATCCAGTTTCTATAACAGGTCTGGATTTTCAAATCTAGTTTTATAATTGGTCGGGATTTTCAAATCCAGTCTTATAACTGATCAGGATTTTCAATTCCAGTTTCTATAACTGGCCGGGATTTTCAAATCTTGTTTTATAACTGGTCAGGATTTTCAAATCCAGTTTTTATAACTGGTCGTGATTTTCAAATCCAGTTTCTATAACTGGTCAGGATTTTCAAATCAAGTTTCTATAACTGGTCAGGATTTTCAAATCCAGTTTTTATAACCGGTCAGGATTTTCAAATTCAGTGTTATAACTGGTCGGGATTTTAAAATCTAGTTTCTATAACTGGTCGGGATTTTCAATTCCAGATTTTATAACTGGTCGGGATTTTCAAATCCAGTTTCTATAACTGGTAGGGATTTTCAAATCTAGTTTCTATAACTGGTCGAGATTTTCAAATCCAGTTTCTATAACTGGTCGGGATTTTCAAATCTAATTTCTATAACTGGTCGGGATTTTTAACTCCAGTTTTTATAACTGGTCGAGATTTTCAAATCCAGTATCTATAACTGGTCGGGATTTTCAAATCCAGTTTCTATAACTAGTCGGGATTTTCAAATCTAGTGTCATAACTGGTCGGGATTTTTAAATCCAGTTTCTATAACTGGTCGGGATTTTCAAAACCAGTTTTATAACTGGTCAGGATTTTCAAATCCAGTTTCTATAACTGATCGGGATTTTCAAATACATGTTTATAAGTGGTTGGGATTTTCAAATCCAGTTTCTATAACTGGTCGGGATTTTTAAATCCAGTTTTATAACTGGTCGGGATTTTCAAATCCAGTTTTATAACTGTTCGGGATTTTCAAATCCATTTGCTATAACTGGTCGGGATTTTCAAATCTAGTTTTATAATTGGTGGGGATTTTCAAATCCAGTGTTATAACTGATCAGGATTTTCAAATTCAGTTTCTATAACTCGTCGGGATTTTCAAATCCAGTTTTATAACTGGTCAAAATTTTCAAATCCAGTTTTTATAACTGGTCAGGATTTTCAAATTCAGTTTTTATAACTGGTCAGGATTTTCAAATCCAGTTTCTATAACTAGTCGGGATTTTCACATCCAGTTTTTATAACTGGTCGGGATTTTCAAATTCAGTTTCTATAACTGGTCGGGATTTTCAAATCCAGTTTCTATAACTGGTCGGGATTTTGAAATCCAGTTTCTATAACTGGTCGGGATTTTCAAATCCAGTTTTTATAACTGATCGGGATTTTCAAATCCAGTTTTTATAACTGGTCGGGATTTTCAAATCCAGTTTTATAACTGGTCGGGATTTTCAAATCTAGTTTATATAACTGGTCGGGATTTTCAAATCCAGTTTCTATAACTGATCGGGATTTTCAAATCTAGTTTCTATAACTGGTCGGGATTTTCAAATCCTGTTTCTATAACTGGTCGGGATTTTCAAATCTAGTTTCTATAACTGGTCGGGATTTTCAAATCCAGTTTATATAACTGGTCGTGATTTCCAAATCTAGTGTCATAACTGGTCGGGATTTTCAAATCCAATTTCTATGACTGGTCGGGATTTTCAAATCCAGTTTTATAACTGGTCAGGATTTTCAAATGCAGTTTCTATAACTGGTCGGGATTTTAAAATCTAGTTTTATAACTGGTTGGGATTTTCAAATCCAGATTTATAACTGGTCGGGATTTTCAAATCCAGTTTCTATAACAGGTCCGGATTTTCAAATCTAGTTTTATAATTGGTCGGGATTTTCAAATCCAGTGTTATAACTGATCAGGATTTTCAAATCCAGTTTCTATAACAGGTCGGGATTTTCAAATCCAGTTTTATAACTGGTCGGGATTTTCAAATCCAGTTTTTATAACTGGTCGGGATTTTCAAATCCAGTTTCTATAACTGGTCGGGATTTTCAACTCCAGTTTTTATAACTGATCGGGATTTTCAAATCTAGTATCTATAACAGGTCGGGATTTTCAAATCTAGTGTCATAACTGGTCGGAATTTTTAAATCCAGTTTCTATAACTGGTCGATATTTTCAAATCCAGTTTTATAACTGGTCAGGATTTTCAAATCCAGTTTCTATAACTGGTCAGGATTTTCAAATCCAGTTTCTATAACTAGTCGGGATTTTAAAATCTAGTTTTATAAATGGTTGGGATTTTCAAATCCAGAATTATAAATGGTCGGGATTTTCAAATAGAGTTTCTATAACAGGTCTGGATTTTCAAATCTAGTTTTATAATTGGTCGGGATTTTCAAATCCAGTGTTATAACTGATCAGGATTTTCAATTCCAGTTTCTATAACTGGCCGGGATTTTCAAATCCAGTTTTATAACTGGTCGGGATTTTCAAATCCAGTTTTTATAACTGGTCGTGATTTTCAAATCCAGTTTCTATAATTGGTCGGGATTTTCAAATCTAGTTTTTATTACTGGTCGGGATTTTCAAATCCAGTTTCTATAACTGGTGCGGATTTTCAAATCCAGTTTCTATAACTGGTCGGGATTTTAAAATCCAGTTTCTATAACTGGTCGGGATTTTCAAATCCAGTTTCTATAACTGGTCGGGATTTTCAAATCCAGTTTTTATAACTGGTTGGGATTTTCAAATCCAGTTTCTATAACTGGTCAGGATTTTCAAATCTAGTGACATAACTGGTCGGGATTTTCAAATCCAGTTTCTATAACTGGTTGGGATTTTCAAATCCAGTTTTATAACTGGTCAGAATTTTCAAATCCAGTTTCTATAACTGGTTGGGATTTTCAACTCCAGTTTCTATAACTGGTCGGGATTTTCAAATCCAGTTATATAGTTGGTCGGGATTTTCAAATCTAGTGTTATAACTGATCAGGATTTTCAAATCTAGTTTCTATAACTGGTCAGGATTTTCAAATCCAGTTTTATAACTTGTGGTGATTTTCAAATCTAGTTTTTGTAACTGGTCGGGATTTTCAAAATTCAGTTTTTACAACTGGTCGGGATTTTCAAATCCAGTTTTTACAACTGGTCGGGATTTTCAAATCAAGTTTCTATAACTGGTCGGGATTTTCAAATCCAGTTTCTATAACTGGTCGGGATTTCAAAATCTAGTGTCATAACTGGTCGGGATTTTCAAATCCAATTTCTATAACTGGTCGGGATTTTCAAATCCAGTTTTATAACTGGTCAGCATTTTCAAATCCAGTTTTATAACTGGTCGGGATTTTCAAATCCAATTTCTATAACTGGTCTGGATTTTTAAATCTAGTTTTTTAACTGGTTGGGATTTTCAAATCCAGATTTATAACTGGTCGGGATTTTCAAATCCAATTTCTATAACAGGTCAGGTTTTTCAAATCTAGTTTTATAATTGGTCGGGATTTTCAAATCCAGTGTTATAACTGATCAGGATTTTCAAATCCAGTTTCTATAACTGGTCGGGATTTTCAAATCTAGTTTTATAACTGGTCGGGATTTTTAAATCAATTTTTATAACTGGTCAGGATTTTCAAATCCAGTTTCTATAACTGGTCAGGATTTTCAAATCTAGTTTCTATAACTGGTCGAGATTTTCAAATCCAGTTTTATAACTGGTCGAGATTTTCAAATCCAGTTTTTATAACTGGTCGAGATTTTCAAATCCAGTTTTTATAACCGGTCGGGATTTTCAAATTGAGTGTTATAACTGGTCGGGATTTTCAAATCCAGTTTCTATAATTGGTCGGTATTTTGAAATCCAGTTTCTATAACTGGTCGGGATTTTCAAATCCAGTGTTATAACTGATCAGGATTTTCAAATCCAGTTTCTATAACTGGTCGGGATTTTCAAATCCAGTTTTACAACTGGTCGGGATTTTCAAATCCAGTTTTTATAACTGGTCGGGATTTTCAAATCCAGTTTCTATAACTGGTCAGGATTTTCAAATCAAGTTTCTATAACTCGTCGGGATTTTCAAATCCAGTTTTTATAACCGGTCGGGATTTTCAAATTCAGTGTTATAACTGGTCAGGATTTTCAAATCAAGTTTCTATAACTGGTCGGGATTTTCAAATCCAGTTTTTATAACCGGTCGGGATTTTCAAATTCAGTGTTATAACTGGTCGGGATTTTCAAATCCATTTTCTATAACTGGTCGGGATTTTGAAATCTAGTTTCTATAACTGGTCGGGATTTTCAATTCCAGATTTTATAACTTGTCGGGATTTTCAAATCCAGTTTCTATAACTGGTCGGGATTTTCAAATCCAGTTTCTATAACTGGTCGAGATTTTCAAATCCAGTTTCTATAACTCGTCGGCATTTTCAACACCAGTTGTTATAACTGGTCGGGATTTTCAAATCCAATATCTATAACTGGTCAGGATTTTCAAATCCAGTTTCTATAACTGATCGAGATTTTCAAATCGAGTTTTATAACTGGTCAGGATTTTCAAATCCAGTTTCTATAACTGGTCAGGATTTTCAAATCCAGTTTCTATAACTAGTCGGGATTTTAAAATCTAGTTTTATAACTGGTTGGGATTTTCAAATCCAGATTTATAAATGGTCGGGATTTTCAAATCCAGTTTCTATAACAGGTCTGGATTTTCAAATCTAGTTTTATAATTGGTCGGGATTTTCAAATCCAGTGTTATAACTGATCAGGATTTTCAATTCCAGTTTCTATAACTGGCCGGGATTTTCAAATCCAGTTTTATAACTGGTCGGGATTTTCAAATCCAGTTTTTATAACTGGTCGTGATTTTCAAATCCAGTTTCTATAATTGGTCGGGATTTTCAAATCTCGTTTTTATTACTGGTCGGGATTTTCAAATCCAGTTTCTATAACTGGTGAGGATTTTCAAATCCAGTTTCTATAACTGGTCGAGATTTTAAAATCCAGTTTCTATAACTGGTCGGGATTTTCAAATCCAGTTTCTATAACTGGTCGGGATTTTCAAATCCAGTTTTTATAACTGGTTGGGATTTTCAAATCCAGTTTCTATAACTGGTCAGGATTTTCAAATCTAGTGTCATAACTGGTCGGGATTTTCAAATCCAGTTTCTATAACTGGTTGGGATTTTCAAATCTAGTTTTATAACTGGTCAGAATTTTCAAATCCAGTTTCTATAACTGGTCGGGATTTTCAACTCCAGTTTCTATAACTGGTCGGGATTTTCAAATCCAGTTATATAGTTGGTCGGGATTTTAAAATCTAGTGTTATAACTGATCAGGATTTTCAAATTTAGTTTCTATAACTGGTCAGGATTTTCAAATCCAGTTTTATAACTTGTCGGGATTTTCAAATCTAGTTTTTGTAACTGGTCGGGATTTTCAAAATTCAGTTTTTACAACTGGTCGGGATTTTCAAATCCAGTTTTTACAACTGGTCGGGATTTTCAAATCCAGTTTCTATAACTGGTCGGGATTTTCAAATCCAGTTTCTATAACTGGTCGGGATTTCAAAATCTAGTGTCATAACTGGTCGGGATTTTCAAATCCAATTTCTATAACTGGTCGGGATTTTCAAATCCAGTTTTATAACTGGTCAGCATTTTGAAATCCAGTTTCTATAACTGGTCGGGATTTTCAAATCCAGTTTTATAACTGGTCGGGATTTTCAAATCCAATTTCTATAACTGGTCTGGATTTTCAAATCTAGTTTTTTAACTGGTTGGGATTTTCAAATCCAGATTTATAACTGGTCGGGATTTTCAAATCCAATTTCTATAACAGGTCAGGATTTTCAAATCTAGTTTTATAATTGGTCGGGATTTTCAAATCCAGTGTTATAACTTATCAGGATTTTCAAATCCAGTTTCTATAACTGGTCGGTATTTTCAAATCTAGTTTTATAACTGGTCGGGATTTTTAAATCAATTTTTATAACTGGACAGGATTTTCAAATCCAGTTTCTATAACTGGTCAGGATTTTCAAATCTAGTTTCTATAAATGGTCAGGGTTTTCAAATCAAGTTTCTATAACTGGTCGGGATTTTCAAATCCAGTTTTTATAACCGGTCGGGATTTTCAAATTCAGTGTTATAACTGGTCGGGATTTTCAAATCCAGTTTCTATAACTGGTCGGGATTTTGAAATCCAGTTTCTATAACTGGTCGGGATTTTTAAATCCAGTTTTATAACTGGTCGGGATTTTCAAATCCAGTTTTATAACTGGTCGGGATTTTCAAATCCATTTTCTATAACTGGTCGGGATTTTGAAATCTAGTTTTATAATTGATCGAGATTTTCAAATCCAGTGTTATAACTGATCAGGATTTTCAAATCCAGTTTCTATAACTGGTCGGGATTTTCAAATCCAGTTTTATAACTGGTCGAGATTTTCAACTCCAGTTTTTATAACCGGTCGGGATTTTCAAATTGAGTGTTATAACTGGTCGGGATTTTCAAATCCAGTTTTTATAATTGGTCGGTATTTTGAAATCCAGTTTCTATAACTGGTCGGGATTTTCAAATCCAGTGTTATAACTGATCAGGATTTTCAAATCCAGTTTCTATAACTGGTCGGGATTTTCAAATCCAGTTTTACAACTGGTCGGGATTTTCAAATCCAGTTTTTATAACTGGTCGGGATTTTCAAATCCAGTTTCTATAACTGGTCAGGATTTTCAAATCAAGTTTCTATAACTCGTCGGGATTTTCAAATCCAGTTTTTATAACCGGTCGAGATTTTCAAATTCAATGTTATAACTGGTCAGGATTTTCAAATCAAGTTTCTATAACTGGTCGGGATTTTCAAATCCAGTTTTTATAACCGGTCGGGATTTTCAAATTCAGTGTTATAACTGGTCGGGATTTTCAAATCCATTTTCTATAACTAGTCGGGATTTTGAAATCTAGTTTCTATAACTGGTCGGGATTTTCAATTCCAGATTTTATAACTGGTCGGGATTTTCAAATCCAGTTTCTATAACTGGTCGGGATTTTCAAATCCAGTTTCTATAACTGGTCGAGATTTTCAAATCCAGTTTCTATAACTCGTCGGCATTTTCAACACCAGTTGTTATAACTGGTCGGGATTTTGAAATCCTGTATCTATAACTGGTCAGGATTTTCGAATCCAGTTTCTATAACTGATCGAGATTTTCAAATCCAGTTTTATATCTGGTCGGGATTTTCAAATCCAGTTTCTATAACTGGTCAGGATTTTCAAATCCAGTTTTTATAACTAGTCGGGATTTTAAAATCTAGTTTTATAACTGTTTGGGATTTTCAAATCCAGATTTATAATTGGTCGGGATTTTCAAATCCAGTTTCTATAACAGGTCTGGATTTTCAAATCTAGTTTTATAATTGGTCGGGATTTTCAAATCCAGTGTTATAACTGATCAGGATTTTCAATTCCAGTTTCTATAACTGGCCGGGATTTTCAAATCCTGTTTTATAACTGGTCTGGATTTTCAAATCCAGTTTTTATAACTGGTCGTGATTTTCAAATCCAGTTTCTATAACTGGTCAGGATTTTCAAATCAAGTTTCTATAACTGGTCAGGATTTTCAAATCCAGTTTTTATAACCGGTCGGGATTTTCAAATTCAGTGTTATAACTGGTCGGGATTTTAAAATCTAGTTTCTATAACTGGTCGGGATTTTCAATTCCAGATTTTATAACTGGTCGGGATTTTCAAATCCAGTTTCTATAACTGGTCGGGATTTTCAAATCTAGTTTCTATAACTGGTCGGGATTTTCAAATCTAGTTTCTATAACTGGTCGGGATTTTTAACTCCAGTTTTTATAACTGGTCGAGATTTTCAAATCCAGTATCTATAACTGGTCGGGATTTTCAAATCCAGTTTCTATAACTAGTCGGGATTTTCAAATCTAGTGTCATAACTGGTCGGGATTTTTAAATCCAGTTTCTATAACTGGTCGGGATTTTCAAAACCAGTTTTATAACTGGTCAGGATTTTCAAATCCAGTTTCTATAACTGATCGGGATTTTCAAATCCAGGTTTATAAGTGGTTGGGATTTTCAAATCCAGTTTCTATAACTGGTCGGGATTTTTAAATCTAGTTTTATAACTGGGCGGGATTTTCAAATCCAGTTTTATAACTGTTCGGGATTTTCAAATCCATTTGCTATAACTGGTCGGGATTTTCAAATCTAGTTTTATAATTGGTGGGGATTTTCAAATCCAGTGTTATAACTGATCAGGATTTTCAAATTCAGTTTCTATAACTCGTCGGGATTTTCAAATCCAGTTTTATAACTGGTCGGGATTTTCAAATCCAGTTTTTATAACTGGTCAGGATTTTCAAATTCAGTTTTTATAACTGGTTAGGATTTTCAAATACAGTTTCTATAACTAGTCGGGATTTTCACATCCAGTTTTTATAACTGGTCAGGATTTTCAAATTCAGTTTCTATAACTGGTCGGGATTTTCAAATCCAGTTTCTATAACTGGTCGGGATTTTGAAATCCAGTTTCTATAACTGGTCGGGATTTTCAAATCCAGTTTTTATAACTGATCGGGATTTTCAAATCCAGTTTTTATAACTGGTCGGGATTTTCAAATCCAGTTTTATAACTGGTCGGGATTTTCAAATCTAGTTTATATAACTGGTCGGGATTTTCAAATCCAGTTTCTATAACTGATCGGGATTTTCAAATCTAGTTTCTATAACTGGTCGGGATTTTCAAATCCTGTTTCTATAACTGGTCGGGATTTTCAAATCTAGTTTCTATAACTGGTCGGGATTTTCAAATCCAGTTTATATAACTGGTCGTGATTTCCAAATCTACTGTCATAACTGGTCGGGATTTTCAAATCCAATTTCTATGACTGGTCGGGATTTTCAAATCCAGTTTTATAACTGGTCAGGATTTTCAAATGCAGTTTCTATAACTGGTCGGGATTTTTAAATCTAGTTTTATAACTGGTTGGGATTTTCAAATCCAGATTTATAACTGGTCGGGATTTTCAAATCCAGTTTCTATAACAGGTCCGGATTTTCAAATCTAGTTTTATAATTGGTCGGGATTTTCAAATCCAGTGTTATAACTGATCAGGATTTTCAAATCCAGTTTCTATAACAGGTCGGGATTTTCAAATCCAGTTTTATAACTGGTCGGGATTTTCAAATCCAGTTTTTATAACTGGTCGGGATTTTCAAATCCAGTTTCTATAACTGGTCGGGATTTTCAACTCCAGTTTTTATAACTGATCGGGATTTTCAAATCTAGTATCTATAACAGGTCGGGATTTTCAAATCTAGTGTCATAACTGGTTGGAATTTTTAAATCCAGTTTCTATAACTGGTCGAGATTTTCAAATCCAGTTTTATAACTGGTCAGGATTTTCAAATCCAGTTTCTATAACTGGTCAGGATTTTCAAATCCAGTTTTATAACTGGTCGGGATTTTCAAATCCAGTTTCTATAACTGGTCGGGATTTTTAAATCCAGTTTTATAACTGGTCAGGATTTTCAAATTCAGTTTTTATAACTGGTCGGGATTTTCTAATCCAGTTTCTATAACTGGTCAGGATTTTCAAATCAAGTTTCTATAACTGGTCCGGATTTTCAAATCCAATTTTTATAACCGGTCGGAATTTTCAAATTCAGTGTTATAACTGGTCGGGATTTTCAAATCCAGTTTCTGTAACTGGTCGGGATTTTGAAATCCAGTTTCTATAACTGGTCGGGATTTTCAATTCCAGATTTTATAACTGGTCGGGATTTTCAAATCCAGTTTCTATAACTGGTCGGGATTTTCAAATCTAGTTTCTATAATTGGTCGAGATTTTCAAATCCAGTTTCTATAACTGGTCGGGATTTTCAAATCCAGTTTTTATAACTGGTCGGGATTTTCAACTCCTGTTTTTATAACTGGTCGGGATTTTCAAATCAAGTATCTATAACAGGTCAGGATTTTCAAATCTAGTGTCATAACTGGTCGGGATTTCTAAATCCAGTTTCTATAACTGGTCGGGATTTTCAAATTCAGTTTTATAACTGGTTAGGATTTTCAAATCCAGTTTCTATAACTGGTCGAGATTTTCCAATCCAGTTTCTATAACTGGTCAGGATTTTTAAATCCAGTTTTATAACTGGTCGGGATTTTCAAATCCAGATTTATAACTGGTCGGGATTTTCAAATCCATTTTCTATAACTGGTCGGGATTTTCTAATCTAGTTTTATAATTGGTCGGGATTTTCAAATCCAGTGTTATAGCTGATCGGGATTTTGAAATCCAGTTTCTATAACTGGTCGGGATTTTGAAATCCAGTTTCTATAACTGGTCGGGATTTTGAAATCCAGTTTCTAAAAATGGTCAGGATTTTCAAATCCAGTTTTTATAACTGGTCGGGATTTTCAAATCCAGTTTCTATAACTGGTCAGGATTTTCAAATCCAGTTTCTATAACTGGTCGGGATTTTCAAATCCAGTTTCTATAACTGGTCGGGATTTTCAAATACAGTTTCTATAACTCGTCGGCATTTTCAACACCAGTTGTTATAACTGGTCGGGATTTTGAAATCCAGTATCTATAACTGGTCAAGATTTTCAAATCCAGTTTCTATAACTGATCGGGATTTTTAAATCCAGTTTTATAACTGGTCGGGATTTTCAAATCC
The DNA here is from genome assembly GCF_984573655.1 of Nuphar pumila. Classification (NCBI taxonomy): domain Eukaryota; kingdom Viridiplantae; phylum Streptophyta; class Magnoliopsida; order Nymphaeales; family Nymphaeaceae; genus Nuphar; species Nuphar pumila. The sequence continues at coordinate 66,373,779 of NC_143258.1, forward strand.
AGTTTCTATAACTGGTCAGGATTTTCAAATCCAGTTTTTATAACTAGTCGGGATTTTAAAATCTAGTTTTATAACTGGTTGGGATTTTCAAATCCAGATTTATAACTGGTCGGGATTTTCAAATCCAGTTTCTATAACAGGTCTGGATTTTCAAATCTAGTTTTATAATTGGTCGGGATTTTCAAATCCAGTGTTGTAACTGATCAGGATTTTCAATTCCAGTTTCTATAACTGGCCGGGATTTTCAAATCCTGTTTTATAACTGGTCGGGATTTTCAAATCCAGTTTTTATAACTGGTCGGGATTTTCAAATCCAGATTCTATAACTGGTCAGGATTTTCAAATCAAGTTTCTATAACTGGTTAGGATTTTCAAATATGGTTTTTATAACCGGTCGGGATTTTCAAATTCAGTGTTATAACTGGTCGGGATTTTGAAATCCAGTTTCTATAACTGGTCGGGATTTTCAATTCCAGATTTTATAACTGGTCGGGATTTTCAAATCCAGTTTCTATAACTGGTCGAGATTTTCAAATCCAGTTTCTATAACTGGTCGAGATTTTCAAATCCAGTTTCTATAACTGGTCGGGATTTTCAAATCCAGTTTCTATAACTGGTCTAGATTTTCAACTCCAGTTTTTATAACTGGTCGGGATTTTCAAATCCAGTATCTATAACTGGTCGGGATTTTGAAATCCAGTTTCTATAACTGGTCGGGATTTTGAAATCCAGTTTCTAAAAATGGTCAGGATTTTCAAATCCAGTATCTATAACTGGTCGGGATTTTGAAATCCTGTATCTATAACTGGTCAGGATTTTCGAATCCAGTTTCTATAACTGATCGAGATTTTCAAATCCAGTTTTATATCTGGTCGGGATTTTCAAATCCAGTTTCTATAACTGGTCAGGATTTTCAAATCCAGTTTTTATAACTAGTCGGGATTTTAAAATCTAGTTTTATAACTGTTTGGGATTTTCAAATCCAGATTTATAATTGGTCGGGATTTTCAAATCCAGTTTCTATAACAGGTCTGGATTTTCAAATCTAGTTTTATAATTGGTCGGGATTTTCAAATCCAGTGTTATAACTGATCAGGATTTTCAATTCCAGTTTCTATAACTGGCCGGGATTTTCAAATCCTGTTTTATAACTGGTCTGGATTTTCAAATCCAGTTTTTATAACTGGTCGTGATTTTCAAATCCAGTTTCTATAACTGGTCAGGATTTTCAAATCAAGTTTCTATAACTGGTCAGGATTTTCAAATCCAGTTTTTATAACCGGTCGGGATTTTCAAATTCAGTGTTATAACTGGTCGGGATTTTAAAATCTAGTTTCTATAACTGGTCGGGATTTTCAATTCCAGATTTTATAACTGGTCGGGATTTTCAAATCCAGTTTCTATAACTGGTCGGGATTTTCAAATCTAGTTTCTATAACTGGTCGGGATTTTCAAATCTAGTTTCTATAACTGGTCGGGATTTTTAACTCCAGTTTTTATAACTGGTCGAGATTTTCAAATCCAGTATCTATAACTGGTCGGGATTTTCAAATCCAGTTTCTATAACTAGTCGGGATTTTCAAATCTAGTGTCATAACTGGTCGGGATTTTTAAATCCAGTTTCTATAACTGGTCGGGATTTTCAAAACCAGTTTTATAACTGGTCAGGATTTTCAAATCCAGTTTCTATAACTGATCGGGATTTTCAAATCCAGGTTTATAAGTGGTTGGGATTTTCAAATCCAGTTTCTATAACTGGTCGGGATTTTTAAATCTAGTTTTATAACTGGGCGGGATTTTCAAATCCAGTTTTATAACTGTTCGGGATTTTCAAATCCATTTGCTATAACTGGTCGGGATTTTCAAATCTAGTTTTATAATTGGTGGGGATTTTCAAATCCAGTGTTATAACTGATCAGGATTTTCAAATTCAGTTTCTATAACTCGTCGGGATTTTCAAATCCAGTTTTATAACTGGTCGGGATTTTCAAATCCAGTTTTTATAACTGGTCAGGATTTTCAAATTCAGTTTTTATAACTGGTTAGGATTTTCAAATACAGTTTCTATAACTAGTCGGGATTTTCACATCCAGTTTTTATAACTGGTCAGGATTTTCAAATTCAGTTTCTATAACTGGTCGGGATTTTCAAATCCAGTTTCTATAACTGGTCGGGATTTTGAAATCCAGTTTCTATAACTGGTCGGGATTTTCAAATCCAGTTTTTATAACTGATCGGGATTTTCAAATCCAGTTTTTATAACTGGTCGGGATTTTCAAATCCAGTTTTATAACTGGTCGGGATTTTCAAATCTAGTTTATATAACTGGTCGGGATTTTCAAATCCAGTTTCTATAACTGATCGGGATTTTCAAATCTAGTTTCTATAACTGGTCGGGATTTTCAAATCCTGTTTCTATAACTGGTCGGGATTTTCAAATCTAGTTTCTATAACTGGTCGGGATTTTCAAATCCAGTTTATATAACTGGTCGTGATTTCCAAATCTACTGTCATAACTGGTCGGGATTTTCAAATCCAATTTCTATGACTGGTCGGGATTTTCAAATCCAGTTTTATAACTGGTCAGGATTTTCAAATGCAGTTTCTATAACTGGTCGGGATTTTTAAATCTAGTTTTATAACTGGTTGGGATTTTCAAATCCAGATTTATAACTGGTCGGGATTTTCAAATCCAGTTTCTATAACAGGTCCGGATTTTCAAATCTAGTTTTATAATTGGTCGGGATTTTCAAATCCAGTGTTATAACTGATCAGGATTTTCAAATCCAGTTTCTATAACAGGTCGGGATTTTCAAATCCAGTTTTATAACTGGTCGGGATTTTCAAATCCAGTTTTTATAACTGGTCGGGATTTTCAAATCCAGTTTCTATAACTGGTCGGGATTTTCAACTCCAGTTTTTATAACTGATCGGGATTTTCAAATCTAGTATCTATAACAGGTCGGGATTTTCAAATCTAGTGTCATAACTGGTTGGAATTTTTAAATCCAGTTTCTATAACTGGTCGAGATTTTCAAATCCAGTTTTATAACTGGTCAGGATTTTCAAATCCAGTTTCTATAACTGGTCAGGATTTTCAAATCCAGTTTTATAACTGGTCGGGATTTTCAAATCCAGTTTCTATAACTGGTCGGGATTTTTAAATCCAGTTTTATAACTGGTCAGGATTTTCAAATTCAGTTTTTATAACTGGTCGGGATTTTCTAATCCAGTTTCTATAACTGGTCAGGATTTTCAAATCAAGTTTCTATAACTGGTCGGGATTTTCAAATCCAATTTTTATAACCGGTCGGAATTTTCAAATTCAGTGTTATAACTGGTCGGGATTTTCAAATCCAGTTTCTGTAACTGGTCGGGATTTTGAAATCCAGTTTCTATAACTGGTCGGGATTTTCAATTCCAGATTTTATAACTGGTCGGGATTTTCAAATCCAGTTTCTATAACTGGTCGGGATTTTCAAATCTAGTTTCTATAATTGGTCGAGATTTTCAAATCCAGTTTCTATAACTGGTCGGGATTTTCAAATCCAGTTTTTATAACTGGTCGGGATTTTCAACTCCAGTTTTTATAACTGGTCGGGATTTTCAAATCAAGTATCTATAACAGGTCAGGATTTTCAAATCTAGTGTCATAACTGGTCGGGATTTCTAAATCCAGTTTCTATAACTGGTCGGGATTTTCAAATTCAGTTTTATAACTGGTTAGGATTTTCAAATCCAGTTTCTATAACTGGTCGAGATTTTCCAATCCAGTTTCTATAACTGGTCAGGATTTTTAAATCCAGTTTTATAACTGGTCGGGATTTTCAAATCCAGATTTATAACTGGTCGGGATTTTCAAATCCATTTTCTATAACTGGTCGGGATTTTCTAATCTAGTTTTATAATTGGTCGGGATTTTCAAATCCAGTGTTATAGCTGATCAGGATTTTCAAATCCAGTATCTATAACTGGTCGGGATTTTGAAATCCAGTTTCTATAACTGGTCGGGATTTTGAAATCCAGTTTCTAAAAATGGTCAGGATTTTCAAATCCAGTTTTTATAACTGGTCGGGATTTTCAAATCCAGTTTCTATAACTGGTCAGGATTTTCAAATCCAGTTTCTATAACTGGTCGGGATTTTCAAATCCAGTTTCTATAACTGGTCGGGATTTTCAAATACAGTTTCTATAACTCGTCGGCATTTTCAACACCAGTTGTTATAACTGGTCGGGATTTTGAAATCCAGTATCTATAACTGGTCAAGATTTTCAAATCCAGTTTCTATAACTGATCGGGATTTTTAAATCCAGTTTTATAACTGGTCGGGATTTTCAAATCCAGTTTCTATAACTGGTCAGGATTTTCAAATCCAGTTTTTATAACTAGTCGGGATTTTAAAATCTAGTTTTATAACTGGTTGGGATTTTCAAATCCAGATTTATAACTGGTCGGGATTTTCAAATCCAGTTTCTATAACAGGTCTGGATTTTCAAATCTAGTTTTATAATTGGTCGGGATTTTCAAATCCAGTGTTGTAACTGATCAGGATTTTCAATTCCAGTTTCTATAACTGGCCGGGATTTTCAAATCCTGTTTTATAACTGGTCGGGATTTTCAAATCCAGTTTTTATAACTGGTCGGGATTTTCAAATCCAGTTTCTATAACTGGTCAGGATTTTCAAATCAAGTTTCTATAACTGGTTAGGATTTTCAAATATGGTTTTTATAACCGGTCGGGATTTTCAAATTCAGTGTTATAACTGGTCGGGATTTTGAAATCCAGTTTCTATAACTGGTCGGGATTTTCAATTCCAGATTTTATAACTGGTCGGGATTTTCAAATCCAGTTTCTATAACTGGTCGAGATTTTCAAATCCAGTTTCTATAACTGGTCGAGATTTTCAAATCCAGTTTCTATAACTGGTCGGGATTTTCAAATCCAGTTTCTATAACTGGTCGAGATTTTCAACTCCAGTTTTTATAACTGGTCGGGATTTTCAAATCCAGTATCTATAACTGGTCGGGATTTTCAAATCCAGTTTCTATAACTAGTCGGGATTTTCAAATCTTGTGTCATAACTGGTCGGGATTTTTAAATCCAGTTTCTATAACTGGTCAGGGTTTTCAAAACGAGTTTTATAACTGGTCAGGATTTTCAAATCCAGTTTCTATAACTGGTCGAGATTTTCAAATCCAGTTTTATAAGTGGTCGGGATTTTCAAATCCAGTTTCTATAACTGGTCGGGATTTTTAAATCCAGTTTTATAACTGGTCGGGAATTTCAAATCCAGTTTTATAACTGGTCGGGATTTTCAAATCCATTTGCTATAACTGGTCGGGATTTTCAAATCTAGTTTTATAATTGGTCGGGATTTTCAAATCCAGTGTTATAACTGATCAGGATTTTCAAATTCAGTTTCTATAACTCGTCGGGATTTTCAAATCCATTTTTATAACTGGTCGGGATTTTCAAATCCAGTTTTTATAACTGGTCAGGATTTTCAAATTCAGTTTCTATAACTGGTCAGGATTTTCAAATCCTGTTTCTATAACTGGTCGGGATTTTAACATTCAGTTTTTATAACTGGTCGGGATTTTCAAATTCAGTGTTATAACTGGTCGGGATTTTCAAATTCAGTTTCTATAACTGGTCGGGATTTTCAAATCCAGTTTCTATAACTGGTCGGGATTTTGAAATCCAGTTTCTATAACTGGTGGGGATTTTCAAATCCAGTTTTTATAACTGATCGGGATTTTCAAATCCAGTTTCTATAACTGGTCGGGATTTTCAAATCTAGTTTTATAACTGGTCGGGATTTTCAAATCTAGTTTATACAACTGGTCGGGATTTTCAAATCCAGTTTCTATAACTGGTCGGGATTTTCAAATCCAGTTTCTATAACTGGTCGGAATTTTAAAATCCAGTTTCTATAACTGGTCGGGATTTTCAAATCTAGTTTTTATAACTGGTCGGGATTTTCAAATCCAGTTTCTATAACTGGTCGGGATTTTCAAATCCAGTTTTTATAACTGGTCGTGATTTCCAAATCTAGTGTCATAACTGGTCGGGATTTTCAAATCCAATTTCTATAACTGGTCGGAATTTTCAAATCCAGTTTTATAACTGGTCGGGATTTTCAAATCCAGTTTTTATAACTGGTCAGGATTTTCAAATTCAGTTTCTATAACTGGTCAGGATTTTCAAATCCAGTTTCTATAACTGGTCGGGATTTTAACATCCAGTTTTTATAACTGGTCGGGATTTTCAAATTCAGTGTTATAACTGGTCGGGATTTTCAAATTCAGTTTCTATAACTGGTCGGGATTTTCAAATCCAGTTTCTATAACTGATCGGGATTTTGAAATCTAGTTTCTATAACTGGTGGGGATTTTCAAATCCAGTTTTTATAACTGATCGGGATTTTCAAATCCAGTTTTTTATAACTGGTCGGGATTTTCAAATCCAGTTTTAATACTGGTCGGAATTTTCAAATCTAGTTTATATAACTGGTCGGGATTTTCAAATCCATTTTCTATAACTGGTCGGGATTTTCAAATCCAGTTTCTATAACTGGTCGGGATTTTCAAATCCAGTTTCTATAACTGGTCGGGATTTTCAAATCTAGTTTTTATAACTGTTCGGGATTTTCAAATCCAGTTTCTATAACTGGTCGGGATTTTCAAATCCAGTTTTTATAACTGGTCGTGATTTCCAAATCTAGTATCATAACTGGTCGGGATTTTCAAATGCAGTTTCTATAACTGGTCGGGATTTTTAAATCTAGTTTTATAACTGGTTGGGATTTTCAAATCCAGATTTATAACTGGTCGGGATTTTCAAATCCAGTTTCTATAACAGGTCCGGATTTTCAAATCTAGTTTTATAATTGGTCGGGATTTTCAAATCCAGTGTTATAACTTTTCAGGATTTTCAAATCCAGTTTCTATAACAGGTCAGGATTTTCAAATCCAGTTTTATAACTGGTCGGGATTTTCAAATCCAGTTTTTATAACTGGTCGGGATTTTCAAATCCAGTTTTTATAACTGGTCGGGATTTTCAACTCCAGTTTTTATAACTGATCGGGATTTTCAAATCTAGTATCTATAACAGGTCAGGATTTTCAAATCTAGTGTCATAACTGGTTGGAATTTTTAAATCCAGTTTCTATAACTGGTCGGGATTTTCAAATCCAGTTTTATAACTGGTCAGGATTTTCAAATCCAGTTTCTATAACTGGTCGGGATTTTCAAATCCAGTTTTATAACTGGTCGGGATTTTCAAATCTAGTTTCTATAACTGGTCGGGATTTTTAAATCCAGTTTTATAACTGGTCGGGATTTTCAAATCCAGTTTTATAACTGGTCGGGATTTTCAAATCCATTTTCTATAACTGGTCGGGATTTTCAAATCTAGTTTTATAATTGGTCGGGATTTTCAAATCCAGTGTTATAACTGATCAGGATTTTCAAATTCAGTTTCTATAACTCGTCGGGATTTTCAAATCCAGTTTTATAACTGGTCGGGATTTTCAAATCCAGTTTTTATAACTGACCGGGATTTTCAAATTCAGTTTATATAACTGGTCAGGATTTTCAAATCCAGTTTCTATAACTGGTCGGGATTTTCAAATTCAGTTTTTATAACTGGTCGGGATTTTCAAATTCAGTGTTATAACTGGTCGGGATTTTCAACTCCAGTTTTTATAACTGGTCGGGATTTTCAAATCCAGTTTCTATAACTGGTTGGGATTTTCAAATCCAGTTTTTATAACTGGTCAGGATTTTCAAATGCAGTTTCTATAACTGGTCGGGATTTTTAAATCTAGTTTTATAACTGGTTGGGATTTTCAAATCCAGTTTTTACAACTAGTCGAGATTTTCAAATCCAGTTTCTATAACTGGTCGAAATTTTCAAATCCAGTTTTATAACTGGTCGGGATTTTCAAATCTAGTTTCTATAACTGGTCGATATTTTCAAATCCAGTTTCTATAACTCGTCGGGATTTTCAAATATAGTTTCTATAACTGGTTGGGATTTTCAAATCTAGTTTTTATAACCTGTCGGGATTTTCAAATCCAGTTTCTATAACTGGTCAAGATTTTCAAATCCAGTTTCTATAACTGGTCGGGATTTTAAAATCTAGTTTTATAACTGGTCGGGATTTTCAAATCCAATTTCTATAACATGTTCGGATTTTCAAATCTAGTTTTATAATTGGTCAGGATTTTCAAATCCAGTGTTATAACTGATCAGGATTTTCAAATCCAGTTTGTATAACTGGTCGGGATTTTCAAATCTAGTTTTATAACTGGTCGGGATTTTCAAATCCAGTTTTTATAACTGGTCGGGATTTTCAAATCCAGTTTCTATAACTGGTCAGGATTTTCAAATCAAGTTTCTATAACTGATCGGGATTTTCAAATCCAGTTTTTATAACCGGTCGGGATTTTCAAATTCAGTGTTTTAAATGGTCGGGATTTTGAAATCCAGTTTCTATAACTAGTCGGGATTTTAAATTCCAGATTTTATAACTGGTCGGGATTTTCAAATCCAGTTTCTATAACTGGTCGGGATTTTCAAATCCAGTTTCTATAACTGGTCGAGATTTTCAAATCCAGTTTCTATAACTGGTCGGAATTTTCAAATCCAGTTTCTATAACTGGTCGGGATTTTCAAATCTAGTTTCTAAAACTGGTCGGGATTTTCAAATCTAGTGTCATAACTGGTCGGGATTTTCAAATCCAGTTTCTATAACTGGTCGGGATTTTCAAATCCAGTTTTATAACTGGTCGGGATTTTCAAATCCATTTTCTATAACTGGTCGGGATTTTCAAATCCAGTTTTATAACTGGTCGGGATTTTAAAATCTAGTTTTATAATTGGTCGGGATTTTCAAATCCAGTGTTATAACTGATTAGGATTTTCAAATTCAGTTTCTATAACTCGTCGGGATTTTCAAATCCAGTTTTATAACTGGTCGGGATTTTCAAATCCAGTTTTTATAACTGACCGGGATTTTCAAATCCAGTTTCTATAACTGGTCGGGATTTTCAACTCCAGTTTTTATAACTGGTCGGGATTTTCAAATCCAGTATCTATAACTGGTCGGGATTTTCAAATCTAGTTTCTATAACTGGTCGGGATTTTCAAATCTAGTGTCATAACTGGTCGGGATTTTTAAATCCAGTTTCTATAACTGGTCGGGATTTTCAAAACCAGTTTTATAACTGGTCAGGATTTTCAAATCCATTTTCTATAACTGGTCGGGATTTTCAAATCCATTTTCTATAACTGGTCGGGATTTTCAAATCTAGTTTTATAATTGGTTGGGATTTTCAAATCCAGTGTTATAACTGATCAGGATTTTCAAATTCAGTTTCTATAACTCGTCGGGATTTTCAAATCCAGTTTTATAACTGGTCGGGATTTTCAAATCCAGTTTTTATAACTGACCGGGATTTTCAAATTCAGTTTATATAACTGGTCAGGATTTTCAAATCCAGTTTCTATAACTGGTCGGGATTTTCAAATTCAGTTTTTATAACTGGTCGGGATTTTCAAATTCAGTGTTATAACTGGTCGGGATTTTCAACTCCAGTTTTTATAACTGGTCAGGATTTTCAAATCCAGTTTCTATAACTGGTTCGGATTTTCAAATCCAGTTTTTATAACTGGTCAGGATTTTCAAATGCAGTTTCTATAACTGGTCGGGATTTTTAAATCTAGTTTTATAACTGGTTGGGATTTTCAAATCCAGTTTTTATAACTAGTCGGGATTTTCAAATCCAGTTTCTATAACTGGTCGGGATTTTCAAATCCAGTTTTATAACTGGTCGGGATTTTCAAATCTAGTTTCTATAACTGGTCGATATTTTCAAATCCAGTTTCTATAACTGGTCGGGATTTTCAAATCCAGTTTCTATAACTGGTTGGGATTTTCAAATTTAGTTTTTATAACTGGTCAGGATTTTCAAATCCAGTTTCTATAACTGGTCAAGATTTTCAAATCCAGTTTCTATAACTGGTCGGGATTTTAAAATCTAGTTTTATAACTGGTCGGGATTTTCAAATCCAATTTCTATAACATGTCCGGATTTTCAAATCTAGTTTTATAATTGGTCAGGATTTTCAAATCCAGTGTTATAACTGATTAGGATTTTCAAATCCAGTTTCTATAACTGGTCGGGATTTTCAAATCTAGTTTTATAACTGGTCGGGATTTTCAAATCCAGTTTTTATAACTGGTCGGGATTTTCAAATCCAGTTTTTATAACTGGTCGGGATTTTCAAATCCAGTTTCTATAACTGGTCAGGATTTTCAAATCAAGTTTCTATAACTGATCGGGATTTTCAAATCCAGTTTTTATAACCGGTCGGGATTTTCAAATTCAGTGTTATAAATGGTCGGGATTTTGAAATCCAGTTTCTATAACTAGTCGAGATTTTCAATTCCAGATTTTATAACTGGTCGGGATTTTCAAATCCAGTTTCTATAACTAGTCGGGATTTTCAAATCTAGTGTCATAACTGGTCGGGATTTTTAAATCCAGTTTCTATAACTGGTCAGGGTTTTCAAAACCAGTTTTATAACTGGTCAGGATTTTCAAATCCAGTTTCTATAACTGGTCGAGATTTTCAAATCCAGTTTTATAAGTGGTCGGGATTTTCAAATCCAGTTTCTATAACTGGTCGGGATTTTTAAATCCAGTTTTATAACTGGTCGGGAATTTCAAATCCAGTTTTATAACTGGTCGGGATTTTCAAATCCATTTGCTATAACTGGTCGGGATTTTCAAATCTAGTTTTATAATTGGTCGGGATTTTCAAATCCAGTGTTATATAACTGGTCGGGATTTTCAAATCTAGTTTCTATAACTGGTCGATATTTTCAAATCCAGTTTCTATAACTCGTCGGGATTTTCAAATCTAGTTTCTATAACTGGTTGGGATTTTCAAATCTAGTTTTTATAACCTGTCGGGATTTTCAAATCCAGTTTCTATAACTGGTCAAGATTTTCAAATCCAGTTTCTATAACTGGTCGGGATTTTAAAATCTAGTTTTATAACTGGTCGGGATTTTCAAATCCAATTTCTATAACATGTCCGGATTTTCAAATCTAGTTTTATAATTGGTCAGGATTTTCAAATCCAGTGTTATAACTGATCAGGATTTTCAAATCCAGTTTGTATAACTGGTCGGGATTTTCAAATCTAGTTTTATAACTGGTCGGGATTTTCAAATCCAGTTTTTATAACTGGTCGGGATTTTCAAATCCAGTTTCTATAACTGGTCAGGATTTTCAAATCAAGTTTCTATAACTGATCGGGATTTTCAAATCCAGTTTTTATAACCGGTCGGGATTTTCAAATTCAGTGTTTTAAATGGTCGGGATTTTGAAATCCAGTTTCTATAACTAGTCGGGATTTTAAATTCCAGATTTTATAACTGGTCGGGATTTTCAAATCCAGTTTCTATAACTGGTCGGGATTTTCAAATCCAGTTTCTATAACTGGTCGAGATTTTCAAATCCAGTTTCTATAACTGGTCGGGATTTTCAAATCCAGTTTCTATAACTGGTCGGGATTTTCAAATCTAGTTTCTAAAACTGGTCGGGATTTTCAAATCTAGTGTCATAACTGGTCGGGATTTTCAAATCCAGTTTCTATAACTGGTCGGGATTTTCAAATCCAGTTTTATAACTGGTCGGGATTTTCAAATCCATTTTCTATAACTGGTCGGGATTTTCAAATCCAGTTTCTATAACTGGTCGGGATTTTCAAATCCAGTTTTATAACTGGTCGGGATTTTCAAATCCATTTTCTATAACTCGTCGGGATTTTCAAATCCAGTTTTATAACTGGTCGGGATTTTCAAATCCAGTTTTTATAACTGACCGGGATTTTCAAATCCAGTTTCTATAACTGGTCGGGATTTTCAACTCCAGTTTTTATAACTGGTCGGGATTTTCAAATCCAGTATCTATAACTGGTCGGGATTTTCAAATCTAGTTTCTATAACTGGTCGGGATTTTCAAATCTAGTGTCATAACTGGTCGAGATTTTTAAATCCAGTTTCTATAACTGGTCGGGATTTTCAAAACCAGTTTTATAACTGGTCAGGATTTTCAAATCCATTTTCTATAACTGGTCGGGATTTTCAAATCCATTTTCTATAACTGGTCGGGATTTTCAAATCTAGTTTTATAATTGGTTGGGATTTTCAAATCCAGTGTTATAACTGATCAGGATTTTCAAATTCAGTTTCTATAACTCGTCGGGATTTTCAAATCCAGTTTTATAACTGGTCGGGATTTTCAAATCCAGTTTTTATAACTGACCGGGATTTTCAAATTCAGTTTATATAACTGGTCAGGATTTTCAAATCCAGTTTCTATAACTGGTCGGGATTTTCAAATTCAGTTTTTATAACTGGTCGGGATTTTCAAATTCAGTGTTATAACTGGTCGGGATTTTCAACTCCAGTTTTTATAACTGGTCGGGATTTTCAAATCCAGTTTCTATAACTGGTTCGGATTTTCAAATCCAGTTTTTATAACTGGTCAGGATTTTCAAATGCAGTTTCTATAACTGGTCGGGATTTTTAAATCTAGTTTTATAACTGGTTGGGATTTTCAAATCCAGTTTTTATAACTAGTCGGGATTTTCAAATCCAGTTTCTATAACTGGTCGGGATTTTCAAATCAAGTTTTATAACTGGTCGGGATTTTCAAATCTAGTTTCTATAACTGGTCGATATTTTCAAATCCAGTTTCTATAACTGGTCGGGATTTTCAAATCCAGTTTCTATAACTGGTTGGGATTTTCAAATCTAGTTTTTATAACTGGTCAGGATTTTCAAATCTAGTTTCTATAACTGGTCAAGATTTTCAAATCCAGTTTCTATAACTGGTCGGGATTTTAAAATCTAGTTTTATAACTGGTCGGGATTTTCAAATCCAATTTCTATAACATGTCCGGATTTTCAAATCTAGTTTTATAATTGGTCAGGATTTTCAAATCCAGTGTTATAACTGATTAGGATTTTCAAATCCAGTTTCTATAACTGGTCGGGATTTTCAAATCTAGTTTTATAACTGGTCGGGATTTTCAAATCCAGTTTTTATAACTGGTCGGGATTTTCAAATCCAGTTTTTATAACTGGTCGGGATTTTCAAATCTAGTTTCTATAACTGGTCAGGATTTTCAAATCAAGTTTCTATAACTGATCGGGATTTTCAAATCCAGTTTTTATAACCGGTCGGGATTTTCAAATTCAGTGTTATAAATGGTCGGGATTTTGAAATCCAGTTTCTATAACTAGTCGGGATTTTCAATTCCAGATTTTATAACTGGTCGGGATTTTCAAATCCAGTTTCTATAACTGGTCGGGATTTTCAAATCCAATTTCTATAACTGGTCGAGATTTTCAAATCCAGTTTCTATAACTGGTCGGGATTTTCAAATCCAGTTTCTATAACTGGTCGGGATTTTCAACTCCAGTTTTTATAACTGGTCGGGATTTTCAAATCCAGTATCTATAACTGGTCGGGATTTTCAAATCTAGTTTCTATAACTGGTCGGGATTTTCAAATCTAGTGTCATAACTGGTCGGGATTTTTAAATCCAGTTTCTATAACTGGTCGGGATTTTCAAAACCAGTTTTATAACTGGTCAGGATTTTCAAATCCATTTTCTATAACTGGTCGGGATTTTCAAATCCAGTTTTATAACTGGTCGGGATTTTCAAATCCAGTTTCTATAACTGGTCGGGATTTTTAAATCCAGTTTTATAACTGGTCGGGATTTTCAAATCCAGTTTTATAACTGGTCGGGATTTTCAAATCCATTTACTATAACTGGTAGGGATTTGAAAACCTAGTTTTATAATTGGTCGGGATTTTCAAATCCAGTGTTATAACTGATCAGGATTTTCAAATTCATTTTCTATAACTCGTCGGGATTTTCAAATCCAGTTTTATAACTGGTCGGGATTTTCAAATCCAGTTTTTATAACTGGTCAAGATTTTCAAATTCATTTTCTATAACTGGTCAGGATTTTCAAATCCAGTTTCTATAACTGGTCGGGATTTTCAAATCCAGTTTTTATAACTGGTCGGGATTTTCAAATCCAGTTTTTATGACTGGTCGGGATTTTCAAATTCAGTGTTATAACTGGTCGGGATTTTCAAATCCAGCTTCTATAACTGGTCGGGATTTTGAAATCCAGTTTCTATAACTGGTCGGGATTTTTAAATCCCGTTTTATAACTGGTCGGGATTTTCAAATCCAGTTTTATAACTGTTCGGGATTTTCAAATCCATTCGCTATAACTGGTCGGGATTTTAAAATCTAGTTTTATAATTGGTCGGGATTTTCAAATCCAGTGTTATAACTGATTAGGATTTTCAAATTCAGTTTCTATAACTCGTCGGGATTTTCAAATCCAGTTTTATAACTGGTCGGGATTTTCAAATCCAGTTTTTATAACTGACCGGGATTTTCAAATCCAGTTTCTATAACTGGTCGGGATTTTCAACTCCAGTTTTTATAACTGGTCGGGATTTTCAAATCCAGTATCTATAACTGGTCGGGATTTTCAAATCTAGTTTCTATAACTGGTCGGGATTTTCAAATCTAGTGTCATAACTGGTCGGGATTTTTAAATCCAGTTTCTATAACTGGTCGGGATTTTCAAAACCAGTTTTATAACTGGTCAGGATTTTCAAATCCATTTTCTATAACTGGTCGGGATTTTCAAATCCATTTTCTATAACTGGTCGGGATTTTCAAATCTAGTTTTATAATTGGTTGGGATTTTCAAATCCAGTGTTATAACTGATCAGGATTTTCAAATTCAGTTTCTATAACTCGTCGGGATTTTCAAATCCAGTTTTATAACTGGTCGGGATTTTCAAATCCAGTTTTTATAACTGTCCGGGATTTTCAAATTCAGTTTATATAACTGGTCAGGATTTTCAAATCCAGTTTCTATAACTGGTCGGGATTTTCAAATTCAGTTTTTATAACTGGTCGGGATTTTCAAATTCAGTGTTATAACTGGTCGGGATTTTCAACTCCAGTTTTTATAACTGGTCAGGATTTTCAAATCCAGTGTCTATAACTGGTTCGGATTTTCAAATCCAGTTTTTATAACTGGTCAGAATTTTCAAATGCAGTTTCTATAACTGGTCGGGATTTTTAAATCTAGTTTTATAACTGGTTGGGATTTTCAAATCCAGTTTTTATAACTAGTCGGGATTTTCAAATTCAGTTTCTATAACTGGTCGGGATTTTCAAATCCAGTTTTATAACTGGTCGGGATTTTCAAATCTAGTTTCTATAACTGGTCGATATTTTCAAATCCAGTTTCTATAACTGGTCGGGATTTTCAAATCCAGTTTCTATAACTGGTTGGGATTTTCAAATCTAGTTTTTATAACTGGTCAGGATTTTCAAATCCAGTTTCTATGACTGGTCAAGATTTTCAAATCCAGTTTCTATAACTGGTCGGGATTTTAAAATCTAGTTTTATAACTGGTCGGGATTTTCAAATCCAATTTCTATAACATGTCCGGATTTTCAAATCTAGTTTTATAATTGGTCAGGATTTTCAAATCCAGTGTTATAACTGATTAGGATTTTCAAATCCAGTTTCTATAACTGGTCGGGATTTTCAAATCTAGTTTTATAACTGGTCGGGATTTTCAAATCCAGTTTTTATAACTGGTCGGGATTTCAAATCCAGTTTTTATAACTGGTCGGGATTTTCAAATCCAGTTTCTATAACTGGTCAGGATTTTCAAATCAAGTTTCTATAACTGATCGGGATTTTCAAATCCAGTTTTTATAACCGGTCGGGATTTTCAAATTCAGTGTTATAAATGGTCGGGATTTTGAAATCCAGTTTCTATAACTAGTCGGGATTTTCAATTCCAGATTTTATAACTGGTCGGGATTTTCAAATCCAGTTTCTATAACTGGTCGGGATTTTCAAATCCATTTTCTATAACTGGTCGAGATTTTCAAATCCAGTTTCTATAACTGGTCGGGATTTTCAAATCCAGTTTCTATAACTGGTCGGGATTTTTAACTCCAGTTTTTATAACTGGTCGGGATTTTCAAATCGAGTATCTATAACTGGTCGGGATTTTCAAATCTAGTTTCTATAACTGGTCGGGATTTTCAAATCTAGTGTCATAACTGGTCGGGATTTTTAAATCCAGTTTCTATAACTGGTCGGGATTTTCAAAACCAGTTTTATAACTGGTCAGGATTTTCAAATCCATTTTCTATAACTGGTCGGGATTTTCAAATCCAGTTTTATAACTGGTCGGGATTTTCAAATCCAGTTTCTATAACTGGTCAAGATTTTTAAATCCAGTTTTATAACTGGTCGGGATTTTCAAATCCAGTTTTATAACTGGTCGGGATTTTCAAATCCAGTTTTATAACTGGTCGGGATTTTCAAATCCATTTGCTATAACTGGTCGGGATTTTCAAATCTAGTGTCATAACTGGTCGGGATTTTCAAATCCAGTTTGTATAACTGGTTGGGATTTTCAAATCCAGTTTTATAACTGGTCAGAATTTTCAAATCTAGTTTCTATAACTGGTCGGGATTTTCAACTCCAGTTTCTATAACTGGTCGGGATTTTCAAATCCAGTTATATAGTTGGTCGGTATTTTCAAATCTAGTGTTATAACTGATCAGGATTTTCAAATCTAGTTTCTATAACTGGTCAGGATTTTCAAATCCAGTTTTATAACTTGTCGGGATTTTCAAATCTAGTTTTTGTAAATGGTCGGGATTTTCAAAATTCAGTTTTTACAACTGGTCGGGATTTTCAAATCCAGTTTCTATAACTGGTCAGGATTTTCAAATCCAGTTTCTATAACTGGTCGGGATTTTCAAATCCAGTTTCTATAACTGGTCGGGATTTCAAAATCTAGTGTCATAACTGGTCAGGATTTTCAAATCCAATTTCTATAACTGGTCGGGATTTTCAAATGCAGTTTTATAACTGGTCAGCATTTTGAAATCCAGTTTCTATAACTGGTCGGGATTTTCAAATCCAGTTTTATAACTGGTCGGGATTTTCAAATCCAATTTCTATAACTGGTCTGGATTTTTAAATCTAGTTTTTTAACTGGTTGGGATTTTCAAATCCAGATTTATAACTGGTCGGGATTTTCAAATCCAGTTTTTATAACCGGTCGGGATTTTCAAATTGAGTGTTATAACTGGTCGGGATTTTGAAAATCCAGTGTTATAACTGATCAGGATTTTCAAATCCAGTTTCTATAACTGGTCGGGATTTTCAAATATAGTTTCATAACTGGTCGGGATTTTCAAATCCAGTTATATAGTTGGTCGGGATTTTCAAATCTAGTGTTATAACTGATCAGGATTTTCAAATCTAGTTTCTATAACTGGTCAGGATTTTGAAATCCAGTTTTATAACTTGTCGGGATTTTCAAATCTAGTTTTTGTAATTGGTCGAGATTTTCAAAATTCAGTTTTTACAACTGGTCGGGATTTTCAAATCCAGTTTCTATAACTGGTCGGGATTTTCAAATCCAGTTTCTATAACTGGTCGGGATTTTCAAATCCAGTTTCTATAACTGATCGGGATTTCAAAATCTAGTGTCATAACTGGTCGGGATTTTCAAATCCAATTTCTATAACTGATCGGGATTTTCAAATCCAGTTTTATAACTGGTCAGCATTTTGAAATCCAGTTTCTATAACTGGTCGTGATTTTCAAATCCAGTTTTATAACTGGTCGGGATTTTCAAATCCAATTTCTATAACTGGTCTGGATTTTTAAATCTAGTTTTTTAACTGGTTGGGATTTTCAAATCCAGATTTATAACTGGTCGGGATTTTCAAATCCAATTTCTATAACAGGTCAGGATTTTCAAATCTAGTTTTATAATTGGTCGGGATTTTCAAATCCAGTGTTATAACTGATCAGGATTTTCAAATCCAGTTTCTATAACTGGTCGGGATTTTCAAATATAGTTTTATAACTGGTCGGGATTTTCAAATCCAGTTATATAGTTGGTCGGGATTTTCAAATCTAGTGTTATAACTGATCAGGATTTTCAAATCTAGTTTCTATAACTGGTCAGGATTTTCAAATCCAGTTTTATAACTTGTCGGGATTTTCAAATCTAGTTTTTGTAATTGGTTCGGATTTTCAAAATTCAGTTTTTACAACTGGTCGGGATTTTCAAATCCAGTTTCTATAACTGGTCGGGATTTTCAAATCCAGTTCCTATAACTGGTCGGGATTTTCAAATCCAGTTTCTATAACTGGTCGGGATTTCAAAATCTAGTGTCATAACTGGTCGGGATTTTCAAATCCAATTTCTATAACTGGTCGAGATTTTCAAATCTAGTTTTATAACTGGTCAGCATTTTGAAATCCAGTTTCTATAACTGGTCAGGATTTTCAAATCCAGTTTTATAACTGGTCGGGATTTTCAAATCCAATTTCTATAACTGGTCTGGATTTTTAAATCTAGTTTTTTAACTGGTTGGGATTTTCAAATCCAGATTTATAACTGGTCGGGATTTTCAAATCCAATTTCTATAACAGGTCAGGATTTTCAAATCTAGTTTTATAATTGGTCGGGATTTTCAAATCCAGTGTTATAACTGATCAGGATTTTCAAATCCAGTTTCTATAACTGGTCGGGATTTTCAAATCTAGTTTTATAACTGGTCGGGATTTTTAAATCAATTTTTATAACTGGTCAGGATTTTCAAATCCAGTTTCTATAACTGGTCAGGATTTTCAAATCTAGTTTCTATAACTGGTCAGGGTTTTCAAATCAAGTTTCTATAACTGGTCGGGATTTTCAAATCCAGTTTTTATAACCAGTCGGGATTTTCAAATCCAGTTTCTATAACTGGTCGGGATTTTCAAATCCAGTTTTTATAACTGATCGGGATTTTCAAATCCAATTTCTATAACTGGTCGGGATTTTCAAATCCAGTTTTATAACTGGTCGGGATTTTCAAATCTAGTTTATATAACTGGTCGGGATTTTCAAATCCAGTTTCTATAACTGATCGGGATTTTCAAATCTAGTTTCTATAACTGGTCGGGATTTTCAAATCCAGTTTCTATAACTGGTCTGGATTTTCAAATCTAGTTTCTATAAGTGGTCGGGATTTTCAAATCCAGTTTATATAACTGGTCGTGATTTCCAAATCTAGTGTCATAACTGGTCAGGATTTTCAAATCCAATTTCTATAACTGGTCTGGATTTTCAAATCCAGTGTTATAACTGATCAGAATTTTCAAATCCAGTTTCTATAACTCGTCGGGATTTTCAAATCCAGTTTTATAACTGGTCGGGATTTTCAAATCCAGTTTTTATAACTGGTCGGGATTTTCAAATTCAGTTTCTATAACTGGTCAGGATTTTCAAATCAAGTTTCTATAACTGGTCGGGATTTTCAAATCCAATTTTTATAACCGATCGGTGTTTTCAAATTCAGTGTTATAACTGGTCGGGATTTTCAAATGCAGTTTCTATAACTGGTCGGGATTTTGAAATCCAGTTTCTATAACTGGTCGGGATTTTCAATTCCAGATTTTATAACTGGTCGGGATTTTCAAATCCAGTTTCCATAACTGGTCGGGATTTTCAAATCCAGTTTCTATAACTGGTCGAGATTTTCAAATCCAGTTTCTATAACTGGTCGGAATTTTCAAATCCAGTTTCTATAACTGGTCGGGATTTTCAACTCCAGTTTTTATAACTGGTCGGGATTTTCAAATCAAGTATCTATAACAGGTCAGGATTTTCAAATCTAGTGTCATAACTGGTCGGGATTTTTAAATCCAGTTTCTATAACTGGTCGGGATTTTCAAATCCAGTTTTATAACTGGTCAGGATTTTAAAATTCAGTTTCTATAACTGGTCGGGATTTTCAAATCCAGTTTCTATAACTGGTCGGAATTTTTAAATCCAGTTTTATAACTGGTCGGGATTTTCAAATCCAGTTTTATAACTGGTCGGGATTTTCAAATCCATTTTCTATAACTGGTCGGGATTTTCAAATCTAGTTTTATAATTGGTCGGGATTTTAAAATCCAGTGTTATAGCTGATCAGGTTTTCAAATTCAGTTTCTATAACTCGTCGGGATTTTCAAATCCAGTTTTATAACTGGTCGGGATTTTCAAATCCAGATTTTATAACTGGTCGGGATTTTCAAATTCAGTTTCTATAACTGGTCAGGATTTTCAAATCCAGTTTCTAAAACTGGTCGAGATTTTCAAATCCAGTTTTTATAACTGGTCGGGATTTTCAAATTCAGTGTTATAACTGGTCGGGATTTTCAACTCCAGTTTCTATAACTGGTCGGGATTTTCAAATTCAGTGTTATAACTGGTCGGAATTTTCAAATCCAGTTTCTATAACTGGTCGGGATTTTGAAATCTAGTTTCTATAACTGGTCGGGATTTTCAATTCCAGATTTTATAACTGGTCGGGATTTTCAAATCCAGTTTCTATAACTGGTCGGGATTTTCAAATCCAGTTTCTATAACTGGTCGAGATTTTCAAATCCAGTTTCTATAACTGGTCGGTATTTTCAAATCCAGTTTCTATAACTGGTCGGGATTTTCAACTCCAGCTTTTATAACTGGTCGGGATTTTCAAATCCAGTATCTATAACTGGTCGGAATTTTCAAATCCAGTTTCTATAACTGGTCGGGATTTTCAAATCTAGTGTCATAACTGGTCGGGATTTTCAAATCTAGTGTCATAACTGGTCGGGATTTTCAAAACCAGTTTTATAACTGGTCAGGATTTTCAAATCCATTTTCTATAACTGGTCGGGATTTTCAAATCCAGTTTTATAACTGGTCGGGATTTTCAAATCCAGTTTCTATAACTGGTCGGGATTTTCAAATCTAGTTTTATAATTGGTCGGGATTTTCAAATCCAGTGTTATAACTGATCAGGATTTTCAAATTCATTTTCTATAACTCATCAGGATTTTCAAATCCAGTTTTATAACTGGTCGGGATTTTCAAATCCAGTTTTTATAACTGGTCAGGATTTTCAAATTCAGTTTCTATAACTGGTCGGGATTTTCAAATCCAGTTTCTATAACTGGTCGGGATTTTCAAATCCAGTTTTTATAACTGGTCGGGATTTTCAAATTCAGTGTTATAACTCGTCGGGATTTTCAAATCCAGTTTCTATAACTGGTCGGGATTTTGAAATCCAGTTTCTATAACTGGTCGGGATTTTGAAATTCAGTTTCTATAACTGGTCGGGATTTTCAAATCCAGTTTTTATAACTGGTCGGGATTTTCAAATCCAGTTTCTATAACTGGTCGGGATTTTCAAATCCAGTTTTATAACTGGTCGGGATTTTCAAATCTAGTTTCTATAACTGGTCGTGATTTTCAAATCCAGTTTCTATAACTGGTCGGGATTTTCAAATCTAGTTTTGATAACTGGTCGGGATTTTCAAATCCAGTTTTTGTAACTGGTCGGGATTTTCAAAATTCAGTTTTTACAACTGGTCGGGATTTTCAAATCCAGTTTCTATAACTGGTCGGGATTTTCAAATCCAGTTTCTATAACTGGTCGGGATTTTCAAATCCTGTTTCTATAACTGGTCGTGATTTTCAAATCTAGTGTCATAACTGGTCGGGATTTTCAAATTCAATTTCTATAACTGGTCAGGATTTTCAAATCCAGTTTTATAACTGGTCAGGATTTTCAAATGCAGTTTCTATAACTGG
Organism: Nuphar pumila; assembly: GCF_984573655.1. Classification (NCBI taxonomy): domain Eukaryota; kingdom Viridiplantae; phylum Streptophyta; class Magnoliopsida; order Nymphaeales; family Nymphaeaceae; genus Nuphar; species Nuphar pumila. The sequence continues at coordinate 66,395,559 of NC_143258.1, forward strand.
TCGGGATTTTTAAATCTAGTTTTATAACTGGTTGGGATTTTCAAATCCAGATTTATAACTGCTCGGGATTTTCAAATCCAGTTTCTATAACAGGTCCGGATTTTCAAATCTAGTTTTATAATTGGTCGGGATTTTCAAATCCAGTGTTATAACTGATCAGGATTTTCAAATCCAGTTTCTATAACTGGTCGGGATTTTCAAATCCAGTTTTATAACTGGTCGGGATTTTCAAATCCAGTTTTTATAACTGGTCGGGATTTTCAAATCCAGTTTCTATAACTGGTCAGGATTTTCAAATCAAGTTTCTATAACTGGTCCGTATTTTCAAATCCAATTTTTATAACCGGTCGGGATTTTCAAATTCAGTGTTATAACTGATCGGGATTTTCAAATCCAGTTTCTATAACTGGTCGGGATTTTGAAATCCAGTTTCTATAACTGATCGGGATTTTCAATTCCAGATTTTATAACTGGTCGGGATTTTCAAAACCAGTTTCTATAACTGGTCGGGATTTTCAAATCCAGATTCTATAACTGGTCGAGATTTTCAAATCCAGTTTCTATAACTGGTCGGGATTTTCAAAACCAGTTTCTATAACTGGTCGGGATTTTCAACTCCAGTTTTTATAACTGGTCGAGATTTTCAAATCTAGTTTTATAATTGGTCGGGATTTTCAAATCCAGTGTTATAACTGATCAGGATTTTCAAATCCAGTTTCCATAACAGGTCAGGATTTTCAAATCCAGTTTTATAACTGGTCGGGATTTTCAAATCCAGTTTTATAACTGGTCAGGATTTTAAAATTCAGTTTCTATAACTGGTCGGGATTTTCAAATCCAGTTTCTATAACTGGTCGGAATTTTTAAATCCAGTTTTATAACTGGTCGGGATTTTCAAATCCAGTTTTATAACTGGTCGGGATTTTCAAATCCATTTTCTATAACTGGTCGGGATTTTCAAATCTAGTTTTATAATTGGTCGGGATTTTCAAATCCAGTGTTATAGCTGATCAGGTTTTCAAATTCAGTTTCTATAACTCGTCGGGATTTTCAAATCCAGTTTTATAACTGGTCGGGATTTTCAAATCCAGATTTTATAACTGGTCGGGATTTTCAAATTCAGTTTCTATAACTGGTGAGGATTTTCAAATCCAGTTTCTAAAACTGGTCGGGATTTTCAAATCCAGTTTTTATAACTGGTCGGGATTTTCAAATTCAGTGTTATAACTGGTCGGGATTTTCAACTCCAGTTTCTATAACTGGTCGGGATTTTCAAATTCAGTGTTATAACTGGTCGGAATTTTCAAATCCAGTTTCTATAACTGGTCGGGATTTTGAAATCTAGTTTCTATAACTGGTCGGGATTTTCAATTCCAGATTTTATAACTGGTCGGGATTTTCAAATCCAGTTTCTATAACTGGTCGGGATTTTCAAATCCAGTTTCTATAACTGGTCGAGATTTTCAAATCCAGTTTCTATAACTGGTCGGTATTTTCAAATCCAGTTTCTATAACTGGTCGGGATTTTCAACTCCAGCTTTTATAACTGGTCGGGATTTTCAAATCCAGTATCTATAACTGGTCGGGATTTTCAAATCCAGTTTCTATAACTGGTCGGGATTTTCAAATCTAGTGTCATAACTGGTCGGGATTTTTAAATCCAGTTTTATAACTGGTCGGGATTTTCAAAACCAGTTTTATAACTGGTCAGGATTTTCAAATCCATTTTCTATAACTGGTCGGGATTTTCAAATCCAGTTTTATAACTGGTCGGGATTTTCAAATCCAGTTTCTATAACTGGTCGGGATTTTCAAATCTAGTTTTATAATTGGTCGGGATTTTCAAATCCAGTGTTATAACTGATCAGGATTTTCAAATTCATTTTCTATAACTCATCAGGATTTTCAAATCCAGTTTTATAACTGGTCGGGATTTTCAAATCCAGTTTTTATAACTGGTCAGGATTTTCAAATTCAGTTTCTATAACTGGTCGGGATTTTCAAATCCAGTTTCTATAACTGGTCGGGATTTTCAAATCCAGTTTTTATAACTGGTCGGGATTTTCAAATTCAGTGTTATAACTGGTCGGGATTTTCAAATCCAGTTTCTATAACTGGTCGGGATTTTGAAATCCAGTTTCTATAACTGGTCGGGATTTTGAAATTCAGTTTCTATAACTGGTCGGGATTTTCAAATCCAGTTTTTATAACTGGTCGGGATTTTCAAATCCAGTTTCTATAACTGGTCGGGATTTTCAAATCCAGTTTTATAACTGGTCGGGATTTTCAAATCTAGTTTCTATAACTGGTCGTGATTTTCAAATCCAGTTTCTATAACTGGTCGGGATTTTCAAATCTAGTTTTTATAACTGGTCGGGATTTTCAAATCCAGTTTTTGTAACTGGTCGGGATTTTCAAAATTCAGTTTTTACAACTGGTCGGGATTTTCAAATCCAGTTTCTATAACTGGTCGGGATTTTCAAATCCAGTTTCTATAACTGGTCGGGATTTTCAAATCCTGTTTCTATAACTGGTCGTGATTTTCAAATCTAGTGTCATAACTGGTCGGGATTTTCAAATTCAATTTCTATAACTGGTCAGGATTTTCAAATCCAGTTTTATAACTGGTCAGGATTTTCAAATGCAGTTTCTATAACTGGTCGGGATTTTTAAATCTAGTTTTATAACTGGTTGGGATTTTCAAATCCAGATTTATAACTGCTCGGGATTTTCAAATCCAGTTTCTATAACAGGTCCAGATTTTCAAATCTAGTTTTATAATTGGTCGGGATTTTCAAATCCAGTGTTATAACTGATCAGGATTTTCAAATCCAGTTTCTATAACTGGTCGGGATTTTCAAATCCAGTTTTATAACTGGTCGGGATTTTCAAATCCAGTTTTTATAACTGGTCGGGATTTTCAAATCCAGTTTCAATAACTGGTCAGGATTTTCAAATCAAGTTTCTATAACTGGTCCGTATTTTCAAATCCAATTTTTATAACCGGTCGGGATTTTCAAATTCAGTGTTATAACTGATCGGGATTTTCAAATCCAGTTTCTATAACTGGTCGGGATTTTGAAATCCAGTTTCTATAACTGGTCGGGATTTTCAATTCCAGATTTTATAACTGGTCGGGATTTTCAAAACCAGTTTCTATAACTGGTCGGGATTTTCAAATCCAGTTTCTATAACTGGTCGAGATTTTCAAATCCAGTTTCTATAACTGGTCGGGATTTTCAAAACCAGTTTCTATAACTGGTCGGGATTTTCAACTCTAGTTTTTATAACTGGTCGGGATTTTCAAATCTAGTTTTATAATTGGTCGGGATTTTCAAATCCAGTGTTATAACTGATCAGGATTTTCAAATCCAGTTTCCATAACAGGTCAGGATTTTCAAATCCAGTTTTATAACTGGTCGGGATTTTCAAATCCAGTTTTTATAACTGGTCGGGATTTTCAAATCCAGTTTCTATAACTGGTCGGGATTTTCAACTCCAGTTTTTATAACTGATCGGGATTTTCAAATCTAGTATCTATAACAGGTCGGGATTTTCAAATCTAGTGTCATAACTGGTCGGAATTTTTAAATCCAGTTTCTATAACTGGTCGGGATTTTCAAATCCAGTTTTATAACTGGTCAGGATTTTCAAATCCAGTTTCTATAACTGGTCGAGATTTTCAAATCCAGTTTTATAACTGGTCGGGATTTTCAAATCTAGTTTCTATAACTAGTCGGGATTTTTAAATCCAGTTTTATAACTGGTCGGGATTTTCAAATCCAGTTTTATAACTGGTCGGGATTTTCAAATCCATTTTCTATAACTGTTCGGGATTTTCAAATCTAGTTTTATAATTGGTCGGGATTTTCAAATCCAGTGTTATAACTGATCAGGAATTTCAAATTCAGTTTCTATAACTCGTCGGGATTTTCAAATCCAGTTTTATAACTGGTCGGGATTTTCAAATCCAGTTTTTATAACTGGCCGGGATTTTCAAATTCAGTTTATATAACTGGTCAGGATTTTCAAATCCAGTTTCTATAACTGGTCGGGATTTTCAAATTCAGTTTTTATAACTGGTCGGGATTTTCAAATTCAGTGTTATAACTGGTCGGGATTTTCAACTCCTGTTTTTATAACTGGTCGGGATTTTCCAATCCAGTTTCTATAACTGGTTGGTATTTTCAAATCCAGTTTTTATAACTGGTCAGGATTTTCAAATGCAGTTTCTATAACTGGTCGGGATTTTTAAATCTAGTTTTATAACTGGTTGGGATTTTCAAATCCAGTTTTTATAACTAGTCAGGATTTTCAAATCCAGTTTCTATAACTGGTCGGGATTTTCAAATCCAGTTTTATAACTGGTCGGGATTTTCAAATCTAGTTTCTATAACTGGTCGATATTTTCAAATCCAGTTTCTATAACTTGTCGGGATTTTCAAATCCAGTTTCTATAACTGGTCGGGATTTTCAAATCTAGTTTTTATTACTGGTCGGGATTTTCAAATCCAGTTTCTATAACTGGTGAGGATTTTCAAATCCAGTTTCTATAACTGGTCGGGATTTTAAAATCCAGTTTCTATAACTGGTCAGGATTTTCAAATCCAGTTTCTATAACTGGTCGGGATTTTCAAATCCAGTTTTTATAACTGGTTGGGATTTTCAAATCCAGTTTCTATAACTGGTCAGGATTTTCAAATCTAGTGTCATAACTGGTCGGGATTTTCAAATCCAGTTTGTATAACTGGTTGGGATTTTCAAATCCAGTTTTATAACTGGTCAGAATTTTCAAATCCAGTTTCTATAACTGGTCGGGATTTTCAACTCCAGTTTCTATAACTGGTCGGGATTTTCAAATCCAGTTATATAGTTGGTCGGTATTTTCAAATCTAGTGTTATAACTGATCAGGATTTTCAAATCTAGTTTCTATAACTGGTCAGGATTTTCAAATCCAGTTTTATAACTTGTCGGGATTTTCAAATCTAGTTTTTGTAAATGGTCGGGATTTTCAAAATTCAGTTTTTACAACTGGTCGGGATTTTCAAATCCAGTTTCTATAACTGGTCGGGATTTTCAAATCCAGTTTCTATAACTGGTCGGGATTTTCAAATCCAGTTTCTATAACTGGTCGGGATTTCAAAATCTAGTGTTATAACTGGTCGGGATTTTCAAATCCAATTTCTATAACTGGTCGGGATTTTCAAATCCAGTTTTATAACTGGTCAGCATTTTGAAATCCAGTTTCTATAACTGGTCGGGATTTTCAAATCCAGTTTTATAACTGGTCGGGATTTTCAAATCCAATTTCTATAACTGGTCTGGATTTTTAAATCTAGTTTTTTAACTGGTTGGGATTTTCAAATGCAGATTTATAACTGGTCGGGATTTTCAAATCCAGTTTTTATAACCGGTCGGGATTTTCAAATTGAGTGTTATAACTGGTCGGGATTTTGAAAATCCAGTGTTATAACTGATCAGGATTTTCAAATCCAGTTTCTATAACTGGTCGGGATTTTCAAATATAGTTTTATAACTGGTCGGGATTTTCAAATCCAGTTATATAGTTGGTCGGGATTTTCAAATCTAGTGTTATAACTGATCAGGATTTTCAAATCTAGTTTGTATAACTGGTCAGGATTTTCAAATCCAGTTTTATAACTTGTCGGGATTTTCAAATCTAGTTTTTGTAATTGGTCGGGATTTTCAAAATTCAGTTTTTACAACTGGTCGGGATTTTCAAATCCAGTTTCTATAACTGGTCGGGATTTTCAAATCCAGTTTCTATAACTGGTCGGGATTTTCAAATCCAGTTTCTATAACTGATCGGGATTTCAAAATCTAGTGTCATAACTGGTCGGGATTTTCAAATCCAATTTCTATAACTGATCGGGATTTTCAAATCCAGTTTTATAACTGGTCAGCATTTTGAAATCCAGTTTCTATAACTGGTCGTGATTTTCAAATCCAGTTTTATAACTGGTCGGGATTTTCAAATCCAATTTCTATAACTGGTCTGGATTTTTAAATCTAGTTTTTTAACTGGTTGGGATTTTCAAATCCAGATTTATAACTGGTCGGGATTTTCAAATCCAATTTCTATAACAGGTCAGGATTTTCAAATCTAGTTTTATAATTGGTCGGGATTTTCAAATCCAGTGTTATAACTGATCAGGATTTTCAAATCCAGTTTCTATAACTGGTCGGGATTTTCAAATATAGTTTTATAACTGGTCGGGATTTTCAAATCCAGTTATATAGTTGGTCGGGATTTTCAAATCTAGTGTTATAACTGATCAGGATTTTCAAATCTAGTTTCTATAACTGGTCAGGATTTTCAAATCCAGTTTTATAACTTGTCGGGATTTTCAAATCTAGTTTTTGTAATTGGTTGGGATTTTCAAAATTCAGTTTTTACAACTGGTCGGGATTTTCAAATCCAGTTTCTATAACTGGTCGGGATTTTCAAATCCAGTTCCTATAACTGGTCGGGATTTTCAAATCCAGTTTCTATAACTGGTCGGGATTTCAAAATCTAGTGTCATAACTGGTCGGGATTTTCAAATCCAATTTCTATAACTGGTCGGGATTTTCAAATCTAGTTTTATAACTGGTCAGCATTTTGAAATCCAGTTTCTATAACTGGTCAGGATTTTCAAATCCAGTTTTATAACTGGTCGGGATTTTCATATCCAATTTCTATAACTGGTCTGGATTTTTAAATCTAGTTTTTTAACTGGTTGGGATTTTCAAATCCAGATTTATAACTGGTCGGGATTTTCAAATCCAATTTCTATAACAGGTCAGGATTTTCAAATCAAGTTTTATAATTGGTCGGGATTTTCAAATCCAGTGTTATAACTGATCAGGATTTTCAAATCCAGTTTCTATAACTGGTCGGGATTTTCAAATCTAGTTTTATAACTGGTCGGGATTTTTAAATCAATTTTTATAACTGGTCAGGATTTTCAAATCCAGTTTCTATAACTGGTCAGGATTTTCAAATCTAGTTTCTATAACTGGTCAGGGTTTTCAAATCAAGTTTCTATAACTGGTCGGGATTTTCAAATCCAGTTTTTATAACCAGTCGGGATTTTCAAATTCAGTGTTATAACTGGTCGGGATTCTCAAATCCAGTTTCTATAACTGGTCGGGATTTTGAAATCCAGTTTCTATAACTGGTCGAGATTTTAAATCCAGTTTTATAACTGGTCGGGATTTTCAAATCCAGTTTTATAACTGGTTGGGATTTTCAAATCCATTTTCTATAACTGGTCAGGATTTTGAAATCTAGTTTTATAATTGGTCGAGATTTTCAAATCCAGTGTTATAACTGATCAAGATTTTCAAATCCAGTTTCTATAACTGGTCGGGATTTTCAAATCCAGTTTTATAACTGGTCGAGATTTTCAAATCCAGCTTTTATAACCGGTCGGGATTTTCAAATTCAGTGTTATAACTGGTCGGGATTTTCAAATCCAGTTTTATAACTGGTCGAGATTTTCAAATCCAGCTTTTATAACCGGTCGGGATTTTCAAATTCAGTGTTATAACTGGTCGAGATTTTCAAATCCAGTTTTTATAACCGGTCGGGATTTTCAAATTCAGTGTTATAACTGGTCGGGATTTTCAAATCCATTTTCTATAACTGGTCGGGATTTTGAAATCTAGTTTCTATAACTGGTCGGGATTTTCAATTCCAGATTTTATAACTGGTCGGGATTTTCAAATCCAGTTTCTATAACTGGTCGGGATTTTCAAATCCAGTTTCTATAACTGGTCGAGATTTTCAAATCCAGTTTCTATAACTCGTCGGCATTTTCAACACCAGTTGTTATAACTGGTCGGGATTTTCAAATCCAGTATCTATAACTGTTCAGGATTTTCAAATCCAGTTTCTTTAACTGATCGGGATTTTCAAATCGAGTTTTATAACTTGTCGGGATTTTCAAATCCAGTTTCTATAACTGGTCAGGATTTTCAAATCCAGTTTCTATAACTAGTCGGGATTTTAAAATCTAGTTTTATAACTGGTTGGGATTTTCAAATCCAGATTTATAAATGGTCGGGATTTTCAAATCCATTTTTTATAACAGGTCTGGATTTTCGAATCTAGTTTTATAATTGGTCGGGATTTTCAAATCCAGTGTTATAACTGATCAGGATTTTCAATTCCAGTTTCTATAACTGGCCGGGATTTTCAAATCCAGTTTTATAACTGGTCGGGATTTTCAAATCCGGTTTTTATAATTGGTCGGGATTTTCAAATCCAGTTTCTATAACTGGTCAGGATTTTCAAATCAAGTTTCTATAACTGGTCAGGATTTTCAAATCCAGTTTTTATAACCGGTCGGGATTTTCAAATTCAGTGTTATAACTGGTCGGGATTTTAAAATCCAGTTTCTATAACTGGTCGGGATTTTCAATTCCAGATTTTATAACTGGTCGGGATTTTCAAATCCAGTTTCTATAACTGGTCGGGATTTTCAAATCTAGTTTCTATAACTGGTCGAGATTTTCAAATCCAGTTTCTATAACTGGTCGGGATTTTTAAATCTAGTTTCTATAACTGGTCGGGATTTTCAACTCCAGTTTTTATAACTGGTCGAGATTTTCAAATCCAGTATCTATAACTGGTCGGGATTTTCAAATCTAGTGTCATAACTGGTCGGGATTTTTAAATCCAGTTTCTATAACTGGTCGGGATTTTCAAAACCAGTTTTATAACTGGTCAGGATTTTCAAATCCAGTTTCTATAACTGGTCGGGATTTTCAAATCCAGTTTTATAAGTGGTTGGGATTTTCAAATCCAGTTTCTATAACTGGTCGGGATTTTTAAATCCCGTTTTATAACTGGTCGGGATTTTCAAATCCAGTTTTATAACTGTTCGGGATTTTCAAATCCATTCGCTATAACTGGTCGGGATTTTAAAATCTAGTTTTATAATTGGTCGGGATTTTCAAATCCAGTGTTATAACTGATCAAAATTTTCAAATTCAGTTTCTATAACTCGTCGGGATTTTCAAATCCAGTTTTATAACTGGTCGGGATTTTCAAATCCAGTTTTTATAACTGGTCAGGATTTTCAAATTCAGTTTTTATAACTGGTCAGGATTTTCAAATCCAGTTTCTATAACTAGTCGGGATTTTCACATCCAGTTTTTATAACTGGTCGGGATTTTCAAATTCAGTTTCTATAACTGGTCGGGATTTTCAAATCCAGTTTCTATAACTGGTCGGGATTTTCAAATCCAGTTTCTATAACTGGTCGGGATTTTCAAATCCAGTTTTTATAACTGATCGGGATTTTCAAATCCAATTTCTATAACTGGTCGGAATTTTCAAATCCAGTTTTATAACTGGTCGGGATTTTCAAATCTAGTTTATATAACTGGTCGGGATTTTCAAATCCAGTTTCTATAACTGATCGGGATTTTCAAATCTAGTTTCTATAACTGGTCGGGATTTTCAAATCCAGTTTCTATAACTGGTCCGGATTTTCAAATCTAGTTTCTATAACTGGTCGGGATTTTCAAATCCAGTTTATATAACTGGTCGTGATTTCCAAATCTAGTGTCATAACTGGTCAGGATTTTCAAATCCAATTTCTATAACTGGTCTGGATTTTCAAATCCAGTGTTATAACTGATCAGAATTTTCAAATCCAGTTTCTATAACTCGTCGGGATTTTCAAATCCAGTTTTATAACCGGTCGGGATTTTCAAATCCAGTTTTTATAACTGGTCGGGATTTTCAAATTCAGTTTCTATAACTGGTCAGGATTTTCAAATCAAGTTTCTATAACTGGTCGGGATTTTCAAATCCAATTTTTATAACCGATCGGTGTTTTCAAATTCAGTGTTATAACTGGTCGGGATTTTCAAATGCAGTTTCTATAACTGGTCGGGATTTTGAAATCCAGTTTCTATAACTGGTCGGGATTTTCAATTCCAGATTTTATAACTGGTCGGGATTTTCAAATCCAGTTTCCATAACTGGTCGGGATTTTCAAATCCAGTTTCTATAACTGGTCGAGATTTTCAAATCCAGTTTCTATAACTGGTCGGAATTTTCAAATCCAGTTTCTATAACTGGTCGGGATTTTCAACTCCAGTTTTTATAACTGGTCGGGATTTTCAAATCAAGTATCTATAACAGGTCAGGATTTTCAAATCTAGAGTCATAACTGGTCGGGATTTTTAAATCCAGTTTCTATAACTGGTCGGGATTTTCAAATCCAGTTTTATAACTGGTCAGGATTTTAAAATTCAGTTTCTATAACTGGTCGGGATTTTCAAATCCAGTTTCTATAACTGGTCGGGATTTTTAAATCCAGTTTTATAACTGGTCGGGATTTTCAAATCCAGTTTTATAACTGGTCGGGATTTTCAAATCCATTTTCTATAACTGGTCGGGATTTTCAAATCTAGTTTTATAATTGGTCGGGATTTTCAAATCCAGTGATATAGCTGATCAGGTTTTCAAATTCAGTTTCTATAACTCGTCGGGATTTTCAAATCCAGTTTTATAACTGGTCGAGATTTTCAAATCCAGATTTTATAACTGGTCGGGATTTTCAAATTCAGTTTCTATAACTGGTCGAGATTTTCAAATCCAGTATCTATAACTGGTCGGGATTTTCAAATCTAGTGTCATAACTGGTCGGGATTTTTAAATCCAGTTTCTATAACTGGTCGGGATTTTCAAAACCAGTTTTATAACTGGTCAGGATTTTCAAATCCAGTTTCTATAACTGGTCGGGATTTTCAAATCCAGTTTTATAAGTGGTTGGGATTTTCAAATCCAGTTTCTATAACTGGTCGGGATTTTTAAATCCCGTTTTATAACTGGTCGGGATTTTCAAATCCAGTTTTATAACTGTTCGGGATTTTCAAATCCATTCGCTATAACTGGTCGGGATTTTAAAATCTAGTTTTATAATTGGTCGGGATTTTCAAATCCAGTGTTATAACTGATCAAAATTTTCAAATTCAGTTTCTATAACTCGTCGGGATTTTCAAATCCAGTTTTATAACTGGTCGGGATTTTCAAATCCAGTTTTTATAACTGGTCAGGATTTTCAAATTCAGTTTTTATAACTGGTCAGGATTTTCAAATCCAGTTTCTATAACTAGTCGGGATTTTCACATCCAGTTTTTATAACTGGTCGGGATTTTCAAATTCAGTTTCTATAACTGGTCGGGATTTTCAAATCCAGTTTCTATAACTGGTCGGGATTTTCAAATCCAGTTTCTATAACTGGTCGGGATTTTCAAATCCAGTTTTTATAACTGATCGGGATTTTCAAATCCAATTTCTATAACTGGTCGGAATTTTCAAATCCAGTTTTATAACTGGTCGGGATTTTCAAATCTAGTTTATATAACTGGTCGGGATTTTCAAATCCAGTTTCTATAACTGATCGGGATTTTCAAATCTAGTTTCTATAACTGGTCGGGATTTTCAAATCCAGTTTCTATAACTGGTCCGGATTTTCAAATCTAGTTTCTATAACTGGTCGGGATTTTCAAATCCAGTTTATATAACTGGTCGTGATTTCCAAATCTAGTGTCATAACTGGTCAGGATTTTCAAATCCAATTTCTATAACTGGTCTGGATTTTCAAATCCAGTGTTATAACTGATCAGAATTTTCAAATCCAGTTTCTATAACTCGTCGGGATTTTCAAATCCAGTTTTATAACCGGTCGGGATTTTCAAATCCAGTTTTTATAACTGGTCGGGATTTTCAAATTCAGTTTCTATAACTGGTCAGGATTTTCAAATCAAGTTTCTATAACTGGTCGGGATTTTCAAATCCAATTTTTATAACCGATCGGTGTTTTCAAATTCAGTGTTATAACTGGTCGGGATTTTCAAATGCAGTTTCTATAACTGGTCGGGATTTTGAAATCCAGTTTCTATAACTGGTCGGGATTTTCAATTCCAGATTTTATAACTGGTCGGGATTTTCAAATCCAGTTTCCATAACTGGTCGGGATTTTCAAATCCAGTTTCTATAACTGGTCGAGATTTTCAAATCCAGTTTCTATAACTGGTCGGAATTTTCAAATCCAGTTTCTATAACTGGTCGGGATTTTCAACTCCAGTTTTTATAACTGGTCGGGATTTTCAAATCAAGTATCTATAACAGGTCAGGATTTTCAAATCTAGAGTCATAACTGGTCGGGATTTTTAAATCCAGTTTCTATAACTGGTCGGGATTTTCAAATCCAGTTTTATAACTGGTCAGGATTTTAAAATTCAGTTTCTATAACTGGTCGGGATTTTCAAATCCAGTTTCTATAACTGGTCGGGATTTTTAAATCCAGTTTTATAACTGGTCGGGATTTTCAAATCCAGTTTTATAACTGGTCGGGATTTTCAAATCCATTTTCTATAACTGGTCGGGATTTTCAAATCTAGTTTTATAATTGGTCGGGATTTTCAAATCCAGTGATATAGCTGATCAGGTTTTCAAATTCAGTTTCTATAACTCGTCGGGATTTTCAAATCCAGTTTTATAACTGGTCGAGATTTTCAAATCCAGATTTTATAACTGGTCGGGATTTTCAAATTCAGTTTCTATAACTGGTCAGGATTTTCAAATCCAGTTTCTAAAACTGGTCGGGATTTTCAAATCCAGTTTTTATAATTGGTCGGGATTTTCAAATTCAGTGTTATAACTGGTCGGGATTTTCAACTCCAGTTTCTATAACTGGTCGGGATTTTCAAATTCAGTGTTATAACTGGTCAGAATTTTCAAATCCAGTTTCTATAACTGGTCGGGATTTTGAAATCTAGTTTCTATAACTGGTCGGGATTTTCAATTCCAGATTTTATAACTGGTCGGAATTTTCAAATCCAGTTTCTATAACTGGTCGGGATTTTCAAATCCAGTTTCTATAACTGGTCGGGATTTTGAAATCCAGTTTCTATAACTGGTCGGGATTTTCAAATACAGTTTCTATAACTGGTCGAGATTTTCAAATCCAGTTTCTATAACTCGTCGGCATTTTCAACACCAGTTGTTATAACTGGTCGGGATTTTCAAATCCAGTATCTATAACTGGTCGGAATTTTCAAATCTAGTGTCATAACAGGTCGAAATTTTTAAATCCAGTTTCTATAACTGGTCGGGATTTTCAATTCCAGATTTTATAACTGGTCAGAATTTTCAAATCCAGTTTCTATAACTGGTCGGGATTTTCAAATCCAGTTTCTATAACTGGTCGGGATTTTGAAATCCAGTTTCTATAACTGGTCGGGATTTTCAAATACAGTTTCTATAACTGGTCGAGATTTTCAAATCCAGTTTCTATAACTCGTCGGCATTTTCAACACCAGTTGTTATAACTGGTCGGGATTTTCAAATCCAGTATCTATAACTGGTCGGAATTTTCAAATCTAGTGTCATAACAGGTCGAAATTTTTAAATCCAGTTTCTATAACTGGTCGGGATTTTCAAATCCAGTTTTATAACTGGTCAGGATTTTCAAATCCAGTTTCTATAACTGGTCGGGATTTTCAAATCCAGTTTCTAAAACTGGTCAGAATTTTGAAATCCAGTTTCTATAACTGGTTGGGATTTTCAAATACAGTTTCTATAACTGGTCGAGATTTTCAAATCCAGTTTCTATAACTGTTCGGGATTTTCAACTCCAGTTTTTATAACTGGTTGGGATTTTCAAATCCAGTTTCTATAACTGGTCGGGATTTTGAAATCTAGTGTCATAACTGGTCGGGATTTTTAAATCCAGTTTCTATAACTGGTCGGGATTTTCAAATCCAGTTTTATAACTCGTCCGGATTTTCAAATCCAGTTTCTATAACTGATCGGGATTTTTAAATCCAGTTTTATAACTGGTTGGGATTTTCAAATCCAGTTTTATAACTAGTCGGGATTTTCAAATCCAGTTTCTATAACTGGTCGGGATTTTCAAATCCAGTTTTATAATTGGTCGGAATTTTCAAATCTAGTGTTATAACTGATCAGGATTTTCAAATCCAGTTTCTATAACTGGTGTGGATTTTCAAATCCAGTTTTATAACTAGTCGGGATTTTCAAATCCAGTTTTTATAACTGGTCGTGATTTTCAAAATTCAGTTTTTACAACTGGTCGGGATTTTCAAATCCAGTTTCTATAACTGGTCGAGATTTTCAAATCTAGTATTTATAACTGGTCGGGATTTTCAAATCCAGTTTTTACAACTGGTCGGGATTTTCAAATCCAGTTTCTATAACTGGTCGGGATTTTCAAATCCAGTTTTATAACTGGTCGATATTTTCAAATCCAGTTTTATAACTGATCGGGATTTTCAAATCCATTTTCTATAACTGGTCGGGATTTTCAAATCTAGTTTTTATAACTGGTCAAGATTTTTAAATCCAGTTTCTATAACTGATCGGGATTTTCAAATCTAGTTGTATAACTGGTCAAGATTTTCAAATCAAGTTTCTAAAACTGGTCGGGATTTTCAAATCCAGTTTTTATAAGTGGTCGGGATTTTCAAATTCAGTGTTATAACTGGTCGGGATTTTCAACTCCAGTTTCTATAACTGGTCGGGATTTTCAAATTCAGTGTTATAACTGGTCGGGATTTTCAAATCCAGTTTCTATAACTGGTCGGGATTTTGAAATCTAGTTTCTATAACGGGTCGCGATTTTCAATTCCAGATTTTATAACTGGTCGGAATTTTCAAATCCAGTTTCTATAACTGGTCGGGATTTTGAAATCCAGTTTCTATAACTGGTCGGGATTTTCAAATACAGTTTCTATAACTGGTCGAGATTTTCAAATCCAGTTTCTATAACTCGTCGGCATTTTCAACACCAGTTGTTATAACTGGTCGGGATTTTCAAATCCAGTATCTATAACTGGTCGGAATTTTCAAATCTAGTGTCATAACAGGTCGGAATTTTTAAATCCAGTTTCTATAACTGGTCGGGATTTTCAAATCCAGTTTTATAACTGGTCAGGATTTTCAAATCCAGTTTCTATAACTGGTCGGGATTTTCAAATCCAGTTTCTAAAACTGGTCAGAATTTTGAAATCCAGTTTCTATAACTGGTTGGGATTTTCAAATACAATTTCTATAACTGGTCGAGATTTTCAAATCCAGTTTCTATAACTGGTCAGGATTTTCAACTCCAGTTTTTATAACTGGTTGGGATTTTCAAATCCAGATTTATAACTGGTCGGGATTTTCAAATCCAGTTTTTATAACCGGTCGGGATTTTCAAATTGAGTGTTATAACTGGTCGGGATTTTGAAAATCCAGTGTTATAACTGATCAGGATTTTCAAATCCAGTTTCTATAACTGGTCGGGATTTTCAAATATAGTTTTATAACTGGTCGGGATTTTCAAATCCAGTTATATAGTTGGTCGGGATTTTCAAATCTAGTGTTATAACTGATCAAGATTTTCAAATCTAGTTTCTATAACTGGTCAGGATTTTCAAATCCAGTTTTATAACTTGTCGGGATTTTCAAATCTAGTTTTTGTAATTGGTCGGGATTTTCAAAATTCAGTTTTTACAACTGGTCGGGATTTTCAAATCCAGTTTATATAACTGGTCGGGATTTTCAAATCCAGTTCCTATAACTGGTCGGGATTTTCAAATCCAGTTTCTATAACTGGTCGGGATTTCAAAATCTAGTGTCATAACTGGTCGGGATTTTCAAATCCAATTTCTATAACTGGTAGGGATTTTCAAATCCAGTTTTATAACTGGTCAGCATTTTGAAATCCAGTTTCTATAACTGGTCGGGATTTTCAAATCCAGTTTTATAACTGGTCGGGATTTTCAAATCCAATTTCTATAACTGGTTGGGATTTTCAAATCCAGATTTATAACTGGTCGGGATTTTCAAATCCAATTTCTATAACAGGTCAGGATTTTCAAATCTAGTTTTATAATTGGTCGGGATTTTCAAATCCAGTGTTATAACTGATCAGGATTTTCAAATCCAGTTTCTATAACTGGTCGGGATTTTCAAATCTAGTTTTATAACTGGTCGGGATTTTTAAATCAATTTTTATAACTAGTCAGGATTTTCAAATCCAGTTTCTATAACTGGTCAGGATTTTCAAATCTAGTTTCTATAACTGGTCAGGGTTTTCAAATCAAGTTTCTATAACTGGTCGGGATTTTCAAATCCAGTTTTTATAACCAGTCGGGATTTTCAAATTCAGTGTTATAACTGGTCGGGATTCTCAAATCCAGTTTCTATAACTGGTCGGGATTTTGAAATCCAGTTTCTATAACTGGTCGGGATTTTAAATCCAGTTTTATAACTGGTCGGGATTTTCAAATCCAGTTTTATAACTGGTTGGGATTTTCAAATCCATTTTCTATAACTGGTCGGGATTTTGAAATCTAGTTTTATAATTGGTCGAGATTTTCAAATCCTGTGTTATAACTGATCAGGATTTTCAAATCCAGTTTCTATAACTGGTCGGGATTTTCAAATCCAGTTTTATAACTGGTCGAGATTTTCAAATCCAGCTTTTATAACCGGTCGGGATTTTCAAATTCAGTGTTATAACTGGTCGGGATTTTCAAATCCAGTTTCTATAATTGGTCGGTATTTTGAAATCCAGTTTCTATAACTGGTCGGGATTTTCAAATCCAGTGTTATAACTGATCAGGATTTTCAAATCCAGTTTCTATAACTGGTCGGGATTTTCAAATCCAGTTTTACAACTGGTCGGGATTTTTAAATCCAGTTTTTATAACTGGTCGGGATTTTCAAATCCAGTTTCTATAACTGGTCAGGATTTTCAAATCAAGTTTCTATAACTCGTCGGGATTTTCAAATCCAGTTTTTATAACCGGTCGGGATTTTCAAATTCTGTGTTATAACTGGTCAGGATTTTCAAATCAAGTTTCTATAACTGGTCGGGATTTTCAAATCCAGTTTTTATAACCGGTCGGGATTTTCAAATTCAGTGTTATAACTGGTCGGGATTTTCAAATCCGTTTTCTATAACTGGTCAGGATTTTGAAATCTAGTTTCTATAACTGGTCGGGATTTTCAATTCCAGATTTTATAACTGGTCGGGATTTTCAAATCCAGTTTCTATAACTGGTCGAGATTTTCAAATCCAGTTTCTATAACTGGTCGAGATTTTCAAATCCAGTTTCTATAACTCGTCGGCATTTTCAACACCAGTTGTTATAACTGGTCGGGATTTTCAAATCCAGTATCTATAACTGGTCAGGATTTTCAAATCCAGTTTCTATAACTGATCGGGATTTTCAAATCGAGTTTTATAACTGGTCGGGATTTTCAAATTCAGTTTCTATAACTGGTCAGGATTTTCAAATCCAGTTTCTATAACTAGTCGGGATTTTAAAATCTAGTTTTATAACTGGTTGGGATTTTCAAATCCAGATTTATAAATGGTCGGGATTTTCAAATTCATTTTCTATAACAGGTCTGGATTTTCAAATCTAGTTTTATAATTGGTCGGGATTTTCAAATCCAGTGTTATAACTGGTCAGGATTTTCAATTCCAGTTTCTATAACTGGCCGGGATTTTCAAATCCAGTTTTATAACTGGTCGGGATTTTCAAATCCAGTTTTTATAACTGGTCGGGATTTTCAAATCCAGTTTCTATAACTGGTCAGGATTTTCAAATCAAGTTTCTATAACTGGTCAGGATTTTCAAATCCAGTTTTTATAACCGGTCGGAATTTTCAAATTCAGTGTTATAACTGGTCGGGATTTTGAAATCCAGTTTCTATAACTGGTCGGGATTTTCAATTCCAGATTTTATAACTCGTCGGGATTTTCAAATCCAGTTTCTATAACTGGTCGGGATTTTCAAATCTAGTTTCTATAACTGCTCGAGATTTTCAAATCCAGTTTCTATAACTGGTCGGGATTTTTAAATATAGTTTCTATAACTGGTCGGTATTTTCAACTCCAGTTTTTATAACTGGTCGAGATTTTCAAATCCAGTATCTATAACTGGTCGGGATTTTCAAATCCAGATTCTATAACTAGTCGGGATTTTCAAATCTAGTGTCATAACTGGTCGGGATTTTTAAATCCAGTTTCTATAACTGGTCGGGATTTTCAAAACCAGTTTTATAACTGGTCAGGATTTTCAAATCCAGTTTCTATAACTGGTCGGGATTTTCAAATCCAGTTTTATAAGTGGTTGGGATTTTCAAATCCAGTTTCTATAACTGGTCGGGATTTTTAAATCCCGTTTTATAACTGGTCGGGATTTTCGAATCCAGTTTTATAACTGTTCGGGATTTTCAAATCCATTCGCTATAACTGGTCGGGATTTTCAAATCTAGTTTTATAATTGGTCGGGATTTTCAAATCCAGTGTTATAACTGATCAGGATTTTCAAATTCAGTTTCTATAACTCGTCGGGATTTTCAAATCCAGTTTTATAACTGGTCGGGATTTTCAAATCCAGTTTTTATAACGAGTCAGGATTTTCAAATTCAGTTTTTATAACTGGTCAGGATTTTCAAATCCAGTTTCTATAACTAGTCGGGATTTTCACATCCAGTTTTTATAACTGGTCGGGATTTTCAAATTCAGTTTCTATAACTGGTCGGGATTTTCAAATCCAGTTTCTATAACTGGTCGGGATTTTCAAATCCAGTTTCTATAACTGGTCGGGATTTTCAAATCCAGTTTTTATAAATGATCGGGATTTTCAAATCCAATTTCTATAACTGGTCGGGATTTTCAAATCCAGTTTTATAACTGGTCGGGATTTTCAAATCTAGTTTATATAACTGGTCGGGATTTTCAAATTCAGTTTCTATAACTGATCGGGATTTTCAAATCTAGTTTCTATAACTGGTCGGGATTTTCAAATCCAGTTTCTATAACTGGTCCGGATTTTCAAATCTAGTTTCTATAACTGGTCGGGATTTTCAAATCCAGTTTATATAACTGGTCGTGATTTCCAAATCTAGTGTCATAACTGGTCGGGATTTTCAAATCCAATTTCTATAACTGGTCTGGATTTTCAGATCCAGTGTTATAACTGATCAGAATTTTCAAATCCAGTTTCTATAACTCGTCGGGATTTTCAAATCCAGTTTTATAACTGGTCGGGATTTTCAAATCCAGTTTTTATAACTGGTCGGGATTTTCAAATTCAGTTTCTATAACTGGTCAGGATTTTCAAATCAAGTTTTTATAACTGGTCGGGATTTTCAAATCCAATTTTTATAACCGATCGGTGTTTTCAAATTCAGTGTTATAACTGGTCGGGATTTTCAAATGCAGTTTCTATAACTGGTCGGGATTTTGAAATCCAGTTTCTATAACTGGTCGGGATTTTCAATTCCAGATTTTATAACTGGTCGGGATTTTCAAATCCAGTTTCCATAACTGGTCGGGATTTTCAAATCCAGTTTCTATAACTGGTCGAGATTTTCAAATCCAGTTTCTATAACTGGTCGGAATTTTCAAATCCAGTTTCTATAACTGGTCGGGATTTTCAACTCCAGTTTTTATAACTGGTCGGGATTTTCAAATCAAGTATCTATAACAGGTCAGGATTTTCAAATCTAGTGTCATAACTGGTCGGGATTTTTAAATCCAGTTTCTATAACTGGTCGGGATTTTCAAATCCAGTTTTATAACTGGTCAGGATTTTAAAATTCAGTTTCTATAACTGGTCGGGATTTTCAAATCCAGTTTCTATAACTGGTCGAGATTTTTAAATCCAGTTTTATAACTGGTCGGGATTTTCAAATCCAGTTTTATAACTGGTCGGGATTTTCAAATCCATTTTCTATAACTGGTCGGGATTTTCAAATCCAGTGTTATAGCTGATCAGGTTTTCAAATTCTGTTTCTATAACTCGTCGGGATTTTCAAATCCAGTTTTATAACTGGTCGGGATTTTCAAATCCAGATTTTATAACTGGTCGGGATTTTCAAATTCAGTTTCTATAACTGGTCAGGATTTTCAAATCCAGTTTCTAAAACTGGTCGGGATTTTCAAATCCAGTTTTTATAACTGGTCGGGATTTTCAAATTCAGTGTTATAACTGGTCGGGATTTTCAACTCCAGTTTCTATAACTGGTCGGGATTTTCAAATTCAGTGTTATAACTGGTCGGAATTTTCAAATCCAGTTTCTATAACTGGTCGGGATTTTGAAATCTTGTTTCTATAACTGGTCGGGATTTTCAATTCCAGATTTTATAACTGGTCGGAATTTTCAAATCCAGTTTCTATAACTGGTCGGGATTTTCAAATCCAGTTTCTATAACTGGTCAGGATTTTGAAATCCAGTTTCTATAACTGGTCGGGATTTTCAAATACAGTTTTTATAACTGGTCGAGATTTTCAAATTCAGTTTCTATAACTCGTCGGCATTTTCAACACCAGTTGTTATAACTGGTCGGGATTTTCAAATCCAGTATCTATAACTGGTCGGAATTTTCAAATCTAGTGTCATAACAGGTCGGAATTTTTAAATCCAGTTTCTATAACTGGTCGGGATTTTCAAATCCAGTTTTATAACTGGTCAGGATTTTCAAATCTAGTTTCTATAACTGGTCGGGATTTTCAAATCCAGTTTCTAAAACTGGTCAGAATTTTGAAATCCAGTTTCTATAACTGGTTGGGATTTTCAAATACAGTTTCTATAACTGGTCGAGATTTTCAAATCCAGTTTCTATAACTGTTCGGGATTTTCAACTCCAGTTTTTATAACTGGTTGGGATTTTCAAATCCAGTTTCTATAACTGGTCGGGATTTTGAAATCTAGTGTCATAACTGGTCGGGATTTTTAAATCCAGTTTCTATAACTGGTCGGGATTTTCAAATCAAGTTTTATAACTCGTCCGGATTTTCAAATCCAGTTTCTATAACTGATCGGGATTTTTAAATCCAGTTTTATAACTGGTTGGGATTTTCAAATCCAGTTTTATAACTAGTCGGGATTTTCAAATCCAGTTTCTATAACTGGTCGGGATTTTCAAATCCAGTTTTATAATTGGTCAGAATTTTCAAATCTAGTGTTATAACTGATCAGGATTTTCAAATCCAGTTTCTATAACTGGTGTGGATTTTCAAATCCAGTTTTATAACTAGTCGGGATTTTCAAATCCAGTTTTTATAACTGGTCGTGATTTTCAAAATTCAGTTTTTACAACTGGTCGGGATTTTCAAATCCAGTTTCTATAACTGGTCGAGATTTTCAAATCTAGTATTTATAACTGGTCGGGATTTTCAAATCCAGTTTTTACAACTGGTCGGGATTTTCAAATCCAGTTTCTATAACTGGTCGGGATTTTCAAATCCAGTTTTATAACTGGTCGATATTTTCAAATCCAGTTTTATAACTGATCGGGATTTTCAAATCCATTTTCTATAACTGGTCGGGATTTTCAAATCTAGTTTTTATAACTGGTCAGGATTTTTAAATCCAGTTTCTATAACTGATCGGAATTTTCAAATCTAGTTGTATAACTGGTCAGGATTTTCAAATCCAGTTTCTAAAACTGGTCGGGATTTTCAAATCCAGTTTTTATAAGTGGTCGGGATTTTCAAATTCAGTGTTATAACTGGTCGGGATTTTCAACTCCAGTTTCTATAACTGGTCGGGATTTTCAAATTCAGTGTTATAACTGGTCGGGATTTTCAAATCCAGTTTCTATAACTGGTCGGGATTTTGAAATCTAGTTTCTATAACGGGTCGCGATTTTCAATTCCAGATTTTATAACTGGTCGGAATTTTCAAATCCAGTTTCTATAACTGGTCGGGATTTTCAAATCCAGTTTCTATAACTGGTCGGGATTTTGAAATCCAGTTTCTATAACTGGTCGGGATTTTCAAATACAGTTTCTATAACTGGTCGAGATTTTAAAATCCAGTTTCTATAACTCGTCGGCATTTTCAACACCAGTTGTTATAACTGGTCGGGATTTTCAAATCCAGTATCTATAACTGGTCGGAATTTTCAAATCTAGTGTCATAACAGGTCGGAATTTTTAAATCCAGTTTCTATAACTGGTCGGGATTTTCAAATCCAGTTTTATAACTGGTCAGGATTTTCAAATCCAGTTTCTATAACTGGTCGGGATTTTCAAATCCAGTTTCTAAAACTGGTCAGAATTTTGAAATCCAGTTTCTATAACTGGTTGGGATTTTCAAATACTGTTTCTATAACTGGTCGAGATTTTCAAATCCAGTTTCTATAACTGGTCGAGATTTTCAACTCCAGTTTTTATAACTGGTTGGGATTTTCAAATCCAGTTTCTATAACTGGTCGGGATTTTGAAATCTAGTGTCATAACTGGTCGGGATTTTTAAATCCAGTTTCTATAACTGGTCGGGATTTTCAAATCCAGTTTTATAACTCGTCCGGATTTTCAAATCCAGTTTCTATAACTGATCGGGATTTTTAAATCCAGTTTTATAACTGGTTGGGATTTTCAAATCCAGTTTTATAACTAGTCGGGATTTTCAAATCCAGTTTCTATAACTGGTCGGGATTTTCAAATCCAGTTTTATAATTGGTCGGAATTTTCAAATCTAGTGTTATAACTGATCAGGATTTTCAAATCCAGTTTCTATATCTGGTGTGGATTTTCAAATCCAGTTTTATAACTAGTCGGGATTTTCAAATCCAGTTTTTATAACTGGTCGTGATTTTCAAAATTCAGTTTTTACAACTGGTCGGGATTTTCAAATCCAGTTTCTATAACTGGTCAGGATTTTCAAATCCAGTTTCTATAACTGGTCGGGATTTTCAAATCCAGTTTCTATAACTAGTCGGAATTTTCAAATCCAGTTTCTATAACTGGTCGAGATTTTCAAATCTAGTTTTTATAACTGGTCGGGATTTTCAAATCCAGTTTTTACAACTGGTCGGGATTTTCAAATCCAGTTTCTATAACTGGTCGGGATTTTCAAATCCAGTTTTATAACTGGTCGGGATTTTCAAATCCAGTTTTATAACTGATCGGGATTTTCAAATCCATTTTCTATAACTGGTCGGGATTTTCAAATCTAGTTTTATAATTGGTCGGAATTTTCAAATCTAGTGTTATAACTTATCAGGATTTTCAAATCCAGTTTTTATAACTGGTGTGGATTTTCAAATCCAGTTTTATAACTAGTCGGGATTTTCAAATCCAGTTTTTATAACTGGTCGTGATTTTCAAAATTCAGTTTTTACAACTGGTCGGGATTTTCAAATCCAGTTTCTATAACTGGTCGGGATTTTCAAATCCAGTTTCTATAACTGGTCGAGATTTTCAAATCTAGTTTTTATAACTGGTCGAGATTTTCAATTCCAGATTTTATAACTCGTCGGGATTTTCAAATCCAGTTTCTATAACTGGTCGGGATTTTCAAATCTAGTTTCTATAACTCGTCGAGATTTTCAAATCCAGTTTCTATAACTGGTCGGGATTTTTAAATCTAGTTTCTATAACTGGTCGGGATTTTCAACTCCAGTTTTTATAACTGGTCGAGATGTTCAAATCCAGTATCTATAACTGGTCGGGATTTTCAAATCCAGTTTCTATAACTGGTCAGGATTTTCAAATCCAGTTTCTATAACTGGTCGGGATTTTCAAATCCAGTTTCTATAACTAGTCGGAATTTTCAAATCCAGTTTCTATAACTGGTCGAGATTTTCAAATCTAGTTTTTATAACTGGTCGGGATTTTCAAATCCAGTTTTTACAACTGGTCGGGATTTTCAAATCCAGTTTCTATAACTGGTCGGGATTTTCAAATCCAGTTTTATAACTGGTCGGGATTTTCAAATCCAGTTTTATAACTGATCGGGATTTTCAAATCCATTTTCTATAACTGGTCGGGATTTTCAAATCTAGTTTTATAATTGGTCGGAATTTTCAAATCTAGTGTTATAACTTATCAGGATTTTCAAATCCAGTTTTTATAACTGGTGTGGATTTTCAAATCCAGTTTTATAACTAGTCGGGATTTTCAAATCCAGTTTTTATAACTGGTCGTGATTTTCAAAATTCAGTTTTTACAACTGGTCGGGATTTTCAAATCCAGTTTCTATAACTGGTCGGGATTTTCAAATCCAGTTTCTATAACTGGTCGAGATTTTCAAATCTAGTTTTTATAACTGGTCGAGATTTTCAATTCCAGATTTTATAACTCGTCGGGATTTTCAAATCCAGTTTCTATAACTGGTCGGGATTTTCAAATCTAGTTTCTATAACTCGTCGAGATTTTCAAATCCAGTTTCTATAACTGGTCGGGATTTTTAAATCTAGTTTCTATAACTGGTCGGGATTTTCAACTCCAGTTTTTATAACTGGTCGGGATTTTTAAATCCAGTTTCTATAACTGGTTGGGATTTTCAAAACCAGTTTTATAACTGGTCAGGATTTTCAAATCCAGTTTCTATAACTGGTCGGGATTTTCAAATCCAGTTTTATAAGTGGTTGGGATTTTCAAATCCAGTTTCTATAACTGGTCGGGATTTTTAAATCCCGTTTTATAACTGGTCGGGATTTTCAAATCCAGTTTTATAACTGTTCGGGATTTTCAAATCCATTCGCTATAACTGGTCGGGATTTTCAAATCTAGTTTTATAATTGGTCGGGATTTTCAAATCCAGTGTTATAACTGATCAGGATTTTCAAATTCAGTTTCTATAACTCGTCGGGATTTTCAAATCCAGTTTTATAACTGGTCGGGATTTTCAAATCCAGTTTTTATAACTGGTCAGGATTTTCAAATCCAGTTTCTATAACTAGTCGGGATTTTCACATCCAGTTTTTATAACTGGTCGGGATTTTGAAATTTAGTTTCTATAACTGGTCGGGATTTTCAAATCCAGTTTCTATAACTGGTCGGGATTTTCAAATCCAGTTTCTATAACTGGTCGGGATTTTCAAATCCAGTTTTTATAACTGATCGGGATTTTCAAATCCAATTTCTATAACTGGTCGGGATTTTCAAATCCAGTTTTAAAACTGGTCGGGATTTTCAAATCTAGTTTTTATAACTCGTCGGGATTTTCAAATCCAGTTTTATAACTGGTCGGGATTTTCAAATCCAGTTTTTATAATTGACCGGGATTTTCAAATCCAGTTTCTATAACTGGTCGGGATTTTCAACTCCAGTTTTTATAACTGGTCGGGATTTTCAAATCCAGTTTCTATAACTGGTCGGGATTTTCAAATCTAGTTTCTATAACTGGTCGGGATTTTCAAATCTAGTGTCATAACTTGTCGGGATTTTCAAATCCAGTTTCTATAACTGGTCGGGATTTTCAAAACCAGTTTTATAACTGGTCGGGATTTTCAAATCCAATTTCTATAACATGTCCGGATTTTCAAATCTAGTTTTATAATTGGTCAGGATTTTCAAATCCAGTGTTATAACTGATCAGGATTTTCAAATCCAGTTTCTATAACTGGCCGGGATTTTCAAATCTAGTTTTATAACTGGTCGGGATTTTCAAATCCAGTTTTTATAACTGGTCGGGATTTTCAAATCCAGTTTCTATAACTGGTCAGGATTTTCAAATCAAGTTTCTATAACTGATCGGGATTTTCAAATCCAGTTTTTATAACCGGTCGGGATTTTCAAATTCAGTGTTATAAATGGTCGGGATTTTGAAATCCAGTTTCTATAACTAGTCGGGATTTTCAATTCCAGATTTTATAACTAGTCGGGATTTTCAAATCCAGTTTCTATAACTGGTCGGGATTTTCAAATCCAGTTTCTATAACTGGTCGAGATTTTCAAATCCAGTTTCTATAACTGGTCGGGATTTTCAAATCCAGTTTCTATAACTGGTCGGGATTTTCAAATCTAGTTTCTATAACTGGTCGGGATTTTCAAATCTAGTGTCATAACTGATCGGGATTTTCAAATCCAGTTTTTATAACTGGTCGGGATTTTCAAATCCAGTTTTACAACTGGTCGGGATTTTTAAATCCAGTTTTTATAACTGGTCGGAATTTTCAAATCCAGTTTCTATAACTGGTCAGGATTTTCAAATCAAGTTTCTATAACTCGTCGGGATTTTCAAATCCAGTTTTTATAACCGGTCGGGATTTTAAAATTCTGTGTTATAACTGGTCAGGATTTTCAAATCAAGTTTCTATAACTGGTCGGGATTTTCAAATCCAGTTTTTATAACCGGTCGGGATTTTCAAATTCAGTGTTATAACTGGTCGGGATTTTCAAATCCATTTTCTATAACTGGTCGGGATTTTGAAATCTAGTTTCTATAACTGGTCGGGATTTTCAATTCCAGATTTTATAACTGGTCGGGATTTTCAAATCCAGTTTCTATAACTGGTCGGGATTTTCAAATCCAGTTTCTATAACTAGTCGAGATTTTCAAATCCAGTTTCTATAACTCGTCGGCATTTTCAACACCAGTTGTTATAACTGGTCGGGATTTTGAAATCCAGTATCTATAACTGGTCAGGATTTTCAAATCCAGTTTCTATAACTGATCGGGATTTTCAAATCGAGTTTTATAACTGGTCGGGATTTTCAAATCCAGTTTCTATAACTGGTCAGGATTTTCAAATCCAGTTTCTATAACTAGTCGGGATTTTAAAATCTAGTTTTATAACTGGTTGGGATTTTCAAATCCAGATTTATAAATGGTCGGGATTTTCAAATTCATTTTCTATAACAGGTCTGGATTTTCAAATCTAGTTTTATAATTGGTCGGGATTTTCAAATCCAGTGTTATAACTGATCAGGATTTTCAATTCCAGTTTCTATAACTGGCCGGGATTTTCAAATCCAGTTTTATAACTGGTCGGGATTTTCAAATCCAATTTTTATAACTGGTCGGGATTTTCAAATCCAATTTTTATAACTGGTCGGGATTTTCAAATCCAGTTTCTATAACTGGTCAGGATTTTCAAATCAAGTTTCTATAACTGGTCAGGATTTTCAAATCCAGTTTTTATAACCGGTCGGGATTTTCAAATTCAGTGTTATAACTGGTCGGGATTTTGAAATCCAGTTTCTATAACTGGTCGGGATTTTCAATTCCAGATTTTATAACTCGTCGGGATTTTCAAATCCAGTTTCTATAACTGGTCGGGATTTTCAAATCTAGTTTCTATAACTGGTCGAGATTTTCAAATCCAGTTTCTATAACTGGTCGGGATTTTTAAATCTAGTTTCTATAACTGGTCGGTATTTTCAACTCCAGTTTTTATAACTGGTCGAGATTTTCAAATCCAGTATCTATAACTGGTCGGGATTTTCAAATCCAGATTCTATAACTAGTCGGGATTTTCAAATCTAGTGTCATAACTGGTCGGGATTTTCAAATCTAGTGTCATAACTGGTCGGGATTTTTAAATCCAGTTTCTATAACTGGTCGGGATTTTCAAAACCAGTTTTATAACTGGTCAGGATTTTCAAATCCAGTTTCTATAACTGGTCGGGATTTTCAAATCCAGTTTTATAAGTGGTTGGGATTTTCTAATCCAGTTTCTATAACTGGTCGGGATTTTTAAATCCCGTTTTATAACTGGTTCGGGATTTTCAAATCCATTCGCTATAACTGGTCGGGATTTTCAAATCTAGTTTTATAATTGGTCGGGATTTTCAAATCCAGTGTTATAACTGATCAGGATTTTCAAGTTCAGTTTCTATAACTCGTCGGGATTTTCAAATCCAGTTTTATAACTGGTCGGGATTTTCAAATCCAGTTTTTATAACTGGTCAGGATTTTCAAATTCAGTTTTTATAACTGGTCAGGATTTTCAAATCCAGTTTCTATAACTAGTCGGGATTTTCACATCCAGTTTTTATAACTGGTCGGGATTTTCAAATTCAGTTTCTATAACTGGTCGGGATTTTCAAATCCAGTTTCGATGACTGGTCGGGATTTTCAAATCCAGTTTCTATAACTGGTCGGGATTTTCAAATCCAGTTTTTATAACTGATCGGGATTTTCAAATCCAATTTCTATAACTGGTCGGGATTTTCAAATCCAGTTTTAAAACTGGTCGGGATTTTCAAATCTAGTTTATATAACTGGTCGGGATTTTCAAATCCAGTTTCTATAACTGATCGGGATTTTCAAATCTAGTTTCTATAACTGGTCGGGATTTTCAAATCCAGTTTCTATAACTGGTCCGGATTTTCAAGTTTCTATAACTGGTCGGGATTTTCAAATCCAGTTTATATAACTGGTCGTGATTTCCAAATCTAGTGTCATAACTGGTCGGGATTTTCAAATCCAATTTCTATAACTGGTCTGGATTTTCAGATCCAGTGTTATAACTGATCAGAATTTTCAAATCCAGTTTCTATAACTCGTCGGGATTTTCAAATCCAGTTTTATAACTGGTCGGGATTTTCAAATCCAGTTTTTATAACTGGTCGGGATTTTCAAATTCAGTTTCTATAACTGGTCAGGATTTTCAAATCAAGTTTCTATAACTGGTCGGGATTTTCAAATCCAATTTTTATAACCGATCGGTGTTTTCAAATTTAGTGTTATAACTGGTCGGGATTTTCAAATGCAGTTTCTATAACTGGTCGGGATTTTGAAATCCAGTTTCTATAACTGGTCGGGATTTTCAATTCCAGATTTTATAACTGGTCGGGATTTTCAAATCCAGTTTCCATAACTGGTCGGGATTTTCAAATCCAGTTTCTATAACTGGTCGAGATTTTCAAATCCAGTTTCTATAACTGGTCAGAATTTTCAAATCCAGTTTCTATAACTGGTCGGGATTTTCAACTCCAGTTTTTATAACTGGTCGGGATTTTCAAATCAAGTATCTATAACTGGTCAGGATTTTCAAATCTAGTGTCATAACTGGTCGGGATTTTTAAATCCAGTTTCTATAACTGGTCGGGATTTTCAAATCCAGTTTTATAACTGGTCAGGATTTTAAAATTCAGTTTCTATAACTGGTCGGGATTTTCAAATCCAGTTTCTATAACTGGTCGGGATTTTTAAATCCAGTTTTATAACTGGTCGGGATTTTCAAATCCAGTTTTATAACTGGTCGGGATTTTTAAATTCATTTTCTATAACTGGTCGGGATTTTCAAATCTAGTTTTATAATTGGTCGGGATTTTCAAATCCAGTGTTATAGCTGATCAGGTTTTCAAATTCAGTTTCTATAACTCGTCGGGATTTTCAAATCCAGTTTTATAACTGGTCGGGATTTTCAAATCCAGATTTTATAACTGGTCGGGATTTTCAAATTCAGTTTCTATAACTGGTCAGGATTTTCAAATCCTGTTTCTAAAACTGGTCGGGATTTTCAAATCCAGTTTTTATAACTGGTCGGGATTTTCAAATTCAGTGTTATAACTGGTCGGGATTTTCAACTCCAGTTTCTATAACTGGTCGGGATTTTCAAATTCAGTGTTATAACTGGTCGGAATTTTCAAATCCAGTTTCTATAACTGGTCGGGATTTTGAAATCTTGTTTCTATAACTGGTCGGGATTTTCAATTCCAGATTTTATAACTGGTCGAAATTTTCAAATCCAGTTTCTATAACTGGTCGGGATTTTCAAATCCAGTTTCTATAACTGGTCGGGATTTTGAAATCCAGTTTCTATAACTGGTCGGGATTTTCAAATACAGTTTTTATAACTGGTCGAGATTTTCAAATCCAGTTTCTATAACTCGTCGGCATTTTCAACACCAGTTGTTATAACTGGTCGGGATTTTGAAATCCAGTATCTATAACTGGTCGGAATTTTCAAATCTAGTGTCATAACAGGTCGGAATTTTTAAATCCAGTTTCTATAACTGGTCAGGATTTTCAAATCCAGTTTTATAACTGGTCAGGATTTTCAAATCTAGTTTCTAAAACTGGTCAGAATTTTGAAATCCAGTTTCTATAACTGGTTGGGATTTTCAAATACAGTTTCTATAACTGGTCGAGATTTTCAAATCCAGTTTCTATAACTGTTCGGGATTTTCAACTCCAGTTTTTATAACTGGCTGGGATTTTCAAATCCAGTTTCTATAACTGGTCGGGATTTTGAAATCTAGTGTCATAACTGGTCGGGATTTTTAAATCCAGTTTCTATAACTGGTCGGGATTTTCAAATCCAGTTTTATAACTCGTCCGGATTTTCAAATCCAGTTTCTATAACTGATCGGGATTTTTAAATCCAGTTTTATAACTGGTTGGGATTTTCAAATCCAGTTTTATAACTAGTCGGGATTTTCAAATCCAGTTTCTATAACTGGTCGGGATTTTCAAATCCAGTTTTATAATTGGTCGGAATTTTCAAATCTAGTGTTATAACTGATCAGGATTTTCAAATCCAGTTTCTATAACTGGTGTGGATTTTCAAATCCAGTTTTATAACTAGTCGGGATTTTCAAATCCAGTTTTTATAACTGGTCGTGATTTTCAAAATTCAGTTTTTACAACTGGTCGGGATTTTCAAATCCAGTTTCTATAACTGGTCGAGATTTTCAAATCTAGTATTTATAACTGGTCGGGATTTTCAAATCCAGTTTTTACAACTGGTCGGGATTTTCAAATCCAGTTTCTATAACTGGTCGGGATTTTCAAATCCAGTTTTATAACTGGTCGATATTTTCAAATCCAGTTTTATAACTGATCGGGATTTTCAAATCCATTTTCTATAACTGGTCGGGATTTTCAAATCTAGTTTTTATAACTGGTCAGAATTTTTAAATCCAGTTTCTATAACTGATCGGAATTTTCAAATCTAGTTGTATAACTGGTCAGGATTTTCAAATCCAGTTTCTAAAACTGGTCGGGATTTTCAAATCCAGTTTTTATAAGTGGTCGGGATTTTCAAATTCAGTGTTATAACTGGTCGGGATTTTCAACTCCAGTTTCTATAACTGGTCGGGATTTTCAAATTCAGTGTTATAACTGGTCGGGATTTTCAAATCCAGTTTCTATAACTGGTCGGGATTTTGAAATCTAGTTTCTATAACGGGTCGCGATTTTCAATTCCAGATTTTATAACTGGTCGGAATTTTCAAATCCAGTTTCTATAACTGGTCGGGATTTTCAAATCCAGTTTCTATAACTGGTCGGGATTTTGAAATCCAGTTTCTATAACTGGTCGGGATTTTCAAATACAGTTTCTATAACTGGTCGAGATTTTCAAATCCAGTTTCTATAACTCGTCGGCATTTTCAACACCAGTTGTTATAACTGGTCGGGATTTTCAAATCCAGTATCTATAACTGGTCGGAATTTTCAAATCTAGTGTCATAACAGGTCGGAATTTTTAAATCCAGTTTCTATAACTGGTCGGGATTTTCAAATCCAGTTTTATAACTGGTCAGGATTTTCAAATCCAGTTTCTATAACTGGTCGGGATTTTCAAATCCAGTTTCTAAAACTGGTCAGAATTTTGAAATCCAGTTTCTATAACTGGTTGGGATTTTCAAATACTGTTTCTATAACTGGTCGAGATTTTCAAATCCAGTTTCTATAACTGGTCGAGATTTTCAACTCCATATTTTATAACTGGTTGGGATTTTCAAATCCAGTTTCTATAACTGGTCGGGATTTTGAAATCTAGTGTCATAACTGGTCGGGATTTTTAAATCCAGTTTCTATAACTGGTCGGGATTTTCAAATCCAGTTTTATAACTCGTCCGGATTTTCAAATCCAGTTTCTATAACTGATCGGGATTTTTAAATCCAGTTTTATAACTGGTTGGGATTTTCAAATCCAGTTTTATAACTAGTCGGGATTTTCAAATCCAGTTTCTATAACTGGTCGGGATTTTCAAATCCAGTTTTATAATTGGTCGCAATTTTCAAATCTAGTGTTATAACTGATCAGGATTTTCAAATCCAGTTTCTATAACTGGTGTGGATTTTCAAATCCAGTTTTATAACTAGTCGGGATTTTCAAATCCAGTTTTTATAACTGGTCGTGATTTTCAAAATTCAGTTTTTACAACTGGTCGGGATTTTCAAATCCAGTTTCTATAACTGGTCGGGATTTTCAAATCCAGTTTCTATAACTGGTCGGGATTTTCAAATCCAGTTTCTATAACTAGTCGGGATTTTCAAATCCAGTTTCTATAACTGGTCGAGATTTTCAAATCTAGTTTTTATAACTGGTCGGGATTTTCAAATCCAGTTTTTACAACTGGTCGGGATTTTCAAATCCAGTTTCTATAACTGGTCGGGATTTTCAAATCCAGTTTTATAACTGGTCGGGATTTTCAAATCCAGTTTTATAACTGATCAGGATTTTCAAATCCATTTTCTATAACTGGTCGGGATTTTCAAATCTAGTTTTATAATTGGTCGGAATTTTCAAATCTAGTGTTATAACTTATCAGGATTTTCAAATCCAGTTTTTATAACTGGTGTGGATTTTCAAATCCAGTTTTATAACTAGTCGGGATTTTCAAATCCAGTTTTTATAACTGGTCGTGATTTTCAAAATTCAGTTTTTACAACTGGTCGGGATTTTCAAATCCAGTTTCTATAACTGGTCGGGATTTTCAAATCCAGTTTCTATAACTGGTCGAGATTTTCAAATCTAGTTTTTATAACTGGTCGAGATTTTCAATTCCAGATTTTATAACTCGTCGGGATTTTCAAATCCAGTTTCTATAACTGGTCGGGATTTTCAAATCTAGTTTCTATAACTGGTCGAGATTTTCAAATCCAGTTTCTATAACTGGTCGGGATTTTTAAATCTAATTTCTATAACTGGTCGGGATTTTCAACTCCAGTTTTTATAACTGGTCGAGATTTTCAAATCCAGTATCTATAACTGGTCGGGATTTTCAAATCCAGATTCTATAACTAGTCGGGATTTTCAAATCTAGTGTCATAACTGGTCGGGATTTTTAAATCCAGTTTCTATAACTGGTTGGGATTTTCAAAACCAGTTTTATAACTGGTCAGGATTTTCAAATCCAGTTTCTATAACTGGTCGGGATTTTCAAATCTAGTTTCTAAAACTGGTCAGAATTTTGAAATCCAGTTTCTATAACTGGTTGGGATTTTCAAATACAGTTTCTATAACTGGTCGAGATTTTCAAATCCAGTTTCTATAACTGTTCGGGATTTTCAACTCCAGTTTTTATAACTGGTTGGGATTTTCAAATCCAGTTTCTATAACTGGTCGGGATTTTGAAATCTAGTGTCATAACTGGTCGGGATTTTTAAATCCAGTTTCTATAACTGGTCGGGATTTTCAAATCCAGTTTTATAACTCGTCCGGATTTTCAAATCCAGTTTCTATAACTGATCGGGATTTTTAAATCCAGTTTTATAACTGGTTGGGATTTTCAAATCCAGTTTTATAACTAGTCGGGATTTTCAAATCCAGTTTCTATAACTGGTCGGGATTTTCAAATCCAGTTTTATAATTGGTCGGAATTTTCAAATCTAGTGTTATAACTGATCAGGATTTTCAAATCCAGTTTCTATAACTGGTGTGGATTTTCAAATCCAGTTTTATAACTAGTCGGGATTTTCAAATCCAGTTTTTATAACTGGTCGTGATTTTCAAAATTCAGTTTTTACAACTGGTCGGGATTTTCAAATCCAGTTTCTATAACTGGTCGAGATTTTCAAATCTAGTATTTATAACTGGTCGGGATTTTCAAATCCAGTTTTTACAACTGGTCGGGATTTTCAAATCCAGTTTCTATAACTGGTCGGGATTTTCAAATCCAGTTTTATAACTGGTCGATATTTTCAAATCCAGTTTTATAACTGATCGGGATTTTCAAATCCATTTTCTATAACTGGTCGGGATTTTCAAATCTAGTTTTTATAACTGGTCAGAATTTTTAAATCCAGTTTCTATAACTGATCGGGATTTTCAAATCTAGTTGTATAACTGGTCAGGATTTTCAAATCCAGTTTCTAAAACTGGTCGGGATTTTCAAATCCAGTTTTTATAAGTGGTCGGGATTTTCAAATTCAGTGTTATAACTGGTCGGGATTTTCAACTCCAGTTTCTATAACTGGTCGGGATTTTCAAATTCAGTGTTATAACTGGTCGGGATTTTCAAATCCAGTTTCTATAACTGGTCGGGATTTTGAAATCTAGTTTCTATAACGGGTCGCGATTTTCAATTCCAGATTTTATAACTGGTCGGAATTTTCAAATTCAGTTTCTATAACTGGTCGGGATTTTCAAATCCAGTTTCTATAACTGGTCGGGATTTTGAAATCCAGTTTCTATAACTGGTCGGGATTTTCAAATACAGTTTCTATAACTGGTCGAGATTTTCAAATCCAGTTTCTATAACTCGTCGGCATTTTCAACACCAGTTGTTATAACTGGTCGGGATTTTCAAATCCAGTATCTATAACTGGTCGGAATTTTCAAATCTAGTGTCATAACAGGTCGGAATTTTTAAATCCAGTTTCTATAACTGGTCGGGATTTTCAAATCCAGTTTTATAACTGGTCAGGATTTTCAAATCCAGTTTCTATAACTGGTCGGGATTTTCAAATCCAGTTTCTAAAACTGGTCAGAATTTTGAAATCCAGTTTCTATAACTGGTTGGGATTTTCAAATACAGTTTCTATAACTGGTCGAGATTTTCAAATCCAGTTTCTATAACTGGTCGAGATTTTCAACTCCAGTTTTTATAACTGGTTGGGATTTTCAAATCCAGTTTCTATAACTGGTCGGGATTTTGAAATCTAGTGTCATAACTGGTCGGGATTTTTAAATCCAGTTTCTATAACTGGTCGGGATTTTCAAATCCAGTTTTATAACTCGTCCGGATTTTCAAATCCAGTTTCTATAACTGATCGGGATTTTTAAATCCAGTTTTATAACTGGTTGGGATTTTCAAATCCAGTTTTATAACTAGTCGGGATTTTCAAATCCAGTTTCTATAACTGGTCGGGATTTTCAAATCCAGTTTTATAATTGGTCGCAATTTTCAAATCTAGTGTTATAACTGATCAGGATTTTCAAATCCAGTTTCTATAACTGGTGTGGATTTTCAAATCCAGTTTTATAACTAGTCGGGATTTTCAAATCCAGTTTTTATAACTGGTCGTGATTTTCAAAATTCAGTTTTTACAACTGGTCGGGATTTTCAAATCCAGTTTCTATAACTGGTCGGAATTTTCAAATCCAGTTTCTATAACTGGTCGGGATTTTCAAATCCAGTTTCTATAACTGGTTGGGATTTTCAAATACAGTTTCTATAACTGGTCGAGATTTTCAAATCCAGTTTCTATAACTGTTCGGGATTTTCAACTCCAGTTTTTATAACTGGTTGGGATTTTCAAATCCAGTTTCTATAACTGGTCGGGATTTTGAAATCTAGTGTCATAACTGGTCGGGATTTTTAAATCCAGTTTCTATAACTGGTCGGGATTTTCAAATCCAGTTTTATAACTCGTCCGGATTTTCAAATCCAGTTTCTATAACTGATCGGGATTTTTAAATCCAGTTTTATAACTGGTTGGGATTTTCAAATCCAGTTTTATAACTAGTCGGGATTTTCAAATCCAGTTTCTATAACTGGTTGGGATTTTCAAATCCAGTTTTATAATTGGTCGCAATTTTCAAATCTAGTGTTATAACTGATCAGGATTTTCAAATCCAGTTTCTATAACTGGTGTGGATTTTCAAATCCAGTTTTATAACTAGTCGGGATTTTCAAATCCAGTTTTTATAACTGGTCGTGATTTTCAAAATTCAGTTTTTACAACTGGTCGGGATTTTCAAATCCAGTTTCTATAACTGGTCGGGATTTTCAAATCCAGTTTCTATAACTGGTCGGGATTTTCAAATCCAGTTTCTATAACTAGTCGGGATTTTCAAATCCAGTTTCTATAACTGGTCGAGATTTTCAAATCTAGTTTTTATAACTGGTCGGGATTTTCAAATCCAGTTTTTACAACTGGTCGGGATTTTCAAATCCAGTTTCTATAACTGGTCGGGATTTTCAAATCCAGTTTTATAACTGGTCGGGATTTTCAAATCCAGTTTTATAACTGATCAGGATTTTCAAATCCATTTTCTATAACTGGTCGGGATTTTCAAATCTAGTTTTATAATTGGTCGGAATTTTCAAATCTAGTGTTATAACTTATCAGGATTTTCAAATCCAGTTTTTATAACTGGTGTGGATTTTCAAATCCAGTTTTATAACTAGTCGGGATTTTCAAATCCAGTTTTTATAACTGGTCGTGATTTTCAAAATTCAGTTTTTACAACTGGTCGGGATTTTCAAATCCAGTTTCTATAACTGGTCGGGATTTTCAAATCCAGTTTCTATAACTGGTCGAGATTTTCAAATCTAGTTTTTATAACTGGTCGAGATTTTCAATTCCAGATTTTATAACTCGTCGGGATTTTCAAATCCAGTTTCTATAACTGGTCGGGATTTTCAAATCTAGTTTCTATAACTGGTCGAGATTTTCAAATCCAGTTTCTATAACTGGTCGGGATTTTTAAATCTAATTTCTATAACTGGTCGGGATTTTCAACTCCAGTTTTTATAACTGGTCGAGATTTTCAAATCCAGTATCTATAACTGGTCGGGATTTTCAAATCCAGATTCTATAACTAGTCGGGATTTTCAAATCTAGTGTCATAACTGGTCGGGATTTTTAAATCCAGTTTCTATAACTGGTTGGGATTTTCAAAACCAGTTTTATAACTGGTCAGGATTTTCAAATCCAGTTTCTATAACTGGTCGGGATTTTCAAATCTAGTTTCTAAAACTGGTCAGAATTTTGAAATCCAGTTTCTATAACTGGTTGGGATTTTCAAATACAGTTTCTATAACTGGTCGAGATTTTCAAATCCAGTTTCTATAACTGTTCGGGATTTTCAACTCCAGTTTTTATAACTGGTTGGGATTTTCAAATCCAGTTTCTATAACTGGTCGGGATTTTGAAATCTAGTGTCATAACTGGTCGGGATTTTTAAATCCAGTTTCTATAACTGGTCGGGATTTTCAAATCCAGTTTTATAACTCGTCCGGATTTTCAAATCCAGTTTCTATAACTGATCGGGATTTTTAAATCCAGTTTTATAACTGGTTGGGATTTTCAAATCCAGTTTTATAACTAGTCGGGATTTTCAAATCCAGTTTCTATAACTGGTCGGGATTTTCAAATCCAGTTTTATAATTGGTCGGAATTTTCAAATCTAGTGTTATAACTGATCAGGATTTTCAAATCCAGTTTCTATAACTGGTGTGGATTTTCAAATCCAGTTTTATAACTAGTCGGGATTTTCAAATCCAGTTTTTATAACTGGTCGTGATTTTCAAAATTCAGTTTTTACAACTGGTCGGGATTTTCAAATCCAGTTTCTATAACTGGTCGAGATTTTCAAATCTAGTATTTATAACTGGTCGGGATTTTCAAATCCAGTTTTTACAACTGGTCGGGATTTTCAAATCCAGTTTCTATAACTGGTCGGGATTTTCAAATCCAGTTTTATAACTGGTCGATATTTTCAAATCCAGTTTTATAACTGATCGGGATTTTCAAATCCATTTTCTATAACTGGTCGGGATTTTCAAATCTAGTTTTTATAACTGGTCAGAATTTTTAAATCCAGTTTCTATAACTGATCGGGATTTTCAAATCTAGTTGTATAACTGGTCAGGATTTTCAAATCCAGTTTCTAAAACTGGTCGGGATTTTCAAATCCAGTTTTTATAAGTGGTCGGGATTTTCAAATTCAGTGTTATAACTGGTCGGGATTTTCAACTCCAGTTTCTATAACTGGTCGGGATTTTCAAATTCAGTGTTATAACTGGTCGGGATTTTCAAATCCAGTTTCTATAACTGGTCGGGATTTTGAAATCTAGTTTCTATAACGGGTCGCGATTTTCAATTCCAGATTTTATAACTGGTCGGAATTTTCAAATTCAGTTTCTATAACTGGTCGGGATTTTCAAATCCAGTTTCTATAACTGGTCGGGATTTTGAAATCCAGTTTCTATAACTGGTCGGGATTTTCAAATACAGTTTCTATAACTGGTCGAGATTTTCAAATCCAGTTTCTATAACTCGTCGGCATTTTCAACACCAGTTGTTATAACTGGTCGGGATTTTCAAATCCAGTATCTATAACTGGTCGGAATTTTCAAATCTAGTGTCATAACAGGTCGGAATTTTTAAATCCAGTTTCTATAACTGGTCGGGATTTTCAAATCCAGTTTTATAACTGGTCAGGATTTTCAAATCCAGTTTCTATAACTGGTCGGGATTTTCAAATCCAGTTTCTAAAACTGGTCAGAATTTTGAAATCCAGTTTCTATAACTGGTTGGGATTTTCAAATACAGTTTCTATAACTGGTCGAGATTTTCAAATCCAGTTTCTATAACTGGTCGAGATTTTCAACTCCAGTTTTTATAACTGGTTGGGATTTTCAAATCCAGTTTCTATAACTGGTCGGGATTTTGAAATCTAGTGTCATAACTGGTCGGGATTTTTAAATCCAGTTTCTATAACTGGTCGGGATTTTCAAATCCAGTTTTATAACTCGTCCGGATTTTCAAATCCAGTTTCTATAACTGATCGGGATTTTTAAATCCAGTTTTA
Organism: Nuphar pumila; assembly: GCF_984573655.1. Taxonomy (NCBI): domain Eukaryota; kingdom Viridiplantae; phylum Streptophyta; class Magnoliopsida; order Nymphaeales; family Nymphaeaceae; genus Nuphar; species Nuphar pumila. The sequence continues at coordinate 66,434,064 of NC_143258.1, forward strand.
TAACTGGTTGGGATTTTCAAATCCAGTTTTATAACTAGTCGGGATTTTCAAATCCAGTTTCTATAACTGGTCGGGATTTTCAAATCCAGTTTTATAATTGGTCGCAATTTTCAAATCTAGTGTTATAACTGATCAGGATTTTCAAATCCAGTTTCTATAACTGGTGTGGATTTTCAAATCCAGTTTTATAACTAGTCGGGATTTTCAAATCCAGTTTTTATAACTGGTCGTGATTTTCAAAATTCAGTTTTTACAACTGGTCGGGATTTTCAAATCCAGTTTCTATAACTGGTCGGGATTTTCAAATCCAGTTTCTATAACTGGTCGGGATTTTCAAATCCAGTTTCTATAACTGGTTGGGATTTTCAAATACAGTTTCTATAACTGGTCGAGATTTTCAAATCCAGTTTCTATAACTGTTCGGGATTTTCAACTCCAGTTTTTATAACTGGTTGGGATTTTCAAATCCAGTTTCTATAACTGGTCGGGATTTTGAAATCTAGTGTCATAACTGGTCGGGATTTTTAAATCCAGTTTCTATAACTGGTCGGGATTTTCAAATCCAGTTTTATAACTCGTCCGGATTTTCAAATCCAGTTTCTATAACTGATCGGGATTTTTAAATCCAGTTTTATAACTGGTTGGGATTTTCAAATCCAGTTTTATAACTAGTCGGGATTTTCAAATCCAGTTTCTATAACTGGTCGGGATTTTCAAATCCAGTTTTATAATTGGTCGGAATTTTCAAATCTAGTGTTATAACTGATCAGGATTTTCAAATCCAGTTTCTATAACTGGTGTGGATTTTCAAATCCAGTTTTATAACTAGTCGGGATTTTCAAATCCAGTTTTTATAACTGGTCGTGATTTTCAAAATTCAGTTTTTACAACTGGTCGGGATTTTCAAATCCAGTTTCTATAACTGGTCGAGATTTTCAAATCTAGTATTTATAACTGGTCGGGATTTTCAAATCCAGTTTTTACAACTGGTCGGGATTTTCAAATCCAGTTTCTATAACTGGTCGGGATTTTCAAATCCAGTTTTATAACTGGTCGATATTTTCAAATCCAGTTTTATAACTGATCGGGATTTTCAAATCCATTTTCTATAACTGGTCGGGATTTTCAAATCTAGTTTTTATAACTGGTCAGAATTTTTAAATCCAGTTTCTATAACTGATCGGGATTTTCAAATCTAGTTGTATAACTGGTCAGGATTTTCAAATCCAGTTTCTAAAACTGGTCGGGATTTTCAAATCCAGTTTTTATAAGTGGTCGGGATTTTCAAATTCAGTGTTATAACTGGTCGGGATTTTCAACTCCAGTTTCTATAACTGGTCGGGATTTTCAAATTCAGTGTTATAACTGGTCGAGATTTTCAAATCCAGTTTCTATAACTGGTCGGGATTTTGAAATCTAGTTTCTATAACGGGTCGCGATTTTCAATTCCAGATTTTATAACTGGTCGAAATTTTCAAATTCAGTTTCTATAACTGGTCGGGATTTTCAAATCCAGTTTCTATAACTGGTCGGGATTTTGAAATCCAGTTTCTATAACTGGTCGGGATTTTCAAATACAGTTTCTATAACTGGTCGAGATTTTCAAATCCAGTTTCTATAACTCGTCGGCATTTTCAACACCAGTTGTTATAACTGGTCGGGATTTTCAAATCCAGTATCTATAACTGGTCGGAATTTTCAAATCTAGTGTCATAACAGGTCGGAATTTTTAAATCCAGTTTCTATAACTGGTCGGGATTTTCAAATCCAGTTTTATAACTGGTCAGGATTTTCAAATCCAGTTTCTATAACTGGTCGGGATTTTCAAATCCAGTTTCTAAAACTGGTCAGAATTTTGAAATCCAGTTTCTATAACTGGTTGGGATTTTCAAATACAGTTTCTATAACTGGTCGAGATTTTCAAATCCAGTTTCTATAACTGGTCGAGATTTTCAACTCCAGTTTTTATAACTGGTTGGGATTTTCAAATCCAGTTTCTATAACTAGTCGGGATTTTGAAATCTAGTGTCATAACTGGTCGGGATTTTTAAATCCAGTTTCTATAACTGGTCGGGATTTTCAAATCCAGTTTTATAACTCGTCCGGATTTTCAAATCCAGTTTCTATAACTGATCGGGATTTTTAAATCCAGTTTTATAACTGGTTGGGATTTTCAAATCCAGTTTTATAACTAGTCGGGATTTTCAAATCCAGTTTCTATAACTGGTCGGGATTTTCAAATCCAGTTTTATAATTGGTCGCAATTTTCAAATCTAGTGTTATAACTGATCAGGATTTTCAAATCCAGTTTCTATAACTGGTGTGGATTTTCAAATCCAGTTTTATAACTAGTCGGGATTTTCAAATCCAGTTTTTATAACTGGTCGTGATTTTCAAAATTCAGTTTTTACAACTGGTCGGGATTTTCAAATCCAGTTTCTATAACTGGTCGGGATTTTCAAATCCAGTTTCTATAACTGGTCGGGATTTTCAAATCCAGTTTCTATAACTGGTTGGGATTTTCAAATACAGTTTCTATAACTGGTCGAGATTTTCAAATCCAGTTTCTATAACTGTTCGGGATTTTCAACTCCAGTTTTTATAACTGGTTGGGATTTTCAAATCCAGTTTCTATAACTGGTCGGGATTTTGAAATCTAGTGTCATAACTGGTCGGGATTTTTAAATCCAGTTTCTATAACTGGTCGGGATTTTCAAATCCAGTTTTATAACTCGTCCGGATTTTCAAATCCAGTTTCTATAACTGATCGGGATTTTTAAATCCAGTTTTATAACTGGTTGGGATTTTCAAATCCAGTTTTATAACTAGTCGGGATTTTCAAATCCAGTTTCTATAACTGGTTGGGATTTTCAAATCCAGTTTTATAATTGGTCGCAATTTTCAAATCTAGTGTTATAACTGATCAGGATTTTCAAATCCAGTTTCTATAACTGGTGTGGATTTTCAAATCCAGTTTTATAACTAGTCGGGATTTTCAAATCCAGTTTTTATAACTGGTCGTGATTTTCAAAATTCAGTTTTTACAACTGGTCGGGATTTTCAAATCCAGTTTCTATAACTGGTCGGGATTTTCAAATCCAGTTTCTATAACTGGTCGGGATTTTCAAATCCAGTTTCTATAACTAGTCGGGATTTTCAAATCCAGTTTCTATAACTGGTCGAGATTTTCAAATCTAGTTTTTATAACTGGTCGGGATTTTCAAATCCAGTTTTTACAACTGGTCGGGATTTTCAAATCCAGTTTCTATAACTGGTCGGGATTTTCAAATCCAGTTTTATAACTGGTCGGGATTTTCAAATCCAGTTTTATAACTGATCAGGATTTTCAAATCCATTTTCTATAACTGGTCGGGATTTTCAAATCTAGTTTTATAATTGGTCGGAATTTTCAAATCTAGTGTTATAACTTATCAGGATTTTCAAATCCAGTTTTTATAACTGGTGTGGATTTTCAAATCCAGTTTTATAACTAGTCGGGATTTTCAAATCCAGTTTTTATAACTGGTCGTGATTTTCAAAATTCAGTTTTTACAACTGGTCGGGATTTTCAAATCCAGTTTCTATAACTGGTCGGGATTTTCAAATCCAGTTTCTATAACTGGTCGAGATTTTCAAATCTAGTTTTTATAACTGGTCGAGATTTTCAATTCCAGATTTTATAACTCGTCGGGATTTTCAAATCCAGTTTCTATAACTGGTCGGGATTTTCAAATCTAGTTTCTATAACTGGTCGAGATTTTCAAATCCAGTTTCTATAACTGGTCGGGATTTTTAAATCTAATTTCTATAACTGGTCGGGATTTTCAACTCCAGTTTTTATAACTGGTCGAGATTTTCAAATCCAGTATCTATAACTGGTCGGGATTTTCAAATCCAGATTCTATAACTAGTCGGGATTTTCAAATCTAGTGTCATAACTGGTCGGGATTTTTAAATCCAGTTTCTATAACTGGTTGGGATTTTCAAAACCAGTTTTATAACTGGTCAGGATTTTCAAATCCAGTTTCTATAACTGGTCGGGATTTTCAAATCTAGTTTCTAAAACTGGTCAGAATTTTGAAATCCAGTTTCTATAACTGGTTGGGATTTTCAAATACAGTTTCTATAACTGGTCGAGATTTTCAAATCCAGTTTCTATAACTGTTCGGGATTTTCAACTCCAGTTTTTATAACTGGTTGGGATTTTCAAATCCAGTTTCTATAACTGGTCGGGATTTTGAAATCTAGTGTCATAACTGGTCGGGATTTTTAAATCCAGTTTCTATAACTGGTCGGGATTTTCAAATCCAGTTTTATAACTCGTCCGGATTTTCAAATCCAGTTTCTATAACTGATCGGGATTTTTAAATCCAGTTTTATAACTGGTTGGGATTTTCAAATCCAGTTTTATAACTAGTCGGGATTTTCAAATCCAGTTTCTATAACTGGTCGGGATTTTCAAATCCAGTTTTATAATTGGTCGGAATTTTCAAATCTAGTGTTATAACTGATCAGGATTTTCAAATCCAGTTTCTATAACTGGTGTGGATTTTCAAATCCAGTTTTATAACTAGTCGGGATTTTCAAATCCAGTTTTTATAACTGGTCGTGATTTTCAAAATTCAGTTTTTACAACTGGTCGGGATTTTCAAATCCAGTTTCTATAACTGGTCGAGATTTTCAAATCTAGTATTTATAACTGGTCGGGATTTTCAAATCCAGTTTTTACAACTGGTCGGGATTTTCAAATCCAGTTTCTATAACTGGTCGGGATTTTCAAATCCAGTTTTATAACTGGTCGATATTTTCAAATCCAGTTTTATAACTGATCGGGATTTTCAAATCCATTTTCTATAACTGGTCGGGATTTTCAAATCTAGTTTTTATAACTGGTCAGAATTTTTAAATCCAGTTTCTATAACTGATCGGGATTTTCAAATCTAGTTGTATAACTGGTCAGGATTTTCAAATCCAGTTTCTAAAACTGGTCGGGATTTTCAAATCCAGTTTTTATAAGTGGTCGGGATTTTCAAATTCAGTGTTATAACTGGTCGGGATTTTCAACTCCAGTTTCTATAACTGGTCGGGATTTTCAAATTCAGTGTTATAACTGGTCGGGATTTTCAAATCCAGTTTCTATAACTGGTCGGGATTTTGAAATCTAGTTTCTATAACGGGTCGCGATTTTCAATTCCAGATTTTATAACTGGTCGGAATTTTCAAATTCAGTTTCTATAACTGGTCGGGATTTTCAAATCCAGTTTCTATAACTGGTCGGGATTTTGAAATCCAGTTTCTATAACTGGTCGGGATTTTCAAATACAGTTTCTATAACTGGTCGAGATTTTCAAATCCAGTTTCTATAACTCGTCGGCATTTTCAACACCAGTTGTTATAACTGGTCGGGATTTTCAAATCCAGTATCTATAACTGGTCGGAATTTTCAAATCTAGTGTCATAACAGGTCGGAATTTTTAAATCCAGTTTCTATAACTGGTCGGGATTTTCAAATCCAGTTTTATAACTGGTCAGGATTTTCAAATCCAGTTTCTATAACTGGTCGGGATTTTCAAATCCAGTTTCTAAAACTGGTCAGAATTTTGAAATCCAGTTTCTATAACTGGTTGGGATTTTCAAATACAGTTTCTATAACTGGTCGAGATTTTCAAATCCAGTTTCTATAACTGGTCGAGATTTTCAACTCCAGTTTTTATAACTGGTTGGGATTTTCAAATCCAGTTTCTATAACTGGTCGGGATTTTGAAATCTAGTGTCATAACTGGTCGGGATTTTTAAATCCAGTTTCTATAACTGGTCGGGATTTTCAAATCCAGTTTTATAACTCGTCCGGATTTTCAAATCCAGTTTCTATAACTGATCGGGATTTTTAAATCCAGTTTTATAACTGGTTGGGATTTTCAAATCCAGTTTTATAACTAGTCGGGATTTTCAAATCCAGTTTCTATAACTGGTCGGGATTTTCAAATCCAGTTTTATAATTGGTCGCAATTTTCAAATCTAGTGTTATAACTGATCAGGATTTTCAAATCCAGTTTCTATAACTGGTGTGGATTTTCAAATCCAGTTTTATAACTAGTCGGGATTTTCAAATCCAGTTTTTATAACTGGTCGTGATTTTCAAAATTCAGTTTTTACAACTGGTCGGGATTTTCAAATCCAGTTTCTATAACTGGTCGGGATTTTCAAATCCAGTTTCTATAACTGGTCGGGATTTTCAAATCCAGTTTCTATAACTGGTTGGGATTTTCAAATACAGTTTCTATAACTGGTCGAGATTTTCAAATCCAGTTTCTATAACTGTTCGGGATTTTCAACTCCAGTTTTTATAACTGGTTGGGATTTTCAAATCCAGTTTCTATAACTGGTCGGGATTTTGAAATCTAGTGTCATAACTGGTCGGGATTTTTAAATCCAGTTTCTATAACTGGTCGGGATTTTCAAATCCAGTTTTATAACTCGTCCGGATTTTCAAATCCAGTTTCTATAACTGATCGGGATTTTTAAATCCAGTTTTATAACTGGTTGGGATTTTCAAATCCAGTTTTATAACTAGTCGGGATTTTCAAATCCAGTTTCTATAACTGGTCGGGATTTTCAAATCCAGTTTTATAATTGGTCGGAATTTTCAAATCTAGTGTTATAACTGATCAGGATTTTCAAATCCAGTTTTTATAACTGGTGTGGATTTTCAAATCCAGTTTTATAACTAGTCGGGATTTTCAAATCCAGTTTTTATAACTGGTCGTGATTTTCAAAATTCAGTTTTTACAACTGGTCGGGATTTTCAAATCCAGTTTCTATAACTGGTCGAGATTTTCAAATCTAGTATTTATAACTGGTCGGGATTTTCAAATCCAGTTTTTACAACTGGTCGGGATTTTCAAATCCAGTTTCTATAACTGGTCGGGATTTTCAAATCCAGTTTTATAACTGGTCGATATTTTCAAATCCAGTTTTATAACTGATCGGGATTTTCAAATCCATTTTCTATAACTGGTCGGGATTTTCAAATCTAGTTTTTATAACTGGTCAGAATTTTTAAATCCAGTTTCTATAACTGATCGGGATTTTCAAATCTAGTTGTATAACTGGTCAGGATTTTCAAATCCAGTTTCTAAAACTGGTCGGGATTTTCAAATCCAGTTTTTATAAGTGGTCGGGATTTTCAAATTCAGTGTTATAACTGGTCGGGATTTTCAACTCCAGTTTCTATAACTGGTCGGGATTTTCAAATTCAGTGTTATAACTGGTCGAGATTTTCAAATCCAGTTTCTATAACTGGTCGGGATTTTGAAATCTAGTTTCTATAACGGGTCGCGATTTTCAATTCCAGATTTTATAACTGGTCGAAATTTTCAAATTCAGTTTCTATAACTGGTCGGGATTTTCAAATCCAGTTTCTATAACTGGTCGGGATTTTCAAATCCAGTTTCTATAACTGGTCGGGATTTTGAAATCCAGTTTCTATAACTGGTCGGGATTTTCAAATACAGTTTCTATAACTGGTCGAGATTTTCAAATCCAGTTTCTATAACTCGTCGGCATTTTCAACACCAGTTGTTATAACTGGTCGGGATTTTCAAATCCAGTATCTATAACTGGTCGGAATTTTCAAATCTAGTGTCATAACAGGTCGGAATTTTTAAATCCAGTTTCTATAACTGGTCGGGATTTTCAAATCCAGTTTTATAACTGGTCAGGATTTTCAAATCCAGTTTCTATAACTGGTCGGGATTTTCAAATCCAGTTTCTAAAACTGGTCAGAATTTTGAAATCCAGTTTCTATAACTGGTTGGGATTTTCAAATACAGTTTCTATAACTGGTCGAGATTTTCAAATCCAGTTTCTATAACTGGTCGAGATTTTCAACTCCAGTTTTTATAACTGGTTGGGATTTTCAAATCCAGTTTCTATAACTGGTCGGGATTTTGAAATCTAGTGTCATAACTGGTCGGGATTTTTAAATCCAGTTTCTATAACTGGTCGGGATTTTCAAATCCAGTTTTATAACTTGTCCAGATTTTCAAATCCAGTTTCTATAACTGATCGGGATTTTTAAATCCAGTTTTATAACTGGTTGGGATTTTCAAATCCAGTTTTATAACTAGTCGGGATTTTCAAATCCAGTTTCTATAACTGGTCGGGATTTTCAAATCCAGTTTTATAATTGGTCGCAATTTTCAAATCTAGTGTTATAACTGATCAGGATTTTCAAATCCAGTTTCTATAACTGGTGTGGATTTTCAAATCCAGTTTTATAACTAGTCGGGATTTTCAAATCCAGTTTTTATAACTGGTCATGATTTTCAAAATTCAGTTTTTACAACTGGTCGGGATTTTCAAATCCAGTTTCTATAACTGGTCGGGATTTTCAAATCCAGTTTCTATAACTGGTCGGGATTTTCAAATCCAGTTTCTATAACTAGTCGGGATTTTCAAATCCAGTTTCTATAACTGGTCGAGATTTTCAAATCTAGTTTTTATAACTGGTCGGGATTTTCAAATCCAGTTTTTACAACTGGTCGGGATTTTCAAATCCAGTTTCTATAACTGGTCGGGATTTTCAAATCCAGTTTTATAACTGGTCGGGATTTTCAAATCCAGTTTTATAACTGATCAGGATTTTCAAATCCATTTTCTATAACTGGTCGGGATTTTCAAATCTAGTTTTATAATTGGTCGGAATTTTCAAATCTAGTGTTATAACTTATCAGGATTTTCAAATCCAGTTTTTATAACTGGTGTGGATTTTCAAATCCAGTTTTATAACTAGTCGGGATTTTCAAATCCAGTTTTTATAACTGGTCGTGATTTTCAAAATTCAGTTTTTACAACTGGTCGGGATTTTCAAATCCAGTTTCTATAACTGGTCGGGATTTTCAAATCCAGTTTCTATAACTGGTCGAGATTTTCAAATCTAGTTTTTATAACTGGTCGAGATTTTCAATTCCAGATTTTATAACTCGTCGGGATTTTCAAATCCAGTTTCTATAACTGGTCGGGATTTTCAAATCTAGTTTCTATAACTGGTCGAGATTTTCAAATCCAGTTTCTATAACTGGTCGAGATTTTCAAATCCAGTTTCTATAACTGGTCGGGATTTTTAAATCTAATTTCTATAACTGGTCGGGATTTTCAACTCCAGTTTTTATAACTGGTCGAGATTTTCAAATCCAGTATCTATAACTGGTCGGGATTTTCAAATCCAGATTCTATAACTAGTCGGGATTTTCAAATCTAGTGTCATAACTGGTCGGGATTTTTAAATCCAGTTTCTATAACTGGTTGGGATTTTCAAAACCAGTTTTATAACTGGTCAGGATTTTCAAATCCAGTTTCTATAACTGGTCGGGATTTTCAAATCTAGTTTTATAAGTGGTTGGGATTTTCAAATCCAGTTTCTATAACTGGTCGGGATTTTTAAATCCCGTTTTATAACTGGTCGGGATTTTCAAATCCAGTTTTATAACTGTTCGGGATTTTCAAATCCATTCGCTATAACTGGTCGGGATTTTCAAATCTAGTTTTATAATTGGTCGGGATTTTCAAATCCAGTGTTATAACTGATCAGGATTTTCAAATTCAGTTTCTATAACTCGTCGGGATTTTCAAATCCAGTTTTATAACTGGTCGGGATTTTAAAATCCAGTTTTTATAACTGGTCAGGATTTTCAAATTCAGTTTTTATAACTGGTCAGGATTTTCAAATCCAGTTTCTATAACTAGTCGGGATTTTCACATCCAGTTTTTATAACTGGTCGGGATTTTCAAATTCAGTTTCTATAACTGGTCGGGATTTTCAAATCTAGTTTCTATAACTGGTCGGGATTTTCAAATCCAGTTTCTATAACTGGTCGGGATTTTCAAATCCAGTTTCTATAACTGATCGGGATTTTCAAATCCAATTTCTATAACTGGTCGGGATTTTCAAATCCAGTTTTAAAACTGGTCGGGATTTTCAAATCTAGTTTTTATAACTCGTCGGGATTTTCAAATCCAGTTTTATAACTGGTCGGGATTTTCAAATCCAGTTTTTATAACTGACCGGGATTTTTAAATCCAGTTTCTATAACTGGTCGGGATTTTCAACTCCAGTTTTTATAACTGGTCGGGATTTTCAAATCCAGTATCTATAACTGGTCGGGATTTTCAAATCTAGTTTCTATAACTGGTCGGGATTTTCAAATCTAGTGTCATAACTGGTCGGGATTTTCAAATCCAGTTTCTATAACTGGTCGGGATTTTCAAAACCAGTTTTATAACTGGTCGGGATTTTCAAATCCAATTTCTATAACATGTCCGGATTTTCAAATCTAGTTTTATAATTGGTCAGGATTTTCAAATCTAGTGTTATAACTTATCAGGATTTTCAAATCCAGTTTTTATAACTGGTGTGGATTTTCAAATCCAGTTTTATAACTAGTCGGGATTTTCAAATCCAGTTTTTATAACTGGTCGTGATTTTCAAAATTCAGTTTTTACAACTGGTCGGGATTTTCAAATCCAGTTTCTATAACTGGTCGGGATTTTCAAATCCAGTTTCTATAACTGGTCGGGATTTTCAAATCCAGTTTCTATAACTAGTCGGGATTTTCAAATCCAGTTTCTATAACTGGTCGAGATTTTCAAATCTAGTTTTTATAACTGGTCGGGATTTTCAAATCCAGTTTTTACAACTGGTCGGGATTTTCAAATCCAGTTTCTATAACTGGTCGGGATTTTCAAATCCAGTTTTATAACTGGTCGGGATTTTCAAATCCAGTTTTATAACTGATCGGGATTTTCAAATCCATTTTCTATAACTGGTCGGGATTTTCAAATCTAGTTTTATAATTGGTCAGAATTTTCAAATCTAGTGTTATAACTTATCAGGATTTTCAAATCCAGTTTTTATAACTGGTGTGGATTTTCAAATCCAGTTTTATAACTAGTCGGGATTTTCAAATCCAGTTTTTATAACTGGTCGTGATTTTCAAAATTCAGTTTTTACAACTGGTCGGGATTTTCAAATCCAGTTTCTATAACTGGTCGGGATTTTCAAATCCAGTTTCTATAACTGGTCGAGATTTTCAAATCTAGTTTTTATAACTGGTCGAGATTTTCAATTCCAGATTTTATAACTCGTCGGGATTTTCAAATCCAGTTTCTATAACTGGTCGGGATTTTCAAATCTAGTTTCTATAACTGGTCGAGATTTTCAAATCCAGTTTCTATAACTGGTCAGGATTTTTAAATCTAATTTCTATAACTGGTCGGGATTTTCAACTCCAGTTTTTATAACTGGTCGAGATTTTCAAATCCAGTATCTATAACTGGTCGGGATTTTCAAATCCAGATTCTATAACTAGTCGGGATTTTCAAATCTAGTGTCATAACTGGTCGGGATTTTTAAATCCAGTTTCTATAACTGGTTGGGATTTTCAAAACCAGTTTTATAACTGGTCAGGATTTTCAAATCCAGTTTCTATAACTGGTCGGGATTTTCAAATCTAGTTTTATAAGTGGTTGGGATTTTCAAATCCAGTTTCTATAACTGGTCGGGATTTTTAAATCCCGTTTTATAACTGGTCGGGATTTTCAAATCCAGTTTTATAACTGTTCGGGATTTTCAAATCCATTCGCTATAACTGGTCGGGATTTTCAAATCTAGTTTTATAATTGGTCGGGATTTTCAAATCCAGTGTTATAACTGATCAGGATTTTCAAATTCAGTTTCTATAACTCGTCGGGATTTTCAAATCCAGTTTTATAACTGGTCGGGATTTTCAAATCCAGTTTTTATAACTGGTCAGGATTTTCAAATTCAGTTTTTATAACTGGTCAGGATTTTCAAATCCAGTTTCTATAACTAGTCGGGATTTTCACATCCAGTTTTTATAACTGGTCGGGATTTTCAAATTCAGTTTCTATAACTGGTCGGGATTTTCAAATCCAGTTTCTATAACTGGTCGGGATTTTCAAATCCAGTTTCTATAACTGATCGGGATTTTCAAATCCAATTTCTATAACTGGTCGGGATTTTCAAATCCAGTTTTAAAACTGGTCGGGATTTTCAAATCTATATTTTATAACTCGTCGGGATTTTCAAATCCAGTTTTATAACTGGTCGGGATTTTCAAATCCAGTTTTTATAACTGACCGGGATTTTTAAATCCAGTTTCTATAACTGGTCGGGATTTTCAAGTCCAGTTTTTATAACTGGTCGAGATTTTCAAATCCAGTATCTATAACTGGTCGGGATTTTCAAATCTAGTTTCTATAACTGGTCGGGATTTTCAAATCTAGTGTCATAACTGGTCGGGATTTTCAAATCCAGTTTCTATAACTGGTCGGGATTTTCAAAACCAGTTTTATAACTGGTCGGGATTTTCAAATCCAATTTCTATAACATGTCCGGATTTTCAAATCTAGTTTTATAATTGGTCAGGATTTTCAAATCCAGTGTTATAACTGATCAGGATTTTCAAATCCAGTTTCTATAACTGGCCGGGATTTTCAAATCTAGTTTTATAACTGGTCGGGATTTTCAAATCCAGTTTTTATAACTGGTCGGGATTTTCAAATCCAGTTTCTATAACTGGTCAGGATTTTCAAATCAAGTTTCTATAACTGATCGGGATTTTCAAATCCAGTTTTTATAACCGGTCGGGATTTTCAAATTCAGTGTTATAAATGGTCGGGATTTTGAAATCCAGTTTCTATAACTAGTCGGGATTTTCAATTCCAGATTTTATAACTAATCGGGATTTTCAAATCCAGTTTCTATAACTGGTCGGGATTTTCAAATCCAGTTTCTATAACTGGTCGAGATTTTCAAATCCAGTTTCTATAACTGGTCGGGATTTTCAAATCCAGTTTCTATAACTGATCGGGATTTTCAAATCTAGTTTCTATAACTGGTCGGGATTTTCAAATCTAGTGTCATAACTGATCGGGATTTTCAAATCCAGTTTCTATAACTGGTCGGGATTTTCAAATCCAGTTTTATAACTCGTCAGGATTTTCAAATCCATTTTTTATAACTGGTCGGGATTTTCAAATCCAGTTTTATAACTGGTCGGGATTTTCAAATCTAGTTTTATAATTGGTCGGGATTTTCAAATCCAGTGTTATAACTGATTAGGATTTTCAAATTCAGTTTCTATAACTCGTCGGGATTTTCAAATCCAGTTTTATAACTGGTCGGGATTTTCAAATCCAGTTTTTATAACTGACCGGGATTTTCAAATCCAGTTTCTATAACTGGTCGGGATTTTCAACTCCAGTTTTTATAACTGGTCGGGATTTTCAAATCCAGTATCTATAACTGGTCGGGATTTTCAAATCTAGTTTCTATAACTGGTCGGGATTTTCAAATCTAGTGTCATAACTGGTCGGGATTTTTAAATCCAGTTTCTATAACTGGTCGGGATTTTCAAAACCAGTTTTATAACTGGTCAGGATTTTCAAATCCATTTTCTATAACTGGTCGGGATTTTCAAATCCATTTTCTATAACTGGTCGGGATTTTCAAATCTAGTTTTATAATTGGTTGGGATTTTCAAATCCAGTGTTATAACTGATCAGGATTTTCAAATTCAGTTTCTATAACTCGTCGGGATTTTCAAATCCAGTTTTATAACTGGTCGGGATTTTCAAATCCAGTTTTTATAACTGACCGAGATTTTTAAATTCAGTTTATATAACTGGTCAGGATTTTCAAATCCAGTTTCTATAACTGGTCGGGATTTTCAAATTCAGTTTTTATAACTGGTCGGGATTTTCAAATTCAGTGTTATAACTGGTCGGGATTTTCAACTCCAGTTTTTATAACTGGTCGGGATTTTCAAATCCAGTTTCTATAACTGGTTCGGATTTTCAAATCCAGTTTTTATAACTGGTCAGGATTTTCAAAAGCAGTTTTTATAACTGGTCGGGATTTTTAAATCTAGTTTTATAACTGGTTGGGATTTTCAAATCCAGTTTTTATAACTAGTCGGGATTTTCAAATCCAGTTTCTATAACTGGTCGGGATTTTCAAATCCAGTTTTATAACTGGTCGGGATTTTCAAATCTAGTTTCTATAACTGGTCGATATTTTCAAATCCAGTTTCTATAACTGGTCGGGATTTTCAAATCCAGTTTCTATAACTGGTTGGGATTTTCAAATCTAGTTTTTATAACTGGTCGGGATTTTCAAATCCAGTTTCTATAACAGGTCAAGATTTTCAAATCCAGTTTCTATAACTGGTCGGGATTTTAAAATCTAGTTTTATAACTGGTCGGGATTTTCAAATCCAATTTCTATAACATGTCCGGATTTTCAAATCTAGTTTTATAATTGTTCAGGATTTTCAAATCCAGTGTTATAACTGATTAGGATTTTCAAATCCAGTTTCTATAACTGGTCGGGATTTTCAAATCTAGTTTTATAACTGGTCGGGATTTTCAAATCCAGTTTTTATAACTGGTCGGGATTTTCAAATCCAGTTTTTATAACTGGTCGGGATTTTCAAATCCAGTTTCTATAACTGGTCAGGATTTTCAAATCAAGTTTCTATAACTGATCGGGATTTTCAAATCCAGTTTTTATAACCGGTCGGGATTTTCAAATTCAGTGTTATAAATGGTCGGGATTTTGAAATCCAGTTTCTATAACTAGTCGGGATTTTCAATTCCAGATTTTATAACTGGTCGGGATTTTCAAATCCAGTTTCTATAACTGGTCGGGATTTTCAAATCCAGTTTCTATAACTGGTCGAGATTTTCAAATCCAGTTTCTATAACTGGTCGGGATTTTCAAATCCAGTTTCTATAACTGGTCGGGATTTTCAATTCCAGTTTTTATAACTGGTCGGGATTTTCAAATCCAGTATCTATAACTGGTCGGGATTTTCAAATCTAGTTTCTATAACTGGTCGGGATTTTCAAATCTAGTGTCATAACTGGTCGGGATTTTTAAATCCAGTTTCTATAACTGGTCGGGATTTTCAAAACCAGTTTTATAACTGGTCAGGATTCTCAAATCCATTTTCTATAACTGGTCGGGATTTTCAAATCCAGTTTTATAACTGGTCGGGATTTTCAAATCCATTTTCTATAACTGGTCGGGATTTTTAAATCCAGTTTTATAACTGGTCGGGATTTTCAAATCCAGTTTTATAACTGGTCGGGATTTTCAAATCCATTTGCTATAACTGGTCGGGATTTGAAAACCTAGTTTTATAATTGGTCGGGATTTTCAAATCCAGTGTTATAACTGATCAGGATTTTCAAATTCATTTTCTATAACTCGTCGGGATTTTCAAATCCAGTTTTATAACTGGTCGGGATTTTCAAATCCAGTTTTTGATAACTGGTCAAGATTTTCAAATTCATTTTCTATAACTGGTCAGGATTTTCAAATCCAGTTTCTATAACTGGTCGGGATTTTCAAATCCAGTTTTTATAACTGTTCGGGATTTTCAAATCCAGTTTTTATGACTGGTCGGGATTTTCAAATTCAGTGTTATAACTGGTCGGGATTTTCAAATCCAGTTTCTATAACTGGTCGGGATTTTGAAATCCAGTTTCTATAACTAGTCGGGAATTTCAAATCCAGTTTCTATAACTGGTCGGGATTTTCAAATCCAGTTTCTATAACTGGTCGGGATTTTCAAATCCAGTTTTATAACTGGTCGGTATTTTCAAATCTAGTTTCTATAACTGGTCGTGATTTTCAAATCCAGTTTCTATAACTGGTCGGGATTTTGAAATCCAGTTTCTATAACTGGTCGGGATTTTCAAATCTAGTTTTTATAATTGGTCGGGATTTTCAAATCTAGTTTCTATAACTGGTCGATATTTTCAAATCCAGTTTCTATAACTGGTCGGGCTTTTCAAATCCAGTTTCTATAACTGGTCAGGATTTTCAAATCAAGTTTCTATAACTGATCGGGATTTTCAAATCCAGTTTTTATAACCGGTCGGGATTTTCAAATTCAGTGTTATAAATGGTCGGGATTTTGAAATCCAGTTTCTATAACTAGTCGGGATTTTCAATTCCAGATTTTATAACTAATCGGGATTTTCAAATCCAGTTTCTATAACTGGTCGGGATTTTCAAATCCAGTTTCTATAACTGGTCGAGATTTTCAAATCCAGTTTCTATAACTGGTCGGGATTTTCAAATCCAGTTTCTATAACTGATCGGGATTTTCAAATCTAGTTTCTATAACTGGTCGGGATTTTCAAATCTAGTGTCATAACTGATCGGGATTTTCAAATCCAGTTTCTATAACTGGTCGGGATTTTCAAATCCAGTTTTATAACTCGTCAGGATTTTCAAATCCATTTTTTATAACTGGTCGGGATTTTCAAATCCAGTTTTATAACTGGTCGGGATTTTCAAATCTAGTTTTATAATTGGTCGGGATTTTCAAATCCAGTGTTATAACTGATTAGGATTTTCAAATTCAGTTTCTATAACTCGTCGGGATTTTCAAATCCAGTTTTATAACTGGTCGGGATTTTCAAATCCAGTTTTTATAACTGACCGGGATTTTCAAATCCAGTTTCTATAACTGGTCGGGATTTTCAACTCCAGTTTTTATAACTGGTCGGGATTTTCAAATCCAGTATCTATAACTGGTCGGGATTTTCAAATCTAGTTTCTATAACTGGTCGGGATTTTCAAATCTAGTGTCATAACTGGTCGGGATTTTTAAATCCAGTTTCTATAACTGGTCGGGATTTTCAAAACCAGTTTTATAACTGGTCAGGATTTTCAAATCCATTTTCTATAACTGGTCGGGATTTTCAAATCCATTTTCTATAACTGGTCGGGATTTTCAAATCTAGTTTTATAATTGGTTGGGATTTTCAAATCCAGTGTTATAACTGATCAGGATTTTCAAATTCAGTTTCTATAACTCGTCGGGATTTTCAAATCCAGTTTTATAACTGGTCGGGATTTTCAAATCCAGTTTTTATAACTGACCGAGATTTTTAAATTCAGTTTATATAACTGGTCAGGATTTTCAAATCCAGTTTCTATAACTGGTCGGGATTTTCAAATTCAGTTTTTATAACTGGTCGGGATTTTCAAATTCAGTGTTATAACTGGTCGGGATTTTCAACTCCAGTTTTTATAACTGGTCGGGATTTTCAAATCCAGTTTCTATAACTGGTTCGGATTTTCAAATCCAGTTTTTATAACTGGTCAGGATTTTCAAAAGCAGTTTTTATAACTGGTCGGGATTTTTAAATCTAGTTTTATAACTGGTTGGGATTTTCAAATCCAGTTTTTATAACTAGTCGGGATTTTCAAATCCAGTTTCTATAACTGGTCGGGATTTTCAAATCCAGTTTTATAACTGGTCGGGATTTTCAAATCTAGTTTCTATAACTGGTCGATATTTTCAAATCCAGTTTCTATAACTGGTCGGGATTTTCAAATCCAGTTTCTATAACTGGTTGGGATTTTCAAATCTAGTTTTTATAACTGGTCGGGATTTTCAAATCCAGTTTCTATAACTGGTCAAGATTTTCAAATCCAGTTTCTATAACTGGTCGGGATTTTAAAATCTAGTTTTATAACTGGTCGGGATTTTCAAATCCAATTTCTATAACATGTCCGGATTTTCAAATCTAGTTTTATAATTGTTCAGGATTTTCAAATCCAGTGTTATAACTGATTAGGATTTTCAAATCCAGTTTCTATAACTGGTCGGGATTTTCAAATCTAGTTTTATAACTGGTCGGGATTTTCAAATCCAGTTTTTATAACTGGTCGGGATTTTCAAATCCAGTTTTTATAACTGGTCGGGATTTTCAAATCCAGTTTCTATAACTGGTCAGGATTTTCAAATCAAGTTTCTATAACTGATCGGGATTTTCAAATCCAGTTTTTATAACCGGTCGGGATTTTCAAATTCAGTGTTATAAATGGTCGGGATTTTGAAATCCAGTTTCTATAACTAGTCGGGATTTTCAATTCCAGATTTTATAACTGGTCGGGATTTTCAAATCCAGTTTCTATAACTGGTCGGGATTTTCAAATCCAGTTTCTATAACTGGTCGAGATTTTCAAATCCAGTTTCTATAACTGGTCGGGATTTTCAAATCCAGTTTCTATAACTGGTCGGGATTTTCAATTCCAGTTTTTATAACTGGTCGGGATTTTCAAATCCAGTATCTATAACTGGTCGGGATTTTCAAATCTAGTTTCTATAACTGGTCGGGATTTTCAAATCTAGTGTCATAACTGGTCGGGATTTTTAAATCCAGTTTCTATAACTGGTCGGGATTTTCAAAACCAGTTTTATAACTGGTCAGGATTCTCAAATCCATTTTCTATAACTGGTCGGGATTTTCAAATCCAGTTTTATAACTGGTCGGGATTTTCAAATCCATTTTCTATAACTGGTCGGGATTTTTAAATCCAGTTTTATAACTGGTCGGGATTTTCAAATCCAGTTTTATAACTGGTCGGGATTTTCAAATCCATTTGCTATAACTGGTCGGGATTTGAAAACCTAGTTTTATAATTGGTCGGGATTTTCAAATCCAGTGTTATAACTGATCAGGATTTTCAAATTCATTTTCTATAACTCGTCGGGATTTTCAAATCCAGTTTTATAACTGGTCGGGATTTTCAAATCCAGTTTTTGATAACTGGTCAAGATTTTCAAATTCATTTTCTATAACTGGTCAGGATTTTCAAATCCAGTTTCTATAACTGGTCGGGATTTTCAAATCCAGTTTTTATAACTGTTCGGGATTTTCAAATCCAGTTTTTATGACTGGTCGGGATTTTCAAATTCAGTGTTATAACTGGTCGGGATTTTCAAATCCAGTTTCTATAACTGGTCGGGATTTTGAAATCCAGTTTCTATAACTAGTCGGGAATTTCAAATCCAGTTTCTATAACTGGTCGGGATTTTCAAATCCAGTTTCTATAACTGGTCGGGATTTTCAAATCCAGTTTTATAACTGGTCGGTATTTTCAAATCTAGTTTCTATAACTGGTCGTGATTTTCAAATCCAGTTTCTATAACTGGTCGGGATTTTGAAATCCAGTTTCTATAACTGGTCGGGATTTTCAAATCTAGTTTTTATAATTGGTCGGGATTTTCAAATCTAGTTTCTATAACTGGTCGATATTTTCAAATCCAGTTTCTATAACTGGTCGGGCTTTTCAAATCCAATTTCTATAACTGGTCGGGATTTTCAAATCCAGTTTCTATAACTGATCGGGATTTTCAAATCCAATTTCTATAACTGGTCGGGATTTTCAAATCCAGTTTTAAAACTGGTCGGGATTTTCAAATCTAGTTTTTATAACTCGTCGGGATTTTCAAATCCAGTTTTATAACTGGTCGGGATTTTCAAATCCAGTTTTTATAACTGACCGGGATTTTTAAATCCAGTTTCTATAACTGGTCGGGATTTTCAACTCCAGTTTTTATAACTGGTCGAGATTTTCAAATCCAGTATCTATAACTGGTCGGGATTTTCAAATCTAGTTTCTATAACTGGTCGGGATTTTCAAATCTAGTGTCATAACTGGTCGGGATTTTCAAATCCAGTTTCTATAACTGGTCGGGATTTTCAAAACCAGTTTTATAACTGGTCGGGATTTTCAAATCCAATTTCTATAACATGTCCGGATTTTCAAATCTAGTTTTATAATTGGTCAGGATTTTCAAATCCAGTGTTATAACTGATCAGGATTTTCAAATCCAGTTTCTATAACTGGCCGGGATTTTCAAATCTAGTTTTATAACTGGTCGGGATTTTCAAATCCAGTTTTTATAACTGGTCGGGATTTTCAAATCCAGTTTCTATAACTGGTCAGGATTTTCAAATCAAGTTTCTATAACTGATCGGGATTTTCAAATCCTGTTTTTATAACCGGTCGGGATTTTCAAATTCAGTGTTATAAATGGTCGGGATTTTGAAATCCAGTTTCTATAACTAGTCGGGATTTTCAATTCCAGATTTTATAACTAATCGGGATTTTCAAATCCAGTTTCTATAACTGGTCGGGATTTTCAAATCCAGTTTCTATAACTGGTCGAGATTTTCAAATCCAGTTTCTATAACTGGTCGGGATTTTCAAATCCAGTTTCTATAACTGATCGGGATTTTCAAATCTAGTTTCTATAACTGGTCGGGATTTTCAAATCTAGTGTCATAACTGATCGGGATTTTCAAATCCAGTTTCTATAACTGGTCGGGATTTTCAAATCCAGTTTTATAACTCGTCAGGATTTTCAAATCCATTTTTTATAACTGGTCGGGATTTTCAAATCCAGTTTTATAACTGGTCGGGATTTTCAAATCTAGTTTTATAATTGGTCGGGATTTTCAAATCCAGTGTTATAACTGATTAGGATTTTCAAATTCAGTTTCTATAACTCGTCGGGATTTTCAAATCCAGTTTTATAACTGGTCGGGATTTTCAAATCCAGTTTTTATAACTGACCGGGATTTTCAAATCCAGTTTCTATAACTGGTCGGGATTTTCAACTCCAGTTTTTATAACTGGTCGGGATTTTCAAATCCAGTATCTATAACTGGTCGGGATTTTCAAATCTAGTTTCTATAACTGGTCGGGATTTTCAAATCTAGTGTCATAACTGGTCGGGATTTTTAAATCCAGTTTCTATAACTGGTCGGGATTTTCAAAACCAGTTTTATAACTGGTCAGGATTTTCAAATCCATTTTCTATAACTGGTCGGGATTTTCAAATCCATTTTCTATAACTGGTCGGGATTTTCAAATCTAGTTTTATAATTGGTTGGGATTTTCAAATCCAGTGTTATAACTGATCAGGATTTTCAAATTCAGTTTCTATAACTCGTCGGGATTTTCAAATCCAGTTTTATAACTGGTCGGGATTTTCAAATCCAGTTTTTATAACTGACCGAGATTTTTAAATTCAGTTTATATAACTGGTCAGGATTTTCAAATCCAGTTTCTATAACTGGTCGGGATTTTCAAATTCAGTTTTTATAACTGGTCGGGATTTTCAAATTCAGTGTTATAACTGGTCGGGATTTTCAACTCCAGTTTTTATAACTGGTCGGGATTTTCAAATCCAGTTTCTATAACTGGTTCGGATTTTCAAATCCAGTTTTTATAACTGGTCAGGATTTTCAAAAGCAGTTTTTATAACTGGTCGGGATTTTTAAATCTAGTTTTATAACTGGTTGGGATTTTCAAATCCAGTTTTTATAACTAGTCGGGATTTTCAAATCCAGTTTCTATAACTGGTCGGGATTTTCAAATCCAGTTTTATAACTGGTCGGGATTTTCAAATCTAGTTTCTATAACTGGTCGATATTTTCAAATCCAGTTTCAATAACTGGTCGGGATTTTCAAATCCAGTTTCTATAACTGGTTGGGATTTTCAAATCTAGTTTTTATAACTGGTCGGGATTTTCAAATCCAGTTTCTATAACTGGTCAAGATTTTCAAATCCAGTTTCTATAACTGGTCGGGATTTTAAAATCTAGTTTTATAACTGGTCGGGATTTTCAAATCCAATTTCTATAACATGTCCGGATTTTCAAATCTAGTTTTATAATTGTTCAGGATTTTCAAATCCAGTGTTATAACTGATTAGGATTTTCAAATCCAGTTTCTATAACTGGTCGGGATTTTCAAATCTAGTTTTATAACTGGTCGGGATTTTCAAATCCAGTTTTTATAACTGGTCGGGATTTTCAAATCCAGTTTTTATAACTGGTCGGGATTTTCAAATCCAGTTTCTATAACTGGTCAGGATTTTCAAATCAAGTTTCTATAACTGATCGGGATTTTCAAATCCAGTTTTTATAACCGGTCGGGATTTTCAAATTCAGTGTTATAAATGGTCGGGATTTTGAAATCCAGTTTCTATAACTAGTCGGGATTTTCAATTCCAGATTTTATAACTGGTCGGGATTTTCAAATCCAGTTTCTATAACTGGTCGGGATTTTCAAATCCAGTTTCTATAACTGGTCGAGATTTTCAAATCCAGTTTCTATAACTGGTCGGGATTTTCAAATCCAGTTTCTATAACTGGTCGGGATTTTCAATTCAGTTTTTATAACTGGTCGGGATTTTCAAATCCAGTATCTATAACTGGTCGGGATTTTCAAATCTAGTTTCTATAACTGGTCGGGATTTTCAAATCTAGTGTCATAACTGGTCGGGATTTTTAAATCCAGTTTCTATAACTGGTCGGGATTTTCAAAACCAGTTTTATAACTGGTCAGGATTCTCAAATCCATTTTCTATAACTGGTCGGGATTTTCAAATCCAGTTTTATAACTGGTCGGGATTTTCAAATCCAGTTTCTATAACTGGTCGGGATTTTTAAATCCAGTTTTATAACTGGTCGGGATTTTCAAATCCAGTTTTATAACTGGTCGGGATTTTCAAATCCATTTGCTATAACTGGTCGGGATTTGAAAACCTAGTTTTATAATTGGTCGGGATTTTCAAATCCAGTGTTATAACTGATCAGGATTTTCAAATCCAGTTTTATAACTGGTCGGGATTTTCAAATCCAGTTTTTGATAACTGGTCAAGATTTTCAAATTCATTTTCTATAACTGGTCAGGATTTTCAAATCCAGTTTCTATAACTGGTCGGGATTTTCAAATCCAGTTTTTATAACTGTTCGGGATTTTCAAATCCAGTTTTTATGACTGGTCGGGATTTTCAAATTCAGTGTTATAACTGGTCGGGATTTTCAAATCCAGTTTCTATAACTGGTCGGGATTTTGAAATCCAGTTTCTATAACTAGTCGGGAATTTCAAATCCAGTTTCTATAACTGGTCGGGATTTTCAAATCCAGTTTCTATAACTGGTCGGGATTTTCAAATCCAGTTTTATAACTGGTCGGTATTTTCAAATCTAGTTTCTATAACTGGTCGTGATTTTCAAATCCAGTTTCTATAACTGGTCGGGATTTTGAAATCCAGTTTCTATAACTGGTCGGGATTTTCAAATCTAGTTTTTATAATTGGTCGGGATTTTCAAATCTAGTTTCTATAACTGGTCGATATTTTCAAATCCAGTTTCTATAACTGGTCGGGCTTTTCAAATCCAGTTTCTATAACTGGTTGGGATTTTCAAATCCAGTTTCTATAACTGCTCAGGATTTTCAAATCCAATTTCTATCACTGGTCGGGATTTTAAAATCTAGTTTTATAACTGGTTGGGATTTTCAAATCCAGATTTATAACTGGTCGGGATTTTCAAATCCAGTTTCTATAACAGGTCCGGATTTTCAAATCTAGTTTTATAATTGGTCGGGATTTTCAAATCCAGTGTTATAACTGATCAGGATTTTCAAATCCAGTTTCTATAACTGGTCGGGATTTTCAAATCCAGTTTTATAACTGGTCGGGATTTTCAAATTCAGTTTTTATAACTGGTCGGGATTTTCAAATCCAGTTTCTATAACTGGTCAGGATTTTCAAATCAAGTTTCTATAACTGATCGGGATTTTCAAATCCAGTTTTTATAACCGGTCGGGATTTTCAAATTGAGTGTTATAACTGGTCGGGATTTTGAAATCCAGTTTCTATAACTGGTCGGGATTTTCAATTCCAGATTTTATAACTGGTCGGGATTTTCAAATCCAGTTTCTATAATTGGTCGGGATTTTCAAATCCAGTTTCTATAACTGGTCGAGATTTTCAAATCCAGTTTCTATAACTGGTCGGTATTTTCAAATCCAGTTTCTATAACTGGTCGGGATTTTCAACTCCAGCTTTTATAACTGGTCGGGATTTTCAAATCCAGTATCTATAACTGGTCGGGATTTTCAAATCCAGTTTCTATAACTGGTCGGGATTTTCAAATCTAGTGTCATAACTGGTCGGGATTTTAAAATCTAGTTTTATAACTGGTCGGGATTTTCAAAACCAGTTTTATAACTGGTCAGGATTTTCAAATCCATTTTCTATAACTGGTCGGGATTTTCAAATCCAGTTTTATAATTGGTCGGGATTTTCAAATCCAGTGTTATAACTGATCAGGATTTTCAAATTCATTTTCTATAACTCATCAGGATTTTCAAATCCATTTTCTATAACTGGTCGGGATTTTCAAATCTAGTTTTATAATTGGTCGGGATTTTCAAATCCAGTGTTATAACTGATCAGGATTTTCAAATTCATTTTCTATAACTCATCAGGATTTTCAAATCCAGTTTTATAACTGGTCGGGATTTTCAAATCCAGTTTTTATAACTGGTCAGGATTTTCAAATTCAGTTTCTATAACTGGTCGGGATTTTCAAATCCAGTTTCTATAACTGGTCGGGATTTTCAAATCCAGTTTTTATAACTGGTCGGGATTTTCAAATTCAGTGTTATAACTGGTCGGGATTTTCAAATCCAGTTTCTATAACTGGTCGGGATTTTGAAATCCAGTTTCTATAACTGTTCGGGATTTTGAAATCCAGTTTCTATAACTGGTCGGGATTTTCAAATCCAGTTTTTATAACTGGTCGGGATTTTCAAATCGAGTTTCTATAACTGGTCGGGATTTTCAAATCCAGTTTTATAACTGGTCGGGATTTTCAAATCTAGTTTCTATAACTGGTCGTGATTTTCAAATCCAGTTTCTATAACTGGTCGGGATTTTCAAATCTAGTTTTTATAACTGGTCGGGATTTTCAAATCCAGTTTTTGTAACTGGTCGGGATTTTCAAAATTCAGTTTTTACAACTGGTCGGGATTTTCAAATCCATTTTCTATAACGGGTCGGGATTTTCAAATCCAGTTTCTATAACTGGTCGGGATTTTCAAATTCAGTTTCTATAACTGGTCGTGATTTTCAAATCTAGTGTCATAACTGGTCGGGATTTTCAAATTCAATTTCTATAACTGGTCGGGATTTTCAAATCCAGTTTTATAACTGGTCAGGATTTTCAAATGCAGTTTCTATAACTGGTCGGGATTTTTAAATCTAGTTTTATAACTGGTTGGGATTTTCAAATCCAGATTTATAACTGCTCGGGATTTTCAAATCCAGTTTCTATAACAGGTCCGGATTTTCAAATCTAGTTTTATAATTGGTCGGGATTTTCAAATCCAGTGTTATAACTGATCAGGATTTTCAAATCCAGTTTCTATAACTGGTCGGGATTTTCAAATCCAGTTTTATAACTGGTCGGGATTTTCAAATCCAGTTTTTATAACTGGTCGGGATTTTCAAATCCAGTTTCTATAACTGGTCAGAATTTTCAAATCAAGTTTCTATAACTGGTCCGGATTTTCAAATCCAATTTTTATAACCGGTCGGGATTTTCAAATTCAGTGTTATAACTGATCGGGATTTTCAAATCCAGTTTCTATAACTGGTCGGGATTTTGAAATCCAGTTTCTATAACTGGTCGGGATTTTCAATTCCAGATTTTATAACTGGTCGGGATTTTCAAATCCAGTTTCTATAACTGGTCGGGATTTTCAAATCCAGTTTCTATAACTGGTCGAGATTTTCAAATCCAGTTTCTATAACTGGTCGGGATTTTCAAAACCAGTTTCTATAACTGGTCGGGATTTTCAACTCCAGTTTTTATAACTGGTCGAGATTTTCAAATCTAGTTTTATAATTGGTCGGGATTTTCAAATCCAGTGTTATAACTGATCAGGATTTTCAAATCCAGTTTCCATAACAGGTCAGGATTTTCAAATCCAGTTTTATAACTGGTCGGGATTTTCAAATCCAGTTTTTATAACTGGTCGGGATTTTCAAATCCAGTTTCTATAACTGGTCGGGATTTTCAACTCCAGTTTTTATAACTGATCGGGATTTTCAAATCTAGTATCTATAACAGGTCGGGATTTTCAAATCTAGTGTCATAACTGGTCGGAATTTTTAAATCCAGTTTCTATAACTGGTCGGGATTTTCAAATCCAGTTTTTATAACTGGTCAGGATTTTCAAATCCAGTTTCTATAACTGGTCGGGATTTTCAAATCCAGTTTTATAACTGGTCGGGATTTTCAAATCTAGTTTCTATAACTAGTCGGGATTTTTAAATCCAGTTTTATAACTGGTCGGGATTTTCAAATCCAGTTTTATAACTGGTCGGGATTTTCAAATCCATTTTCTATAACTGTTCGGGATTTTCAAATCTAGTTTTATAGTTGGTCGGGATTTTCAAATCCAGTGTTATAACTGATCAGGAATTTCAAATTCAGTTTCTATAACTGGTCGGGATTTTCAAATCTAGTTTTTATAATTGGTCGGGATTTTCAAATCTAGTTTCTATAACTGGTCGATATTTTCAAATCCAGTTTCTATAACTGGTCGGGATTTTCAAATCCAGTTTTATAACTGGTCGGGATTTTCAAATCTAGTTTCTATAACTGGTCGATATTTTCAAATCCAGTTTCTATAACTGGTCGGGATTTTCAAATCCAGTTTTTATAACTGGTTGGGATTTTCAAATCTAGTTTTTATAACTGGTCGGGATTTTCAAATCCAGTTTCTATAACTGGTCAAGATTTTCAAATCCAGTTTCTATAACTGGTCGGGATTTTAAAATCTAGTTTTATAACTGGTCGGGATTTTCAAATCCAATTTCTATAACATGTCCGGATTTTCAAATCTAGTTTTATAATTGGTCAGGATTTTCAAATCCAGTGTTATAACTGATTAGGATTTTCAAATCCAGTTTCTATAACTGGTCGGGATTTTCAAATCTAGTTTTATAACTGGTCGGGATTTTCAAATCCAGTTTTTATAACTGGTCGGGATTTTCAAATCCAGTTTTTATAACTGGTCGGGATTTTCAAATCCAGTTTCTATAACTGGTCAGGATTTTCAAATCAAGTTTCTATAACTGATCGGGATTTTCAAATCCAGTTTTTATAACCGGTCGGGATTTTCAAATTCAGTGTTATAAATGGTCGGGATTTTGAAATCCAGTTTCTATAACTAGTCGGGATTTTCAATTCCAGATTTTATAACTGGTCGGGATTTTCAAATCCAGTTTCTATAACTGGTCGGGATTTTCAAATCCAGTTTCTATAACTGGTCGAGATTTTCAAATCCAGTTTCTATAACTGGTCGGGATTTTCAAATCCAGTTTCTATAACTGGTCGGGATTTTCAACTCCAGTTTTTATAACTGGTCGGGATTTTCAAATCCAGTATCTATAACTGGTCGGGATTTTCAAATCCAGTTTCTATAACTGGTCGGGATTTTCAAATCTAGTGTCATAACTGGTCGGGATTTTTAAATTCAGTTTTATAACTGGTCGGGATTTTCAAAACCAGTTTTATAACTGGTCAGGATTTTCAAATCCATTTTCTATAACTGGTCGGGATTTTCAAATCCAGTTTTATAATTGGTCGGGATTTTCAAATCCAGTGTTATAACTGATCAGGATTTTCAAATTCATTTTCTATAACTCATCAGGATTTTCAAATCCATTTTCTATAACTGGTCGGGATTTTCAAATCTAGTTTTATAATTGGTCGGGATTTTCAAATCCAGTGTTATAACTGATCAGGATTTTCAAATTCATTTTCTATAACTCATCAGGATTTTCAAATCCAGTTTTATAACTGGTCGGGATTTTCAAATCCAGTTTTTATAACTGGTCAGGATTTTCAAATTCAGTTTCTATAACTGGTCGGGATTTTCAAATCCAGTTTCTATAACTGGTCGGGATTTTCAAATCCAGTTTTTATAACTGGTCGGGATTTTCAAATTCAGTGTTATAACTGGTCGGGATTTTCAAATCCAGTTTCTATAACTGGTCGGGATTTTGAAATCCAGTTTCTATAACTGTTCGGGATTTTGAAATCCAGTTTCTATAACTGGTCGGGATTTTCAAATCCAGTTTTTATAACTGGTCGGGATTTTCAAATCGAGTTTCTATAACTGGTCGGGATTTTCAAATCCAGTTTTATAACTGGTCGGGATTTTCAAATCTAGTTTCTATAACTGGTCGTGATTTTCAAATCCAGTTTCTATAACTGGTCGGGATTTTCAAATCTAGTTTTTATAACTGGTCGGGATTTTCAAATCCAGTTTTTGTAACTGGTCGGGATTTTCAAAATTCAGTTTTTACAACTGGTCGGGATTTTCAAATCCATTTTCTATAACGGGTCGGGATTTTCAAATCCAGTTTCTATAACTGGTCGGGATTTTCAAATTCAGTTTCTATAACTGGTCGTGATTTTCAAATCTAGTGTCATAACTGGTCGGGATTTTCAAATTCAATTTCTATAACTGGTCGGGATTTTCAAATCCAGTTTTATAACTGGTCAGGATTTTCAAATGCAGTTTCTATAACTGGTCGGGATTTTTAAATCTAGTTTTATAACTGGTTGGGATTTTCAAATCCAGATTTATAACTGCTCGGGATTTTCAAATCCAGTTTCTATAACAGGTCCGGATTTTCAAATCTAGTTTTATAATTAGTCGGGATTTTCAAATCCAGTGTTATAACTGATCAGGATTTTCAAATCCAGTTTCTATAACTGGTCGGGATTTTCAAATCCAGTTTTATAACTGGTCGGGATTTTCAAATCCAGTTTTTATAACTGGTCGGGATTTTCAAATCCAGTTTCTATAACTGGTCAGAATTTTCAAATCAAGTTTCTATAACTGGTCCGGATTTTCAAATCCAATTTTTATAACCGGTCGGGATTTTCAAATTCAGTGTTATAACTGATCGGGATTTTCAAATCCAGTTTCTATAACTGGTCGGGATTTTGAAATCCAGTTTCTATAACTGGTCGGGATTTTCAATTCCAGATTTTATAACTGGTCGGGATTTTCAAATCCAGTTTCTATAACTGGTCGGGATTTTCAAATCCAGTTTCTATAACTGGTCGAGATTTTCAAATCCAGTTTCTATAACTGGTCGGGATTTTCAAAACCAGTTTCTATAACTGGTCGGGATTTTCAACTCCAGTTTTTATAACTGGTCGAGATTTTCAAATCTAGTTTTATAATTGGTCGGGATTTTCAAATCCAGTGTTATAACTGATCAGGATTTTCAAATCCAGTTTCCATAACAGGTCAGGATTTTCAAATCCAGTTTTATAACTGGTCGGGATTTTCAAATCCAGTTTTTATAACTGGTCGGGATTTTCAAATCCAGTTTCTATAACTGGTCGGGATTTTCAACTCCAGTTTTTATAACTGATCGGGATTTTCAAATCTAGTATCTATAACAGGTCGGGATTTTCAAATCTAGTGTCATAACTGGTCGGAATTTTTAAATCCAGTTTCTATAACTGGTCGGGATTTTCAAATCCAGTTTTATAACTGGTCAGGATTTTCAAATCCAGTTTCTATAACTGGTCGGGATTTTCAAATCCAGTTTTATAACTGGTCGGGATTTTCAAATCTAGTTTCTATAACTAGTCGGGATTTTTAAATCCAGTTTTATAACTGGTCGGGATTTTCAAAACCAGTTTCTATAACTGGTCGGGATTTTCAACTCCAGTTTTTATAACTGGTCGAGATTTTCAAATCGAGTTTTATAATTGGTCGGGATTTTCAAATCCAGTGTTATAACTGATCAGGATTTTCAAATCCAGTTTCCATAACAGGTCAGGATTTTCAAATCCAGTTTTATAACTGGTCGGGATTTTCAAATCCAGTTTTTATAACTGGTCGGGATTTTCAAATCCAGTTTCTATAACTGGTCGGGATTTTCAACTCCAGTTTTTATAACTGATCGGGATTTTCAAATCTAGTATCTATAACAGGTCGGGATTTTCAAATCTAGTGTCATAACTGGTCGGAATTTTTAAATCCAGTTTCTATAACTGGTCGGGATTTTCAAATCCAGTTTTATAACTGGTCAGGATTTTCAAATCCAGTTTCTATAACTGGTCGGGATTTTCAAATCCAGTTTTATAACTGGTCGGGATTTTCAAATCTAGTTTCTATAACTAGTCGGGATTTTTAAATCCAGTTTTATAACTGGTCGGGATTTTCAAATCCAGTTTTATAACTGGTCGGGATTTTCAAATCCATTTTCTATAACTGTTCGGGATTTTCAAATCTAGTTTTATAGTTGGTCGGGATTTTCAAATCCAGTGTTATAACTGATCAGGAATTTCAAATCCAGTGTTATAACTGATCAGGAATTTCAAATTCAGTTTTTATAACTGGTCGGGATTTTCAAATCTAGTTTTTATAATTGGTCGGGATTTTCAAATCTAGTTTCTATAACTGGTCGATATTTTCAAATCCAGTTTCTATAACTGGTCGGGATTTTCAAATCCAGTTTTATAACTGGTCGGGATTTTCAAATCTAGTTTCTATAACTGGTCGATATTTTCAAATCCAGTTTCTATAACTGGTCGGGATTTTCAAATCCAGTTTTTATAACTGGTTGGGATTTTCAAATCTAGTTTTTATAACTGGTCGGGATTTTCAAATCCAGTTTCTATAACTGGTCAAGATTTTCAAATCCAGTTTCTATAACTGGTCGGGATTTTAAAATCTAGTTTTATAACTGGTCGGGATTTTCAAATCCAATTTCTATAACATGTCCGGATTTTCAAATCTAGTTTTATAATTGGTCAGGATTTTCAAATCCAGTGTTATAACTGATTAGGATTTTCAAATCCAGTTTCTATAACTGGTCGGGATTTTCAAATCTAGTTTTATAACTGGTCGGGATTTTCAAATCCAGTTTTTATAACTGGTCGGGATTTTCAAATCCAGTTTTTATAACTGGTCGGGATTTTCAAATCCAGTTTCTATAACTGGTCAGGATTTTCAAATCAAGTTTCTATAACTGATCGGGATTTTCAAATCCAGTTTTTATAACCGGTCGGGATTTTCAAATTCAGTGTTATAAATGGTCGGGATTTTGAAATCCAATTTCTATAACTAGTCGGGATTTTCAATTCCAGATTTTATAACTGGTCGGGATTTTCAAATCCAGTTTCTATAACTGGTCGGGATTTTCAAATCCAGTTTCTATAACTGGTCGAGATTTTCAAATCCAGTTTCTATAACTGGTCGGGATTTTCAAATCCAGTTTCTATAACTGGTCGGGATTTTCAACTCCAGTTTTTATAACTGGTCGGGATTTTCAAATCCAGTATCTATAACTGGTCGGGATTTTCAAATCTAGTTTCTATAACTGGTCGGGATTTTCAAATCTAGTGTCATAACTGATCGGGATTTTTAAATCCAGTTTCTATAACTGGTCGGGATTTTCAAAACCAGTTTTATAACTGGTCGGGATTTTCAAATCCATTTTCTATAACTGGTCGGGATTTTCAAATCCAGTTTTATAACTGGTCGGGATTTTCAAATCCAGTTTCTATAACTGGTCGGGATTTTTAAATCCAGTTTTATAACTGGTCGGGATTTTCAAATCCAGTTTTATAACTGGTCGGGATTTTCAAATCCATTTGCTATAACTGGTCGGGATTTGAAAACCTAGTTTTATAATTGGTCGGGATTTTCAAATCCAGTGTTATAACTGATCAGGATTTTCAAATTCATTTTCTATAACTCGTCGGGATTTTCAAATCCAGTTTTATAACTGGTCGGGATTTTCAAATCCAGTTTTTATAACTGGTCAAGATTTTCAAATTCATTTTCTATAACTGGTCAGGATTTTCAAATCCAGTTTCTATAACTGGTCGGGATTTTCAAATCCAGTTTTTATAACTGTTCGGGATTTTCAAATCCAGTTTTTATGACTGGTCGGGATTTTCAAATTCAGTGTTATAACTGGTCGGGATTTTCAAATCCAGTTTCTATAACTGGTCGGGATTTTGAAATCCAGTTTCTATAACTAGTCGGGAATTTCAAATCCAGTTTCTATAACTGGTCGGGATTTTCAAATCCAGTTTTTATAACTGGTCGGGATTTTCAAATCCAGTTTCTATAACTGGTCGGGATTTTCAAATCCAGTTTTATAACTGGTCGGTATTTTCAAATCTAGTTTCTATAACTGGTCGTGATTTTCAAATCCAGTTTCTATAACTGGTCGGGATTTTGAAATCCAGTTTCTATAACTGGTCGGGATTTTCAAATCTAGTTTTTATAATTGGTCGGGATTTTCAAATCTAGTTTCTATAACTGGTCGATATTTTCAAATCCAGTTTCTATAACTGGTCGGGCTTTTCAAATCCAGTTTCTATAACTGGTTGGGATTTTCAAATCCAGTTTCTATAACTGGTCAGGATTTTCAAATCCAATTTCTATCACTGGTCGGGATTTTAAAATCTAGTTTTATAACTGGTTGGGATTTTCAAATCCAGATTTATAACTGGTCGGGATTTTCAAATCCAGTTTCTATAACAGGTCCGGATTTTCAAATCTAGTTTTATAATTGGTCGGGATTTTCAAATCCAGTGTTATAACTGATCAGGATTTTCAAATCCAGTTTCTATAACTGGTCGGGATTTTCAAATCCAGTTTTATAACTGGTCGGGATTTTCAAATTCAGTTTTTATAACTGGTCGGGATTTTCAAATCCAGTTTCTATAACTGGTCAGGATTTTCAAATCAAGTTTCTATAACTGATCGGGATTTTCAAATCCAGTTTTTATAACCGGTCGGGATTTTCAAATTGAGTGTTATAACTGGTCGGGATTTTGAAATCCAGTTTCTATAACTGGTCGGGATTTTCAATTCCAGATTTTATAACTGGTCGGGATTTTCAAATCCAGTTTCTATAACTGGTCGGGATTTTCAAATCCAGTTTCTATAACTGGTCGAGATTTTCAAATCCAGTTTCTATAACTGGTCGGTATTTTCAAATCCAGTTTCTATAACTGGTCGGGATTTTCAACTCCAGCTTTTATAACTGGTCGGGATTTTCAAATCCAGTATCTATAACTGGTCGGGATTTTCAAATCCAGTTTCTATAACTGGTCGGGATTTTCAAATCTAGTGTCATAACTGGTCGGGATTTTTAAATCCAGTTTTATAACTGGTCGGGATTTTCAAAACCAGTTTTATAACTGGTCAGGATTTTCAAATCCATTTTCTATAACTGGTCGGGATTTTCAAATCCAGTTTTATAACTGGTCGGGATTTTCAAATCCAGTTTCTATAACTGGTCGGGATTTTCAAATCTAGTTTTATAATTGGTCGGGATTTTCAAATCCAGTGTTATAACTGATCAGGATTTTCAAATTCATTTTCTATAACTCATCAGGATTTTCAAATCCAGTTTTATAACTGGTCGGGATTTTCAAATCCAGTTTTTATAACTGGTCAGGATTTTCAAATTCAGTTTCTATAACTGGTCGGGATTTTCAAATCCAGTTTCTATAACTGGTCGGGATTTTCAAATCCAGTTTTTATAACTGGTCGGGATTTTCAAATTCAGTGTTATAACTGGTCGGGATTTTCAAATCCAGTTTCTATAACTGGTCGGGATTTTGAAATCCAGTTTCTATAACTGGTCGGGATTTTGAAATCCAGTTTCTATAACTGGTCGGGATTTTCAAATCCAGTTTTTACAACTGGTCGGGATTTTCAAATCGAGTTTCTATAACTGGTCGGGATTTTCAAATCCAGTTTTATAACTGGTCGGGATTTTCAAATCTAGTTTCTATAACTGGTCGTGATTTTCAAATCCAGTTTCTATAACTGGTCGGGATTTTCAAATCTAGTTTTTATAACTGGTCGGGATTTTCAAATCCAGTTTTTGTAACTGGTCGAGATTTTCAAAATTCAGTTTTTACAACTGGTCGGGATTTTCAAATCCAGTTTCTATAACTGGTCGGGATTTTCAAATCCAGTTTCTATAACTGGTCGGGATTTTCAAATCCAGTTTCTATAACTGGTCGTGATTTTCAAATCTAGTGTCATAACTGGTCGGGATTTTCAAATTCAATTTCTATAACTGGTCGGGATTTTCAAATTCATTTTCTATAACTCATTAGGATTTTCAAATGCAGTTTCTATAACTGGTCGGGATTTTTAAATCTAGTTTTATAACTGGTTGGGATTTTCAAATCCAGATTTATAACTGCTCGGGATTTTCAAATCCTGTTTCTATAACAGGTCCGGATTTTCAAATCTAGTTTTATAATTGGTCGGGATTTTCAAATCCAGTGTTATAACTGATCAGGATTTTCAAATCCAGTTTCTATAACTGGTCGGGATTTTGAAATCCAGTTTCTATAACTGGTCGGGATTTTGAAATCCAGTTTCTATAACTGGTCGGGATTTTCAAATCCAGTTTTTATAACTGGTCGGTATTTTCAAATCGAGTTTCTATAACTGGTCGGGATTTTCAAATCCAGTTTTATAACTGGTCAGGATTTTCAAATCTAGTTTCTATAACTGGTCGTGATTTTCAAATCCAGTTTCTATAACTGGTCGGGATTTTCAAATCTAGTTTTTATAACTGGTCGGGATTTTCAAATCCAGTTTTTGTAACTGGTCGGGATTTTCAAAATTCAGTTTTTACAACTGGTCGGGATTTTCAAATCCAGTTTCTATAACTGGTCGGGATTTTCAAATCCAGTTTCTATAACTGGTCGGGATTTTCAAATCCAGTTTCTATAACTGGTCGTGATTTTCAAATCTAGTGTCATAACTGGTCGGGATTTTCAAATTCAATTTCTATAACTGGTCGGGATTTTCAAATCCAGTTTTATAACTGGTCAGGATTTTCAAATGCAGTTTCTATAACTGGTCGGGATTTTCAAATCCAGTTTTATAACTGGTCGGGATTTTCAAATCCAGTTTTTATAACTGGTCGGGATTTTCAAATCCAGTTTCTATAACTGGTCAGGATTTTCAAATCAAGTTTTTATAACTGGTCCGGATTTTCAAATCCAATTTTTATAACCGGTCGGGATTTTCAAATTCAGTGTTATAACTGATCGGGATTTTCAAATCCAGTTTCTATAACTGGTCGGGATTTTGAAATCCAGTTTCTATAACTGGTCGGGATTTTCAATTCCAGATTTTATAACTGGTCGGGATTTTCAAATCCAGTTTCTATAACTGGTCGGGATTTTCAAATCCAGTTTCTATAACTGGTCGAGATTTTCAAATCCAGTTTCTATAACTGGTCGGGATTTTGAAAACCAGTTTCTATAACTGGTCGGGATTTTCAACTCCAGTTTTTATAACTGGTCGGGATTTTCAAATCTAGTTTTATAATTGGTCGGGATTTTCAAATCCAGTGTTATAACTGATCAGGATTTTCAAATCCAGTTTCCATAACAGGTCAGGATTTTCAAATCCAGTTTTATAACTGGTCGGGATTTTCAAATCCAGTTTTTATAACTGGTCGGGATTTTCAAATCCAGTTTCTATAACTGGTCGGGATTTTCAACTTCAGTTTTTATAACTGATCGGGATTTTCAAATCTAGTATCTATAACAGGTCGGGATTTTCAAATCTAGTGTCATAACTGGTCGGAATTTTTAAATCCAGTTTCTATAACTGGTCGGGATTTTCAAATCCAGTTTTATAACTGGTCAGGATTTTCAAATCCAGTTTCTATAACTGGTCGGGATTTTCAAATCCAGTTTTATAACTGGTCGGGATTTTCAAATCTAGTTTCTATAACTAGTCGGGATTTTTAAATCCAGTTTTATAACTGGTCGGGATTTTCAAATCCAGTTTTATAACTGGTCGGGATTTTCAAATCCATTTTCTATAACTGTTCGGGATTTTCAAATCTAGTTTTATAATTGGTCGGGATTTTCAAATCCAGTGTTATAACTGATCAGGAATTTCAAATTCAGTTTCTATAACTCGTCGGGATTTTCAAATCCAGTTTTATAACTGATCGGGATTTTCAAATCCAGTTTTTATAACTGGCCGGGATTTTCAAATTCAGTTTATATAACTGGTCAGGATTTTCAAATCCAGTTTCTATAACTGGTCGGGATTTTCAAATTCAGTTTTTATAACTGGTCGGGATTTTCAAATTCAGTGTTATAACTGGTCGGGATTTTCAACTCCTGTTTTTATAACTGGTCGGGATTTTCCAATCCAGTTTCTATAACTGGTTGGTATTTTCAAATCCAGTTTTTATAACTGGTCAGGATTTTCAAATGCAGTTTCTATAACTGGTCGGGATTTTTAAATCTAGTTTTATAACTGGTTGGGATTTTCAAATCCAGTTTTTATAACTAGTCAGGATTTTCAAATCCAGTTTCTATAACTGGTCGGGATTTTCAAATCCAGTTTTATAACTGGTCGGGATTTTCAAATCTAGTTTCTATAACTGGTCGATATTTTCAAATCCAGTTTCTATAACTGGTTGGGATTTTCAAATCCAGTTTCTATAACTGGTCGGGATTTTCAAATCTAGTTTTTATTACTGGTCGAGATTTTCAAATCCAGTTTCTATAACTGGTGAGGATTTTCAAATCCAGTTTCTATAACTGGTCGGGATTTTAAAATCCAGTTTCTATAACTGGTCGGGATTTTCAAATCCAGTTTCTATAACTGGTCAGGATTTTCAAATCCAGTTTTTATAACTGGTTGGGATTTTCAAATCCAGTTTCTATAACTGGTCTGGATTTTCAAATCTAGTGTCATAACTGGTCGGGATTTTCAAATCCAGTTTGTATAACTGGTTGGGATTTTCAAATCCAGTTTTATAACTGGTCAGAATTTTCAAATCCAGTTTCTATAACTGGTCGGGATTTTCAACTCCAGTTTCTATAACTGGTCGGGATTTTCAAATCCAGTTATATAGTTGGTCGGTATTTTCAAATCTAGTGTTATAACTGATCAGGATTTTCAAATCTAGTTTCTATAACTGGTCAGGATTTTCAAATCCAGTTTTATAACTTGTCGGGATTTTCAAATCTAGTTTTTGTAAATGGTCGGGATTTTCAAAATTCAGTTTTTACAACTGGTCGGGATTTTCAAATCCAGTTTCTATAACTGGTCGGGATTTTCAAATCCAGTTTCTATAACTGGTCGGGATTTTCAAATCCAGTTTCTATAACTGGTCGGGATTTCAAAATCTAGTGTCATAACTGGTCGGGATTTTCAAATCCAATTTCTATAACTGGTCGGGATTTTCAAATCCAGTTTTATAACTGGTCAGCATTTTGAAATCCAGTTTCTATAACTGGTCGGGATTTTCAAATCCAGTTTTATAACTGGTCGGAATTTTCAAATCCAATTTCTATAACTGGTCTGGATTTTTAAATCTAGTTTTTTAACTGGTTGGGATTTTCAAATCCAGATTTATAACTGGTCGGGATTTTCAAATCCAGTTTTTATAACCGGTCGGGATTTTCAAATTGAGTGTTATAACTGGTCGGGATTTTGAAAATCCAGTGTTATAACTGATCAGGATTTTCAAATCCAGTTTCTATAACTGGTCGGGATTTTCAAATATAGTTTTATAACTGGTCGGGATTTTCAAATCCAGTTATATAGTTGGTCGGGATTTTCAAATCTAGAGTTATAACTGATCAGGATTTTCAAATCTAGTTTCTATAACTGGTCAGGATTTTCAAATCCAGTTTTATAACTTGTCGGGATTTTCAAATCTAGTTTTTGTAATTGGTCGGGATTTTCAAAATTCAATTTTTACAACTGGTCGGGATTTTCAAATCCAGTTTCTATAACTGGTCGGGATTTTCAAATCCAGTTTCTATAACTGGTCGGGATTTTCAAATCCAGTTTCTATAACTGGTCGGGATTTCAAAATCTAGTGTCATAACTGGTCGGGATTTTCAAATCCAATTTCTATAACTGATCGGGATTTTCAAATCCAGTTTTATAACTGGTCAGCATTTTGAAATCCAGTTTCTATAACTGATCGGGATTTTCAAATCCAGTTTTATAACTGGTCGGGATTTTCAAATCCAATTTCTATAACTGGTCTGGATTTTTAAATCTAGTTTTTTAACTGGTTGGGATTTTCAAATCCAGATTTATAACTGGTCGGGATTTTCAAATTCAATTTCTATAACAGGTCAGGATTTTCAAATCTAGTTTTATAATTGGTCGGGATTTTCAAATCCAGTGTTATAACTGATCAGGATTTTCAAATCCAGTTTCTATAACTGGTCGGGATTTTCAAATATAGTTTTACAACTGGTCGGGATTTTCAAATCCAGTTATATAGTTGGTCGGGATTTTCAAATCTAGTGTTATAACTGATCAAGATTTTCAAATCTAGTTTCTATAACTGGTCAGGATTTTCAAATCCAGTTTTATAACTTGTCGGGATTTTCAAATCTAGTTTTTGTAATTGGTCGGGATTTTCAAAATTCAGTTTTTACAACTGGTCGGGATTTTCAAATCCAGTTTCTATAACTGGTCGGGATTTTCAAATCCAGTTAGTATAACTGGTCGGGATTTTCAAATCCAGTTTCTATAACTGGTCGGGATTTCAAAATCTAGTGTCATAACTGGTCGGGATTTTCAAATCCAATTTCTATAACTGGTCGGGATTTTCAAATCCAGTTTTATAACTGGTCAGCATTTTGAAATCCAGTTTCTATAACTGGTCGGGATTTTCAAATCCAGTTTTATAACTGGTCGGGATTTTCAAATCCAATTTCTATAACTGGTCTGGATTTTTAAATCTAGTTTTTTAAATGGTTGGGATTTTCAAATCCAGATTTATAACTGGTCGGGATTTTCAAATCCAATTTCTATAACAGGTCAGGATTTTCAAATCTAGTTTTATAATTGGTCGGGATTTTCAAATCCAGTGTTATAACTGATCAGGATTTTCAAATCCAGTTTCTATAACTGGTCGAGTTTTTCAAATCTAGTTTTATAACTGGTCGGGATTTTTAAATCAATTTTTATAACTGGTCAGGATTTTCAAATCTAGTTTCTATAACTGGACAGGGTTTTCAAATCAAGTTTCTATAACTGGTCGGGATTTTCAAATCCAGTTTTTATAACCAGTCGGGATTTTCAAATTCAGTGTTATAACTGGTCGGGATTCTCAAATCCAGTTTCTATAACTGGTCGGGCTTTTGAAATCCAGTTTCTATAACTGGTCGGGATTTTAAATCCAGTTTTATAACTGGTCGGGATTTTCAAATCCAGTTTTATAACTGGTTGGGATTTTCAAATCCATTTTCTATAACTGGTCGGGATTTTGAAATCTAGTTTTATAATTGGTCGACATTTTCAAATCCAGTGTTATAACTGATCAGGATTTTCAAATCCAGTTTCTATAACTGGTCGGGATTTTCAAATCCAGTTTTATAACTGGTCGAGATTTTCAAATCCAGCTTTTATAAGCGGTCGGGATTTTCAAATTCAGTGTTATAACTGGTCGGGATTTTCAAATCCAGTTTCTATAATTGGTCGGTATTTTGAAATACAGTTTCTATAACTGGTCGGGATTTTCAAATCCAGTGTTATAACTGATCAGGATTTTCAAATCCAGTTTCTATAACTGGTCGGGATTTTCAAATCCAGTTTTACAACTGGTCGGGATTTTTAAATCCAGTTTTTATAACTGGTCGGGATTTTCAAATCCAGTTTCTATAACTGGTCAGGATTTTCAAATCAAGTTTCTATAACTCGTCGGGATTTTCAAATCCAGATTTTATAACCGGTCGGGATTTTCAAATTCTGTGTTATAACTGGTCAGGATTTTCAAATCAAGTTTCTATAACTGGTCGGGATTTTCAAATCCAGTTTTTATAACCGGTCGGGATTTTCAAATTCAGTGTTATAACTGGTCGGGATTTTCAAATCCATTTTCTATAACTGGTCGGGATTTTGAAATCTAGTTTCTATAACTGGTCGGGATTTTCAATTCCAGATTTTATAACTGGTCGGGATTTTCAAATCCAGTTTCTATAACTGGTCAGGATTTTCAAATCATGTTTCTATAATTGGTCGAGATTTTCAAATCCAGTTTCTATAACTCGTCGGCATTTTCAACACCAGTTGTTATAACTGGTCGGGATTTTCAAATCCAGTATCTATAACTGGTCAGGATTTTCAAATCCAGTTTCTATAACTGATCGGGATTTTCAAATCGAGTTTTATAACTGGTCGGGATTTTCAAATCCAGTTTCTATAACTGGTCAGGATTTTCAAATCCAGTTTCTATAACTAGTCGGGATTTTAAAATCTAGTTTTATAACTGGTTGGGATTTTCAAATCCAGATTTATAAATGGTCGGGATTTTCAAATCCATTTTCTATAATAGGTCTGGATTTTCAAATCTAGTTTTATAATTGGTCGGGATTTTCAAATCCAGTGTTATAACTGATCAGGATTTTTAATTCCAGTTTCTATAACTGGCCGGGATTTTCAAATCCAGTTTTATAACTGGTCGGGATTTTCAAATCCAGTTTTTATAACTGGTCGGGATTTTCAAATCCAGTTTCTATAACTGGTCAGGATTTTCAAATCAAGTTTCTATAACTGGTCAGGATTTTCAAATCCAGTTTTTATAACCGGTCGGGATTTTCAAATTCAGTGTTATAACTGGTCGGGATTTTGAAATCCAGTTTCTATAACTGGTCGGGATTTTCAATTCCAGATTTTATAACTGGTCGGGATTTTCAAATCCAGTTTCTATAACTGGTCGGGATTTTCAAATCTAGTTTCTATAACTGGTCGAGATTTTCAAATCCAGTTTCTATAATTGGTCGGTATTTTGAAATCCAGTTTCTATAACTGGTCGGGATTTTCAAATCCAGTGTTATAACTGATCAGGATTTTCAAATCCAGTTTCTATAACTGGTCGGGATTTTCAAATCCAGTTTTACAACTGGTCGGGATTTTTAAATCCAGTTTTTATAACTGGTCGGGATTTTCAAATCCAGTTTCTATAACTGGTCAGGATTTTCAAATCAAGTTTCTATAACTCGTCGGGATTTTCAAATCCAGTTTTTATAACCGGTCGGGATTTTCAAATTCTGTGTTATAACTGGTCAGGATTTTCAAATCAAGTTTCTATAACTGGTCGGGATTTTCAAATCCAGTTTTTATAACCGGTCGGGATTTTCAAATTCAGTGTTATAACTGGTCGGGATTTTCAAATCCATTTTCTATAACTGGTCGGGATTTTGTAATCTAGTTTCTATAACTGGTCGGGATTTTCAATTCCAGATTTTATAACTGGTCGGGATTTTCAAATCCAGTTTCTATAACTGGTCGGGATTTTCAAATCCAGTTTCTATAATTGGTCGAGATTTTCAAATCCAGTTTCTATAACTCGTCGGCATTTTCAACACCAGTTGTTATAACTGGTCGGGATTTTCAAATCCAGTATCTATAACTGCTCAGGATTTTCAAATCCAGTTTCTATAACTGATCGGGATTTTCAAATCGAGTTTTATAACTGGTCGGGATTTTCAAATCCAGTTTCTATAACTGGTCAGGATTTTCAAATCCAGTTTCTATAACTAGTCGGGATTTTAAAATCTAGTTTTATAACTGGTCGGAATTTTCAAATCCAGTTTCTATAACTGGTCGGGATTTTCAAATCCAGTTTCTATAACTGGTCGGGATTTTGAAATTCAGTTTCTATAACTGGTCGGGATTTTCAAATACAGTTTCTATAACTGGTCGAGATTTTCAAATCCAGTTTCTATAACTCGTCGGCATTTTCAACACCAGTTGTTATAACTGGTCGGGATTTTCAAATCCAGTATCTATAACTGGTCGGAATTTTCAAATCTAGTGTCATAACAGGTCGGAATTTTTAAATTCAGTTTCTATAACTGGTCGGGATTTTCAAATCCAGTTTTATAACTGGTCAGGATTTTCAAATCCAGTTTCTATAACTGGTCGGGATTTTCAAATCCAGTTTCTAAAACTGGTCAGAATTTTGAAATCCAGTTTCTATAACTGGTTGGGATTTTCAAATACAGTTTCTATAACTGGTCGAGATTTTCAAATCCAGTTTCTATAACTGTTCGGGATTTTCAACTCCAGTTTTTATAACTGGTTGGGATTTTCAAATCCAGTTTCTATAACTGGTCGGGATTTTGAAATCTAGTGTCATAACTGGTCGGGATTTTTAAATCCAGTTTCTATAACTGGTCGGGATTTTCAAATCCAGTTTTATAACTCGTCCGGATTTTCAAATCCAGTTTCTATAACTGATCGGGATTTTTAAATCCAGTTTTATAACTGGTTGGGATTTTCAAATCCAGTTTTATAACTAGTCGGGATTTTCAAATCCAGTTTCTATAACTGGTCGGGATTTTCAAATCCAGTTTTATAATTGGTCGGAATTTTCAAATCTAGTGTTATAACTGATCAGGATTTTCAAATCCAGTTTCTATAACTGGTGTGGATTTTCAAATCCAGTTTTATAACTAGTCGGGATTTTCAAATCCAGTTTTTATAACTGGTCGTGATTTTCAAAATTCAGTTTTTACAACTGGTCGGGATTTTCAAATCCAGTGTCTATAACTGGTCGAGATTTTCAAATCTAGTTTTTTAACTCGTTGGGATTTTCAAATCCAGATTTATAACTGGTCGGGATTTTCAAATCCAATTTCTATAACAGGTCAGGATTTTCAAATCTAGTTTTATAATTGGTCGGGATTTTCAAATCCAGTGTTATAACTGATCAGGATTTTCAAATCCAGTTTCTATAACTGGTCGGGATTTTCAAATATAGTTTTATAACTGGTCGGGATTTTCAAATCCAGTTATATAGTTGGTCGGGATTTTCAAATCTAGTATTATAACTGATCAGGATTTTCAAATCTAGTTTCTATAACTGGTCAGGATTTTCAAATCCAGTTTTATAACTTGTCGGGATTTTCAAATCTAGTTTTTGTAATTGGTCGGGATTTTCAAAATTCAGTGTTTACAACTGGTCGGGATTTTCAAATCCAGTTTCTATAACTGGTCGGGATTTTCAAATCCAGTTCCTATAACTGGTCGGGATTTTCAAATCCAGTTTCTATAACTGGTCGGGATTTCAAAATCTAGTGTCATAACTGGTCGGGATTTTCAAATCCAATTTCTATAACTGGTCGGGATTTTCAAATCCAGTTTTATAACTGGTCAGCATTTTGAAATCCAGTTTCTATAACTGGTCGGGATTTTCAAATCCAGTTTTATAACTGGTCGGGATTTTCAAATCCAATTTCTATAACTGGTCTGGATTTTTAAATCTAGTTTTTTAACTGGTTGGGATTTTCAAATCCAGATTTATAACTGGTCGGGATTTTCAAATCCAATTTCTATAACAGGTCAGGATTTTCAATTCTAGTTTTATAATTGGTCAGGATTTTCAAATCCAGTGTTATAACTGATCAGGATTTTCAAATCCAGTTTCTATAACTGGTCGGGATTTTCAAATCTAGTTTTATAACTGGTCGGGATTTTTAAATCAATTTTTATAACTGGTCAGGATTTTCAAATCCAGTTTCTATAACTGGTCAGGATTTTCAAATCTATTTTCTATAACTAGTCAGGGTTTTCAAATCAAGTTTCTATAACTGGTCGGGATTTTCAAATCCAGTTTTTATAACCAGTCGGGATTTTCAAATTCAGTGTTATAACTGGTCGGGATTCTCAAATCCAGTTTCTATAACTGGTCGGGATTTTGAAATCCAGTTTCTATAACTGGTCGGGATTTTAAATCCAGTTTTATAACTGGTCGAGATTTTCAAATCCAGTTTTATAACTGGTTGGGATTTTCAAATCCATTTTCTATAACTGGTCGGGATTTTGAAATCTAGTTTTATAATTGGTCGAGATTTTCAAATCCAGTGTTATAACTGATCAGGATTTTCAAATCCAGTTTCTATAACTGGTCGGGATTTTCAAATCCAGTTTTATAACTGGTCGAGATTTTCAAATATAGCTTTTATAACCGGTCGGGATTTTCAAATTCAGTGTTATAACTGGTCGGGATTTTTAAATCCAGTTTCTATAATTGGTCGGTATTTTGAAATCCAGTTTCTATAACTGGTCGGGATTTTCAAATCCAGTGTTATAACTGATCAGGATTTTCAAATCCAGTTTCTATAACTGGTCGGGATTTTCAAATCCAGTTTTACAACTGGTCGGGATTTTTAAATCCAGTTTTTATAACTGGTCGGGATTTTCAAATCCAGTTTCTATAACTGGTCAGGATTTTCAAATCAAGTTTCTATAACTCGTCGGGATTTTCAAATCCAGTTTTTATAACCGGTCGGGATTTTCAAATTCTGTGTTATAACTGGTCAGGATTTTCAAATCAAGTTTCTATAACTGGTCGGGATTTTCAAATCCAGTTTTTATAACCGGTCGGGATTTTCAAATTCAGTGTTATAACTGGTCGGGATTTTCAAATCCATTTTCTATAACTGGTCGGGATTTTGAAATCTAGTTTCTATAACTGCTCGGGATTTTCAATTCCAGATTTTATAACTGGTCGGGATTTTCAAATCCAGTTTCTATAACTGGTCGGGATTTTCAAATCCAGTTTCTATAACTGGTCGAGATTTTCAAATCCAGTTTCTATAACTCGTCGGCATTTTCAACACCAGTTGTTATAACTGGTCGGGATTTTCAAATCCAGTATCTATAACTGGTCAGGATTTTCAAATCCAGTTTCTATAACTGATCGGGATTTTCAAATCGAGTTTTATAACTGGTCGGGATTTTCAAATCCAGTTTCTATAACTGGTCAGGATTTTCAAATCCAGTTTCTATAACTAGTCGGGATTTTAAAATC
Source organism: Nuphar pumila (assembly GCF_984573655.1). Classification (NCBI taxonomy): domain Eukaryota; kingdom Viridiplantae; phylum Streptophyta; class Magnoliopsida; order Nymphaeales; family Nymphaeaceae; genus Nuphar; species Nuphar pumila. Next base: position 66,478,655 of record NC_143258.1, read on the forward strand.
TAGTTTTATAACTGGTTGGGATTTTCAAATCCAGATTTATAAATGGTCGAGATTTTCAAATTCATTTTCTATAACAGGTCTGGATTTTCAAATCTAGTTTTATAATTGGTCGGGATTTTCAAATCCAGTGTTATAACTGATCAGGATTTTCAATTCCAGTTTCTATAACTGGCCGGGATTTTCAAATCCAGTTTTATAACTGGTCGGAATTTTCAAATCCAGTTTTTATAACTGGTCCGGATTTTCAAATCCAGTTTCTATAACTGGTCAGGATTTTCAAATCAAGTTTCTATAACTGGTCAGGATTTTCAAATCCAGTTTTTATAACTGGTCGGGATTTTCAAATTCAGTGTTATAACTGGTCGGGATTTTGAAATCCAGTTTCTATAACTGGTCGGGATTTTCAATTCCAGATTTTATAACTCGTCGGGATTTTCAAATCCAGTTTCTATAACTGGTCGGGATTTTCAAATCTAGTTTCTATAACTGGTCGAGATTTTCAAATCCAGTTTCTATAACTGGTCGGGATTTTTAAATCTAGTTTCTATAACTGGTCGGTATTTTCAACTCCAGTTTTTATAACTGGTCGAGATTTTCAAATCCAGTATCTATAACTGGTCGGGATTTTCAAATCCAGATTCTATAACTAGTCGGGATTTTCAAATCTATTGTCATAACTGGTCGGGATTTTTAAATCCAGTTTCTATAACTGGTCGGGATTTTCAAAACCAGTTTTATAACTGGTCAGGATTTTCAAATCCAGTTTTTATAACTGGTCGGGATTTTTAAATCCCGTTTTATAACTGGTCGGGATTTTCAAATCCAGTTTTATAACTGTTCGGGATTTTCAAATCCATTCGCTATAACTGGTCGGGATTTTCAAATCTAGTTTTATAATTGGTCGGGATTTTCAAATCCAGTGTTATAACTGATCAGGATTTTCAAATTCAGTTTCTATAACTCGTCGGGATTTTCAAATCCAGTTTTATAACTGGTCGGGATTTTCAAATCCAGTTTTTATAACTGGTCAGGATTTTCAAATTCAGTTTTTATAACTGGTCAGGATTTTCAAATCCAGTTTCTATAACTAGTCGGGATTTTCACATCCAGTTTTTATAACTGGTCGGGATTTTCAAATCCAGTTTCTATAACTGGTCGGGATTTTCAAATCCAGTTTCTATAACTGGTCGGGATTTTCAAATCCAGTTTTTATAACTGATCGGGATTTTCAAATCCAATTTCTATAACTGGTCGGGATTTTCAAATCCAGTTTTATAACTGGTCGGGATTTTCAAATCTAGTTTATATAACTGGTCGGGATTTTCAAATCCAGTTTCTATAACTGATCGGGATTTTCAAATCTAGTTTCTATAACTGGTCGGGATTTTCAAATCCAGTTTCTATAACTGGTCCGGATTTTCAAATGTAGTTTCTATAACTGGTTGGGATTTTCAAATCCAGTTTATATAACTGGTCGTGATTTCCAAATCTAGTGTCATAACTGGTCGGGATTTTCAAATCCAATTTCTATAACTGGTCTGGATTTTCAAATCCAGTGTTATAACTGATCAGAATTTTCAAATCCAGTTTCTATAACTCGTCGGGATTTTCAAATCCAGTTTTATAACTAGTCGGGATTTTCAAATCCAGTTTTATAACTGGTCGGGATTTTCAAATTCAGTTTCTATAACTGGTCAGGATTTTCAAATCAAGTTTCTATAACTGGTCGGGATTTTCAAATCCAATTTTTATAACCGATCGTTGTTTTCAAATTCAGTGTTATAACTGGTCGGGATTTTCAAATGCAGTTTCTATAACTGGTCGGGATTTTGAAATCCAGTTTCTATAACTGGTCGGGATTTTCAATTCCAGATTTTATTACTAGTCGGGATTTTCAAATCCAGTTTCCATAACTGGTCGGGATTTTCAAATCCAGTTTCTATAACTGGTCGAGATTTTCAAATCCAGTTTCTATAACTGGTCGGAATTTTCAAATCCAGTTTCTATAACTGGTCGGGATTTTCAACTCCAGTTTTTATAACTGGTCGGGATTTTCAAATCAAGTATCTATAACAGGTCAGGATTTTCAAATCTAGTGTCATAACTGGTCGGAATTTTTAAATCCAGTTTCTATAACTGGTCGGGATTTTCAAATCCAGTTTTATAACTGGTCAGGATTTTAAAATTCAGTTTCTATAACTGGTCGGGATTTTCAAATCCAGTTTCTATAACTGGTCGGGATTTTTAAATCCAGTTTTATAACTGGTCGGGATTTTCAAATCCAGTTTTATAACTGGTCGGGATTTTCAAATCCATTTTCTATAACTGGTCGGGATTTTCAAATCTAGTTTTATAATTGGTCGGGATTTTCAAATCCAGTGTTATAGCTGATCAGGTTTTCAAATTCAGTTTCTATAACTCGTCGGGATTTTCAAATCCAGTTTTATAACTGGTCGGGATTTTCAAATCCAGATTTTATAACTGGTCGGGATTTTCAAATTCAGTTTCTATAACTGGTCAGGATTTTCAAATCCAGTTTCTAAAACTGGTCGGGATTTTCAAATCCAGTTTTTATAACTGGTCGGGATTTTCAAATTCAGTGTTATAACTGGTCGGGATTTTCAACTCCAGTTTCTATAACTGGTCGGGATTTTCAAATTCAGTGTTATAACTGGTCGGAATTTTCAAATCCAGTTTCTATAACTGGTCGGGATTTTGAAATCTAGTTTCTATAACTGGTCGGGATTTTCAATTCCAGATTTTATAACTGGTCGGAATTTTCAAATCCAGTTTCTATAACTGGTCGGGATTTTCAAATCCAGTTTCTATAACTGGTCGGGATTTTGAAATCCAGTTTCTATAACTGGTCGGGATTTTCAAATACAGTTTCTATAACTGGTCGAGATTTTCAAATCCAGTTTCTATAACTCGTCGGCATTTTCAACACCAGTTGTTATAACTGGTCGGGATTTTCAAATCCAGTATCTATAACTGGTCGGAATTTTCAAATCTAGTGTCATAACAGGTCGGAATTTTTCAATCCAGTTTCTATAACTGGTCGGGATTTTCAAATCCAGTTTTATAACTGGTCAGGATTTTCAAATCCAGTTTCTATAACTGGTCAGGATTTTCAAATCCAGTTTCTAAAACTGGTCAGAATTTTGAAATCCAGTTTCTATAACTGGTTGGGATTTTCAAATACAGTTTCTATAACTGGTCGAGATTTTCAAATCCAGTTTCTATAACTGTTCGGGATTTTCAACTCCAGTTTTTATAACTGGTTGGGATTTTCAAATCCAGTTTCTATAACTGGTCGGGATTTTCAAATCCAGTTTTATAACTCGTCCGGATTTTCAAATTCAGTTTCTATAACTGATCGGGATTTTTAAATCAACTTTTATAACTGGTTGGGATTTTCAAATCCAGTTTTATAACTAGTCGGGATTTTTAAATCCAGTTTCTATAACTGGTCGGGATTTTCAAATCCAGTTTTATAATTGGTCGGAATTTTCAAATCTAGTGTTATAACTGATCAGGATTTTCAAATCCAGTTTCTATAATTGGTGTGGATTTTCAAATCCAGTTTTATAACTAGTCGGGATTTTCAAATCCAGTTTTTATAACTGGTCGTGATTTTCAAAATTCAGTTTTTACAACTGGTCGGGATTTTCAAATCCAGTGTCTATAACTGGTCGAGATTTTCAAATCTAGTATTTATAACTGGTCGGGATTTTCAAATCCAGTTTTTACAACTGTTCGGGATTTTCAAATCCAGTTTCTATAACTGGTCGGGATTTTCAAATCCAGTTTTATAACTGGTCGATATTTTCAAATCCAGTTTTATAACTGATCGGGATTTTCAAATCCATTTTCTATAACTGGTCGGGATTTTCAAATCTAGTTTTTATAACTGGTCAGGATTTTTAAATACAGTTTCTATAACTGATCAGGATTTTCAAATCTAGTTGTATAACTGGTCAGGATTTTCAAATCCAGTTTCTAAAACTGGTCGGGATTTTCAAATCCAGTTTTTATAAGTGGTCGGGATTTTCAAATTCAGTGTTATAACTGGTCGGGATTTTCAACTCCAGTTTCTATAACTGGTCGGGATTTTCAAATTCAGTGTTATAACTGGTCGGGATTTTCAAATCCAGTTTCTATAACTGGTCGGGATTTTGAAATCTAGTTTCTATAACGAGTCGCGATTTTCAATTCCAGATTTTATAACTTGTCGGAATTTTCAAATCCAGTTTCTATAACTGGTCGGGATTTTCAAATCCAGTTTCTATAACTGGTCGGGATTTTGAAATCCAGTTTCTATAACTGGTCGGGATTTTCAAATACAGTTTCTATAACTGGTCGAGATTTTCAAATCCAGTTTCTATAACTCGTCGGCATTTTCAACACCAGTTGTTATAACTGGTCGGGATTTTCAAATCCAGTATCTATAACTGGTCGGAATTTTCAAATCTAGTGTCATAACAGGTCGGAATTTTTAAATCCAGTTTCTATAACTGGTCGGGATTTTCAAATCCAGTTTTATTACTGGTCAGGATTTTCAAATCCAGTTTCTATAACTGGTCGGGATTTTCAAATCCAGTTTCTAAAACTGGTCAGAATTTTGAAATCCAGTTTCTATAACTGGTTGGGATTTTCAAATACAGTTTCTATAACTGGTCGAGATTTTCAAATCCAGTTTCTATAACTGGTCGGGATTTTCAACTCCAGTTTTTATAACTGGTTGGGATTTTCAAATCCAGATTTATAACTGGTCGGGATTTTCAAATCCAGTTTTTATAACAGGTCGGGATTTTCAAATTGAGTGTTATAACTGGTCGGGATTTTGAAAATCCAGTGTTATAACTGATCAGGATTTTCAAATCCAGTTTCTATAACTGGTCGGGATTTTCAAATATAGTTTTATAACTGGTCGGGATTTTCAAATCCAGTTATATAGTTGGTCGGGATTTTCAAATCTAGTGTTATAACTGATCAGGATTTTCAAATCTAGTTTCTATAACTGGTCAGGATTTTCAAATCCAGTTTTATAACTTGTCGGGATTTTCAAATCTAGTTTTTGTAATTGGTCGGGATTTTCAAAATTCAGTTTTTACAACTGGTCGGGATTTTCAAATCCAGTTTCTATAACTGGTCGGGATTTTCAAATCCAGTTTCTATAACTGGTCGGGATTTTCAAATCCAGTTTCTATAACTGGTCGGGATTTCAAAATCTAGTGTCATAACTGGTCGGGATTTTCAAATCCAATTTCTATAACTGATCGGGATTTTCAAATCCAGTTTTATAACTGGTCAGCATTTTGAAATCCAGTTTCTATAACTGGTCGGGATTTTCAAATCCAGTTTTATAACTGGTTGGGATTTTCAAATCCAATTTCTATAACTGGTCTGGATTTTTAAATCTAGTTTTTTAACTGGTTGGGATTTTCAAATCCAGATTTATAACTGGTCGGGATTTTCAAATCCAATTTCTATAACAGGTCAAGATTTTCAAATCTAGTTTTATAATTGGTCGGGATTTTCAAATCCAGTGTTATAACTGATCAGGATTTTCAAATCCAGTTTCTATAACTGGTCGGGATTTTCAAATATAGTTTTATAACTGGTCGGGATTTTCAAATCCAGTTATATAGTTGGTCGGGATTTTCAAATCTAGTGTTATAACTGATCAGGATTTTCAAATCTAGTTTCTATAACTGGTCAGGATTTTCAAATCCAGTTTTATAACTTGTCGGGATTTTCAAATCTAGTTTTTGTAATTGGTCGGGATTTTCAAAATTCAGTTTTTACAACTGGTCGGGATTTTCAAATCCAGTTTCTATAACTGGTCGGGATTTTCAAATCCAGTTCCTATAACTGGTCGGGATTTTCAAATCCAGTTTCTATAACTGGTCGGGATTTCAAAATCTAGTGTCATAACTGGTCGGGATTTTCAAATCCAATTTCTATAACTGGTCGGGATTTTCAAATCCAGTTTTATAACTGGTCAGCATTTTGAAATCCAGTTTCTATAACTGGTCGGGATTTTCAAATCCAGTTTTATAACTGGTCGGGATTCTCAAATCCAATTTCTATAACTGGTCTGGATTTTTAAATCTAGTTTTTTAACTGGTTGGGATTTTCAAATCCAGATTTATAACTGGTCGGGATTTTCAAATTCATTTTCTATAACAGGTCTGGATTTTCAAATCTAGTTTTATAATTGGTCGGGATTTTCAAATCCAGTGTTATAACTGATCAGGATTTTCAATTCCAGTTTCTATAACTGGCCGGGATTTTCAAATCCAGTTTTATAACTGGTCGGGATTTTCAAATCCAGTTTTTATAACTGGTCGGGATTTTCAAATCCAGTTTCTATAACTGGTCAGGATTTTCAAATCAAGTTTCTATAACTGGTCAGGATTTTCAAATCCAGTTTTTATAACCGGTCGGGATTTTCAAATTCAGTGTTATAACTGGTCGGGATTTTGAAATCCAGTTTCTATAACTGGTCGGGATTTTCAATTCCAGATTTTATAACTCGTCGGGATTTTCAAATCCAGTTTCTATAACTGGTCGGGATTTTCAAATCTAGTTTCTATAACTGGTAGAGATTTTCAAATCCAGTTTCTATAACTGGTCGGGATTTTTAAATCTAGTTTCTATAACTGGTCGGTATTTTCAACTCCAGTTTTTATAACTGGTCGAGATTTTCAAATCCAGTATCTATAACTGGTCGGGATTTTCAAATCCAGATTCTATAACTAGTCGGGATTTTCAAATCTATTGTCATAACTGGTCGGGATTTTTAAATCCAGTTTCTATAACTGGTCGGGATTTTCAAAACCAGTTTTATAACTGGTCAGGATTTTCAAATCCAGTTTCTATAACTGGTCGGGATTTTCAAATCCAGTTTTATAAGTGGTTGGGATTTTCAAATCCAGTTTCTATAACTGGTCGGGATTTTTAAATCCCGTTTTATAACTGGTCGGGATTTTCAAATCCAGTTTTATAACTGTTCGGGATTTTCAAATCCATTCGCTATAACTGGTCGGGATTTTCAAATCTAGTTTTATAATTGGTCGGGATTTTCAAATCCTGTGTTATAACTGATCAGGATTTTCAAATTCAGTTTCTATAACTCGTCGGGATTTTCAAATCCAGTTTTATAACTGGTCGGGATTTTCAAATCCAGTTTTTATAACTGGTCAGGATTTTCAAATTCAGTTTTTATAACTGGTCAGGATTTTCAAATCCAGTTTCTATAACTAGTCGGGATTTTCACATCCAGTTTTTATAACTGGTCGGGATTTTCAAATTCAGTTTCTATAACTGGTCGGGATTTTCAAATCCAGTTTCTATAAGTGGTCGGGATTTTCAAATCCAGTTTCTATAACTGGTCGGGATTTTCAAATCCAGTTTTTATAACTGATCGGGATTTTCAAATCCAATTTCTATAACTGATCGGGATTTTCAAATCCAGTTTTATAACTGGTCGGGATTTTCAAATCTAGTTTATATAACTGGTCGGGATTTTCAAATCCAGTTTCTATAACTGATCGGGATTTTCAAATCTAGTTTCTATAACTGGTCGGGATTTTCAAATCCAGTTTCTATAACTGGTCCGGATTTTCAAATCTAGTTTCTATAACTGGTCGGGATTTTCAAATCCAGTTTATATAACTGGTCGTGATTTCCAAATCTAGTGTCATAACTGGTCGGGATTTTCAAATCCAATTTCTATAACTGGTCTGGATTTTCAAATCCAGTGTTATAACTGATCAGAATTTTCAAATCCAGTTTCTATAACTCGTCGGGATTTTCAAATCCAGTTTTATAACTGGTCGGGATTTTCAAATCCAGTTTTTATAACTGGTCGGGATTTTCAAATTCAGTTTCTATAACTGGTCAGGATTTTCAAATCAAGTTTCTATAACTGGTCGGGATTTTCAAATCCAATTTTTATAACCGATCGGTGTTTTCAAATTTAGTGTTATAACTGGTCGGGATTTTCAAATGCAGTTACTATAACTGGTCGGGATTTTGAAATCCAGTTTCTATAACTGGTCGGGATTTTCAATTCCAGATTTTATAACTGGTCAGGATTTTCAAATCCAGTTTCCATAACTGGTCGGGATTTTCAAATCCAGTTTCTATAACTGGTCGAGATTTTCAAATCCAGTTTCTATAACTGGTCGGAATTTTCAAATCCAGTTTCTATAACTGGTCGGGATTTTCAACTCCAGTTTTTATAACTGGTCGAGATTTTCAAATCAAGTATCTATAACAGGTCAGGATTTTCAAATCTAGTGTCATAACTGGTCGGGATTTTTAAATCCAGTTTCTATAACTGGTCGGGATTTTCAAATCCAGTTTTATAACTGGTCAGGATTTTAAAATTCAGTTTCTATAACTGGTCGGGATTTTCAAATCCAGTTTCTATAACTAGTCGGGATTTTTAAATCCAGTTTTATAACTGGTCGGGATTTTCAAATCCAGTTTTATAACTGGTCGGGATTTTCAAATCCATTTTCTATAACTGGTCGGGATTTTCAAATCTAGTTTTATAATTGGTCGGGATTTTCAAATCCAGTGTTATAGCTGATCAGGTTTTCAAATTCAGTTTCTATAACTCGTCGGGATTTTCAAATCCAGTTTTATAACTGGTCGGGATTTTCAAATCCAGATTTTATAACTGGTCGGGATTTTCAAATTCAGTTTCTATAACTGGTCAGGATTTTCAAATCCAGTTTCTAAAACTGGTCGGGATTTTCAAATCCAGTTTTTATAACTGGTCGGGATTTTCAAATTCAGTGTTATAACTGGTCGGGATTTTCAACTCCAGTTTCTATAACTGGTCGGGATTTTCAAATTCAGTGTTATAACTGGTCGGAATTTTCAAATCCAGTTTCTATAACTGGTCGGGATTTTGAAATCTTGTTTCTATAACTGGTCGGGATTTTCAATTCCAGATTTTATAACTGGTCGGAATTTTCAAATCCAGTTTCTATAACTGGTCGGGATTTTCAAATCCAGTTTCTATAACTGGTCGGGATTTTGAAATCCAGTTTCTATAACTGGTCGGGATTTTCAAATACAGTTTTTATAACTGGTCGAGATTTTCAAATCCAGTTTCTATAACTGTTCGGGATTTTCAACTCCAGTTTTTATAACTGGTTGGGATTTTCAAATCCAGTTTCTATAACTGGTCGGGATTTTGAAATCTAGTGTCATAACTGGTCGGGATTTTTAAATCCAGTTTCTATAACTGGTCGGGATTTTCAAATCCAGTTTTATAACTCGTCCGGATTTTCAAATCCAGTTTCTATAACTGATCGGGATTTTTAAATCCAGTTTTATAACTGGTTGGGATTTTCAAATCCAGTTTTATAACTAGTCGGGATTTTCAAATCCAGTTTCTATAACTGGTCGGGATTTTCAAATCCAGTTTTATAATTGGTCGGAATTTTCAAATCTAGTGTTATAACTGATCAGGATTTTCAAATCCAGTTTCTATAACTGGTGTGGATTTTCAAATCCAGTTTTATAACTAGTCGGGATTTTCAAATCCAGTTTCTATAACTGGTGTGGATTTTCAAATCCAGTTTTATAACTAGTCGGGATTTTCAAATCCAGTTTTATAACTAGTCGGGATTTTGAAATCCAGTTTCTATAACTGGTCAGGATTTTCAAATACAGTTTTTATAACTGGTCGAGATTTTCAAATCCAGTTTCTATAACTCGTCGGCATTTTCAACACCAGTTGTTATAACTGGTCGGGATTTTCAAATCCAGTATCTATAACTGGTCGGAATTTTCAAATCTAGTGTCATAACAGGTCGGAATTTTTAAATCCAGTTTCTATAACTGGTCGGGATTTTCAAATCCAGTTTTATAACTGGTCGGGATTTTCAAATCCAGTTTCTATAACTGGTCGGGATTTTCAAATCCAGTTTCTAAAACTGGTCAGAATTTTGAAATCCAGTTTCTATAACTGGTTGGGATTTTCAAATACAGTTTCTATAACTGGTCGAGATTTTCAAATCCAGTTTCTATAACTGTTCGGTATTTTCAACTCCAGTTTTTATAACTGGTTGGGATTTTCAAATCCAGTTTCTATAACTGGTCGGGATTTTGAAATCTAGTGTCATAACTGGTCGGGATTTTTAAATCCAGTTTCTATAACTGGTCGGGATTTTCAAATCCAGTTTTATAACTCGTCCGGATTTTCAAATCCAGTTTCTATAACTGATCGGGATTTTTAAATTCAGTTTTATAACTGGTTGGGATTTTCAAATCCAGTTTTATAACTAGTCGGGATTTTCAAATCCAGTTTCTATAACTGGTCGGGATTTTCAAATCCAGTTTTATAATTGGTCGGAATTTTCAAATCTAGTGTTATAACTGATCAGGATTTTCAAATCCAGTTTCTATAACTGGTGTGGATTTTCAAATCCAGTTTTATAACTAGTCGGGATTTTCAAATCCAGTTTTTATAACTGGTCGTGATTTTCAAAATTCAGTTTTTACAACTGGTCGGGATTTTCAAATCCAGTTTCTATAACTGGTCGAGATTTTCAAATCTAGTATTTATAACTGGTCGGGATTTTCAAATCCAGTTTTTACAACTGGTCGGGATTTTCAAATCCAGTTTCTATAACTGGTCGGGATTTTCAAATCCAGTTTTATAACTGGTCGATATTTTCAAATCAAGTTTTATAACTGATCGGGATTTTCAAATCCATTTTCTATAACTGGTCGGGATTTTCAAATCTAGTTTTTATAACTGGTCAGGATTTTTAAATCCAGTTTCTATAACTGATCGGGATTTTCAAATCTAGTTGTATAACTGGTCAGGATTTTCAAATCCAGTTTCTAAAACTGGTCGGGATTTTCAAATCCAGTTTCTATAACTGGTCGGGATTTTCAACTCCAGTTTTTATAACTGGTCGGGATTTTCAAATCAAGTATCTATAACAGGTCGGGATTTTCAAATTCAGTGTTATAACTGGTCGGGATTTTCAAATCCAGTTTCTATAACTGGTCGGGATTTTGAAATCTAGTTTCTATAACTTGTCGCGATTTTCAATTCCAGATTTTATAACTGGTCGGAATTTTCAAATCCAGTTTCTATAACTGGTCGGGATTTTCAAATCCAGTTTCTATAACTGGTCGGGATTTTGAAATCCAGTTTCTATAACTGGTCGGGATTTTCAAATACAGTTTCTATAACTGGTCGAGATTTTCAAATCCAGTTTCTATAACTCGTCGGCATTTTCAACACCAGTTGTTATAACTTGTCGGGATTTTCAAATCCAGTATCTATAACTGGTCGGAATTTTCAAATCTAGTGTCATAACAGGTCGGAATTTTTAAATCCAGTTTCTATAACTGGTCGGGATTTTCAAATCCAGTTTTATAACTGGTCAGGATTTTCAAATCCAGTTTCTATAACTGGTCGGGATTTTCAAATCCAGTTTCTAAAACTGGTCAGAATTTTGAAATCCAGTTTCTATAACTGGTTGGGATTTTCAAATACAGTTTCTATAACTGGTCGAGATTTTCAAATCCAGTTTCTATAACTGGTCGAGATTTTCAACTCCAGTTTTTATAACTGGTTGGGATTTTCAAATCCAGTTTCTATAACTGGTCGGGATTTTGAAATCTAGTGTCATAACTGGTCGGAATTTTTAAATCCAGTTTCTATAACTGGTCGGGATTTTCAAATCCAGTTTTATAACTCGTCCGGATTTTCAAATCCAGTTTCTATAACTGATCGGGATTTTTAAATCCAGTTTTATAACTGGTTGGGATTTTCAAATCCAGTTTTATAACTAGTCGGGATTTTCAAATCCAGTTTGTATAACTGGTCGGGATTTTCAAATCCAGTTTTATAATTGGTCGGAATTTTCAAATCTAGTGTTATAACTGATCAGGATTTTCAAATCCAGTTTCTATAACTGGTGTGGATTTTCAAATCCAGTTTTATAACTAGTCGGGATTTTCAAATCCAGTTTTTATAACTGGTCGTGATTTTCAAAATTCAGTTTTTACAACTGGTCGGGATTTTCAAATCCAGTTTCTACAACTGGTCAGGATTTTCAAATCCAGTTTCTATAACTGGTCGGGATTTTCAAATCCAGTTTCTATAACTGGTCGGGATTTTCAAATCCAGTTTCTATAACTGGTCGAGATTTTCAAATCTAGTTTTTATAACTGGTCGGGATTTTCAAATCCAGTTTTTACAACTGGTCGGGATTTTCAAATCCAGTTTCTATAACTGGTCGGGATTTTCAAATCCAGTTTTATAACTGGTCGGGATTTTCAAATCCAGTTTTATAACTGATCGGGATTTTCAAATCCATTTTCTATAACTGGTCGGGATTTTCAAATCTAGTTTTATAATTGGTCGGAATTTTCAAATCTAGTGTTATAACTTATCAGGATTTTCAAATCCAGTTTTTATAACTGGTGTGGATTTTCAAATCCAGTTTTATAACTAGTCGGGATTTTCAAATCCAGTTTTTATAACTGGTCGTGATTTTCAAAATTCAGTTTTTACAACTGGTCGGGATTTTCAAATCCAGTTTCTATAACTGGTCGGGATTTTCAAATCCAGTTTCTATAACTGGTCGAGATTTTCAAATCTAGTTTTTATAACTGGTCGAGATTTTCAATTCCAGATTTTATAACTCGTCGGGATTTTCAAATCCAGTTTCTATAACTGGTCGGGATTTTCAAATCTAGTTTCTATAACTGGTCGAGATTTTCAAATCCAGTTTCTATAACTGGTCGGGATTTTTAAATCTAGTTTCTATAACTGGTCGGGATTTTCAACTCCAGTTTTTATAACTGGTCGAGATTTTCAAATCCAGTATCTATAACTGGTCGGGATTTTCAAATCCAGATTCTATAACTAGTCGGGATTTTCAAATCTAGTGTCATAACTGGTCGGGATTTTTAAATCCAGTTTCTATAACTGGTTGGGATTTTCAAAACCAGTTTTATAACTGGTCGGGATTTTTAAATCCAGTTTCTATAACTGGTCGGGATTTTCAAAACCAGTTTTATAACTGGTCAGGATTTTCAAATCCAGTTTCTATAACTGGTCGGGATTTTCAAATCCAGTTTTATAAGTGGTTGGGATTTTCAAATCCAGTTTCTATAACTGGTCGGGATTTTTAAATCCCGTTTTATAACTGGTCGGGATTTTCAAATCCAGTTTTATAACTGTTCGGGATTTTCAAATCCATTCGCTATAACTGGTCGGGATTTTCAAATCTAGTTTTATAATTGGTCGGGATTTTCAAATCCTGTGTTATAACTGATCAGGATTTTCAAATTCAGTTTCTATAACTCGTCGGGATTTTCAAATCCAGTTTTATAACTGGTCGGGATTTTCAAATCCAGTTTTTATAACTGGTCAGGATTTTCAAATTCAGTTTTTATAACTGGTCAGGATTTTCAAATCCAGTTTCTATAACTAGTCGGGATTTTCACATCCAGTTTTTATAACTGGTCGGGATTTTCAAATTCAGTTTCTATAACTGGTCGGGATTTTCAAATCCAGTTTCTATAAGTGGTCGGGATTTTCAAATCCAGTTTCTATAACTGGTCGGGATTTTCAAATCCAGTTTTTATAACTGATCGGGATTTTCAAATCCAATTTCTATAACTGATCGGGATTTTCAAATCCAGTTTTATAACTGGTCGGGATTTTCAAATCTAGTTTATATAACTGGTCGGGATTTTCAAATCCAGTTTCTATAACTGATCGGGATTTTCAAATCTAGTTTCTATAACTGGTCGGGATTTTCAAATCCAGTTTCTATAACTGGTCCGGATTTTCAAATCTAGTTTCTATAACTGGTCGGGATTTTCAAATCCAGTTTATATAACTGGTCGTGATTTCCAAATCTAGTGTCATAACTGGTCGGGATTTTCAAATCCAATTTCTATAACTGGTCTGGATTTTCAAATCCAGTGTTATAACTGATCAGAATTTTCAAATCCAGTTTCTATAACTCGTCGGGATTTTCAAATCCAGTTTTATAACTGGTCGGGATTTTCAAATCCAGTTTTTATAACTGGTCGGGATTTTCAAATTCAGTTTCTATAACTGGTCAGGATTTTCAAATCAAGTTTCTATAACTGGTCGGGATTTTCAAATCCAATTTTTATAACCGATCGGTGTTTTCAAATTTAGTGTTATAACTGGTCGGGATTTTCAAATGCAGTTACTATAACTGGTCGGGATTTTGAAATCCAGTTTCTATAACTGGTCGGGATTTTCAATTCCAGATTTTATAACTGGTCAGGATTTTCAAATCCAGTTTCCATAACTGGTCGGGATTTTCAAATCCAGTTTCTATAACTGGTCGAGATTTTCAAATCCAGTTTCTATAACTGGTCGGAATTTTCAAATCCAGTTTCTATAACTGGTCGGGATTTTCAACTCCAGTTTTTATAACTGGTCGAGATTTTCAAATCAAGTATCTATAACAGGTCAGGATTTTCAAATCTAGTGTCATAACTGGTCGGGATTTTTAAATCCAGTTTCTATAACTGGTCGGGATTTTCAAATCCAGTTTTATAACTGGTCAGGATTTTAAAATTCAGTTTCTATAACTGGTCGGGATTTTCAAATCCAGTTTCTATAACTAGTCGGGATTTTTAAATCCAGTTTTATAACTGGTCGGGATTTTCAAATCCAGTTTTATAACTGGTCGGGATTTTCAAATCCATTTTCTATAACTGGTCGGGATTTTCAAATCTAGTTTTATAATTGGTCGGGATTTTCAAATCCAGTGTTATAGCTGATCAGGTTTTCAAATTCAGTTTCTATAACTCGTCGGGATTTTCAAATCCAGTTTTATAACTGGTCGGGATTTTCAAATCCAGATTTTATAACTGGTCGGGATTTTCAAATTCAGTTTCTATAACTGGTCAGGATTTTCAAATCCAGTTTCTAAAACTGGTCGGGATTTTCAAATCCAGTTTTTATAACTGGTCGGGATTTTCAAATTCAGTGTTATAACTGGTCGGGATTTTCAACTCCAGTTTCTATAACTGGTCGGGATTTTCAAATTCAGTGTTATAACTGGTCGGAATTTTCAAATCCAGTTTCTATAACTGGTCGGGATTTTGAAATCTTGTTTCTATAACTGGTCGGGATTTTCAATTCCAGATTTTATAACTGGTCGGAATTTTCAAATCCAGTTTCTATAACTGGTCGGGATTTTCAAATCCAGTTTCTATAACTGGTCGGGATTTTGAAATCCAGTTTCTATAACTGGTCGGGATTTTCAAATACAGTTTTTATAACTGGTCGAGATTTTCAAATCCAGTTTCTATAACTGTTCGGGATTTTCAACTCCAGTTTTTATAACTGGTTGGGATTTTCAAATCCAGTTTCTATAACTGGTCGGGATTTTGAAATCTAGTGTCATAACTGGTCGGGATTTTTAAATCCAGTTTCTATAACTGGTCGGGATTTTCAAATCCAGTTTTATAACTCGTCCGGATTTTCAAATCCAGTTTCTATAACTGATCGGGATTTTTAAATCCAGTTTTATAACTGGTTGGGATTTTCAAATCCAGTTTTATAACTAGTCGGGATTTTCAAATCCAGTTTCTATAACTGGTCGGGATTTTCAAATCCAGTTTTATAATTGGTCGGAATTTTCAAATCTAGTGTTATAACTGATCAGGATTTTCAAATCCAGTTTCTATAACTGGTGTGGATTTTCAAATCCAGTTTTATAACTAGTCGGGATTTTCAAATCCAGTTTCTATAACTGGTGTGGATTTTCAAATCCAGTTTTATAACTAGTCGGGATTTTCAAATCCAGTTTTATAACTAGTCGGGATTTTGAAATCCAGTTTCTATAACTGGTCAGGATTTTCAAATACAGTTTTTATAACTGGTCGAGATTTTCAAATCCAGTTTCTATAACTCGTCGGCATTTTCAACACCAGTTGTTATAACTGGTCGGGATTTTCAAATCCAGTATCTATAACTGGTCGGAATTTTCAAATCTAGTGTCATAACAGGTCGGAATTTTTAAATCCAGTTTCTATAACTGGTCGGGATTTTCAAATCCAGTTTTATAACTGGTCGGGATTTTCAAATCCAGTTTCTATAACTGGTCGGGATTTTCAAATCCAGTTTCTAAAACTGGTCAGAATTTTGAAATCCAGTTTCTATAACTGGTTGGGATTTTCAAATACAGTTTCTATAACTGGTCGAGATTTTCAAATCCAGTTTCTATAACTGTTCGGTATTTTCAACTCCAGTTTTTATAACTGGTTGGGATTTTCAAATCCAGTTTCTATAACTGGTCGGGATTTTGAAATCTAGTGTCATAACTGGTCGGGATTTTTAAATCCAGTTTCTATAACTGGTCGGGATTTTCAAATCCAGTTTTATAACTCGTCCGGATTTTCAAATCCAGTTTCTATAACTGATCGGGATTTTTAAATTCAGTTTTATAACTGGTTGGGATTTTCAAATCCAGTTTTATAACTAGTCGGGATTTTCAAATCCAGTTTCTATAACTGGTCGGGATTTTCAAATCCAGTTTTATAATTGGTCGGAATTTTCAAATCTAGTGTTATAACTGATCAGGATTTTCAAATCCAGTTTCTATAACTGGTGTGGATTTTCAAATCCAGTTTTATAACTAGTCGGGATTTTCAAATCCAGTTTTTATAACTGGTCGTGATTTTCAAAATTCAGTTTTTACAACTGGTCGGGATTTTCAAATCCAGTTTCTATAACTGGTCGAGATTTTCAAATCTAGTATTTATAACTGGTCGGGATTTTCAAATCCAGTTTTTACAACTGGTCGGGATTTTCAAATCCAGTTTCTATAACTGGTCGGGATTTTCAAATCCAGTTTTATAACTGGTCGATATTTTCAAATCAAGTTTTATAACTGATCGGGATTTTCAAATCCATTTTCTATAACTGGTCGGGATTTTCAAATCTAGTTTTTATAACTGGTCAGGATTTTTAAATCCAGTTTCTATAACTGATCGGGATTTTCAAATCTAGTTGTATAACTGGTCAGGATTTTCAAATCCAGTTTCTAAAACTGGTCGGGATTTTCAAATCCAGTTTCTATAACTGGTCGGGATTTTCAACTCCAGTTTTTATAACTGGTCGGGATTTTCAAATCAAGTATCTATAACAGGTCGGGATTTTCAAATTCAGTGTTATAACTGGTCGGGATTTTCAAATCCAGTTTCTATAACTGGTCGGGATTTTGAAATCTAGTTTCTATAACTTGTCGCGATTTTCAATTCCAGATTTTATAACTGGTCGGAATTTTCAAATCCAGTTTCTATAACTGGTCGGGATTTTCAAATCCAGTTTCTATAACTGGTCGGGATTTTGAAATCCAGTTTCTATAACTGGTCGGGATTTTCAAATACAGTTTCTATAACTGGTCGAGATTTTCAAATCCAGTTTCTATAACTCGTCGGCATTTTCAACACCAGTTGTTATAACTTGTCGGGATTTTCAAATCCAGTATCTATAACTGGTCGGAATTTTCAAATCTAGTGTCATAACAGGTCGGAATTTTTAAATCCAGTTTCTATAACTGGTCGGGATTTTCAAATCCAGTTTTATAACTGGTCAGGATTTTCAAATCCAGTTTCTATAACTGGTCGGGATTTTCAAATCCAGTTTCTAAAACTGGTCAGAATTTTGAAATCCAGTTTCTATAACTGGTTGGGATTTTCAAATACAGTTTCTATAACTGGTCGAGATTTTCAAATCCAGTTTCTATAACTGGTCGAGATTTTCAACTCCAGTTTTTATAACTGGTTGGGATTTTCAAATCCAGTTTCTATAACTGGTCGGGATTTTGAAATCTAGTGTCATAACTGGTCGGAATTTTTAAATCCAGTTTCTATAACTGGTCGGGATTTTCAAATCCAGTTTTATAACTCGTCCGGATTTTCAAATCCAGTTTCTATAACTGATCGGGATTTTTAAATCCAGTTTTATAACTGGTTGGGATTTTCAAATCCAGTTTTATAACTAGTCGGGATTTTCAAATCCAGTTTGTATAACTGGTCGGGATTTTCAAATCCAGTTTTATAATTGGTCGGAATTTTCAAATCTAGTGTTATAACTGATCAGGATTTTCAAATCCAGTTTCTATAACTGGTGTGGATTTTCAAATCCAGTTTTATAACTAGTCGGGATTTTCAAATCCAGTTTTTATAACTGGTCGTGATTTTCAAAATTCAGTTTTTACAACTGGTCGGGATTTTCAAATCCAGTTTCTACAACTGGTCAGGATTTTCAAATCCAGTTTCTATAACTGGTCGGGATTTTCAAATCCAGTTTCTATAACTGGTCGGGATTTTCAAATCCAGTTTCTATAACTGGTCGAGATTTTCAAATCTAGTTTTTATAACTGGTCGGGATTTTCAAATCCAGTTTTTACAACTGGTCGGGATTTTCAAATCCAGTTTCTATAACTGGTCGGGATTTTCAAATCCAGTTTTATAACTGGTCGGGATTTTCAAATCCAGTTTTATAACTGATCGGGATTTTCAAATCCATTTTCTATAACTGGTCGGGATTTTCAAATCTAGTTTTATAATTGGTCGGAATTTTCAAATCTAGTGTTATAACTTATCAGGATTTTCAAATCCAGTTTTTATAACTGGTGTGGATTTTCAAATCCAGTTTTATAACTAGTCGGGATTTTCAAATCCAGTTTTTATAACTGGTCGTGATTTTCAAAATTCAGTTTTTACAACTGGTCGGGATTTTCAAATCCAGTTTCTATAACTGGTCGGGATTTTCAAATCCAGTTTCTATAACTGATCGAGATTTTCAAATCTAGTTTTTATAACTGGTCGAGATTTTCAATTCCAGATTTTATAACTCGTCGGGATTTTCAAATCCAGTTTCTATAACTGGTCGGGATTTTCAAATCTAGTTTCTATAACTGGTCGAGATTTTCAAATCCAGTTTCTATAACTGGTCGGGATTTTTAAATCTAGTTTCTATAACTGGTCGGGATTTTCAACTCCAGTTTTTATAACTGGTCGAGATTTTCAAATCCAGTATCTATAACTGGTCGGGATTTTCAAATCCAGATTCTATAACTAGTCGGGATTTTCAAATCTAGTGTCATAACTGGTCGGGATTTTTAAATCCAGTTTCTATAACTGGTTGGGATTTTCAAAACCAGTTTTATAACTGGTCAGGATTTTCAAATCCAGTTTCTATAACTGGTCGGGATTTTCAATTCCAGTTTTATAAGTGGTTGGGATTTTCAAATCCAGTTTCTATAACTGGTCGGGATTTTCAAATCCAGTTTTATAAGTGGTTGGGATTTTCAAATCCAGTTTCTATAACTGATCGGGATTTTTAAATCCCGTTTTATAACTGGTCGGGATTTTCAAATCCAGTTTTATAACTGTTCGGGATTTTCAAATCCATTCGCTATAACTGGTCAGGATTTTCAAATCTAGTTTTATAATTGGTCGGGATTTTCAAATCCAGTGTTATAACTGATCAGGATTTTCAAATTCAGTTTCTATAACTCGTCGGGATTTTCAAATCCAGTTTTATAACTGGTCGGGATTTTCAAATCCAGTTTTTATAACTGGTCAGGATTTTCAATTCAGTTTTTATAACTAGTCAGGATTTTCAAATCCAGTTTCTATAACTAGTCGGGATTTTCACATCCAGTTTTTATAACTGGTCGGGATTTTCAAATTCAGTTTCTATAACTGGTCGGGATTTTCAAATCCAGTTTCTATAACTGGTCGGGATTTTCAAATCCAGTTTCTATAACTGGTCGGGATTTTCAAATCCAGTTTTTATAACTGATCGGGATTTTCAAATCCAATTTCTATAACTGGTCGGGATTTTCAAATCCAGTTTTAAAACTGGTCGGGATTTTCAAATCTAGTTTATATAACTGGTCGGGATTTTCAAATCCAGTTTCTATAACTGATCGGGATTTTCAAATCTAGTTTCTATAACTGGTCGGGATTTTCAAATCCAGTTTCTATAACTGGTCCGGATTTTCAAATCTAGTTTCTATAACTGGTCGGGATTTTCAAATCCAGTTTATATAACTGGTCGTGATTTCCAAATCTAGTGTCATAACTGGTCGGGATTTTCAAATCCAATTTCTATAACTGGTCTGGATTTTCAAATCCAGTGTTATAACTGATCAGAATTTTCAAATCCAGTTTCTATAACTCGTCGGGATTTTCAAATCTAGTTTTATAACTGGTCGGGATTTTCAAATCCAGTTTTTATAACTGGTCGGGATTTTCAAATTCAGTTTCTATAACTGGTCAGGATTTTCAAATCAAGTTTCTATAACTGGTCGGGATTTTCAAATCCAATTTTTATAACCGATCGGTGTTTTCAAATTCAGTGTTATAACTGGTCGGGATTTTCAAATGCAGTTTCTATAACTGGTCGGGCTTTTGAAATCCAGTTTCTATAACTGGTCGGGATTTTCAATTCCAGATTTTATAACTGGTCGGGATTTTCAAATCCAGTTTCCATAACTGGTCGGGATTTTCAAATCCAGTTTCTATAACTGGTCGAGATTTTCAAATCCAGTTTCTATAACTGGTCGGAATTTTCAAATCCAGTTTCTATAACTGGTCGGGAATTTCAACTCCAGTTTTTATAACTGGTCGGGATTTTCAAATCAAGTATCTATAACAGGTCAGGATTTTCAAATCTAGTGTCATAACTGGTCGGGATTTTTAAATCCAGTTTCTATAACTGGTCGGGATTTTCAAATCCAGTTTTATAACTGGTCAGGATTTTAAAATTCAGTTTCTATAACTGGTCGGGATTTTCAAATCCAGTTTCTATAACTGGTCGGGATTTTTAAATCCAGTTTTATAACTGGTCGGGATTTTCAAATCCAGTTTTATAACTGGTCGGGATTTTCAAATCCATTTTCTATAACTGGTCGGGATTTTCAAATCTAGTTTTATAATTGGTCGGGATTTTCAAATCCAGTGTTATAGCTGATCAGGTTTTCAAATTCAGTTTCTATAACTCGTCGGGATTTTCAAATCCAGTTTTATAACTGGTCGGGATTTTCAAATCCAGATTTTATAACTGGTCGGGATTTTCCAATTCAGTTTCTATAACTGGTCAGGATTTTCAAATCCAGTTTCTAAAACTGGTCGGGATTTTCAAATCCAGTTTTTATAACTGGTCGGGATTTTCAAATTCAGTGTTATAACTGGTCGGGATTTTCAACTCCAGTTTCTATAACTGGTCGGGATTTTCAAATTCAGTGTTATAACTGGTCGGAATTTTCAAATCCAGTTTCTATAACTGGTCGGGATTTTGAAATCTTGTTTCTATAACTGGTCGGGATTTTCAATTCCAGATTTTATAACTGGTCGGAATTTTCAAATCCAGTTTCTATAACTGGTCGGGATTTTCAAATCCAGTTTCTATAACTGGTCGGGATTTTGAAATCCAGTTTCTATAACTGGTCGGGATTTTCAAATACAGTTTTTATAACTGGTCGAGATTTTCAAATCCAGTTTCTATAACTCGTCGGCATTTTCAACACCAGTTGTTATAACTGGTCGGGATTTTCAAATCCAGTATCTATAACTGGTCGGAATTTTCAAATCTAGTGTCATAACAGGTCGGAATTTTTAAATCCAGTTTCTATAATTGGTCGGGATTTTCAAATCCAGTTTTATAACTTGTCAGGATTTTCAAATCCAGTTTCTATAACTGGTCGGGATTTTCAAATCCAGTTTCTAAAACTGGTCAGAATTTTGAAATCCAGTTTCTATAACTGGTTGGGATTTTCAAATACAGTTTCTATAACTGGTCGAGATTTTCAAATCCAGTTTCTATAACTGTTCGGGATTTTCAACTCCAGTTTTTATAACTGGTTGGGATTTTCAAATCCAGTTTCTATAACTGGTCGGGATTTTGAAATCTAGTGTCATAACTGGTCGGGATTTTTAAATCCAGTTTCTATAACTGGTCGGGATTTTCAAATCCAGTTTTATAACTCGTCCGGATTTTCAAATCCAGTTTCTATAACTGATCGGGATTTTTAAATCCAGTTTTATAACTGGTTGGGATTTTCAAATCCAGTTTTATAACTAGTCGGGATTTTCAAATCCAGTTTCTATAACTGGTCGGGATTTTCAAATCCAGTTTTATAATTGGTCGGAATTTTCAAATCTAGTGTTATAACTGATCAGGATTTTCAAATCCAGTTTCTATAACTGGTGTGGATTTTCAAATCCAGTTTTATAACTAGTCGGGATTTTCAAATCCAGTTTTTATAACTGGTCATGATTTTCAAAATTCAGTTTTTACAACTGGTCGGGATTTTCATATCCAGTTTTTATAACTGGTCGAGATTTTCAAATCTAGTATTTATAACTGGTCGGGATTTTCAAATCCAGTTTTTACAACTGGTCGTGATTTTCAAATCCAGTTTCTATAACTGGTCGGGATTTTCAAATCCAGTTTTATAACTGGTCGATATTTTCAAATCCAGTTTTATAACTGATCGGGATTTTCAAATCCATTTTCTATAACTGGTCGGGATTTTCAAATCTAGTTTTTATAACTGATCAGGATTTTTAAATCCAGTTTCTATAACTGATCGGGATTTTCAAATCTAGTTGTATAACTGGTCAGGATTTTCAAATCCAGTTTCTAAAACTGGTCGGGATTTTCAAATCCAGTTTTTATAAGTGGTCGGGATTTTCAAATTCAGTGTTATAACTGGTCGGGATTTTCAACTCCAGTTTCTATAACAGGTCGGGATTTTCAAATTCAGTGTTATAACTGGTCGGGATTTTCAAATCCAGTTTCTATAACTGGTCGGGATTTTGAAATCTAGTTTCTATAACGGGTCGCGATTTTCAATTCCAGATTTTATAACTGGTCGGAATTTTCAAATCCAGTTTCTATAACTGGTCGGGATTTTCAAATCCAGTTTCTATAACTGGTCGGGATTTTGAAATCCAGTTTCTATAACTGGTCGGGATTTTCAAATACAGTTTCTATAACTGGTCGAGATTTTCAAATCCAGTTTCTATAACTCGTCGGCATTTTCAACACCAGTTGTTATAACTGGTCGGGATTTTCAAATCCAGTATCTATAACTGGTCGGAATTTTCAAATCTAGTGTCATAACAGGTCGGAATTTTTAAATCCAGTTTCTATAACTGGTCGGGATTTTCAAATCCAGTTTTATAACTGGTCAGGATTTTCAAATCCAGTTTCTATAACTGGTCGGGATTTTCAAATCCAGTTTCTAAAACTAGTCAGAATTTTGAAATCCAGTTTCTATAACTGGTTGGGATTTTCAAATACAGTTTCTATAACTGGTCGAGATTTTCAAATCCAGTTTCTATAACTGTTCGGTATTTTCAACTCCAGTTTCTATAACTTGTCGGGATTTTCAACTCCAGTTTTTATAACGGGTTGGGATTTTCAAATCCAGTTTCTATAACTGGTCGGGATTTTTAAATCCAGTTTCTATAACTGGTCGGGATTTTCAAATCCAGTTTTATAACTCGTCCGGATTTTCAAATCCAGTTTCTATAACTGATCGGGATTTTTAAATCCAGTTTTATAACTGGTTGGGATTTTCAAATCCAGTTTTATAACTAGTCTGGATTTTCAAATCCAGTTTCTATAACTGGTCGGGATTTTCAAATCCAGTTTTATAATTGGTCGGAATTTTCAAATCTAGTGTTATAACTGATCAGGATTTTCAAATCCAGTTTCTATAACTGGTGTGGATTTTCAAATCCAGTTTTATAACTAGTCGGGATTTTCAAATCCAGTTTTTATAACTGGTCATGATTTTCAAAATTCAGTTTTTACAACTGGTCGGGATTTTCATATCCAGTTTCTATAACTGGTCGAGATTTTCAAATCTAGTATTTATAACTGGTCGGGATTTTCAAATCCAGTTTTTACAACTGGTCGGGATTTTCAAATCCAGTTTCTATAACTGGTCGGGATTTTCAAATCCAGTTTTATAACTGGTCGATATTTTCAAATCAAGTTTTATAACTGATCGGGATTTTCAAATCCATTTTCTATAACTGGTCGGGATTTTCAAATCTAGTTTTTATAACTGGTCAGGATTTTTAAATCCAGTTTCTATAACTGATCGGGATTTTCAAATCTAGTTGTATAACTGGTCAGGATTTTCAAATCCAGTTTCTAAAACTGGTCGGGATTTTCAAATCCAGTTTTTATAAATGGTCGGGATTTTCAAATTCAGTGTTATAACTGGTCGGGATTTTCAACTCCAGTTTCTATAACTGGTCGGGATTTTCAAATTCAGTGTTATAACTGGTCGGGATTTTCAAATCCAGTTTCTATAACTGGTCGGGATTTTGAAATCTAGTTTCTATAACTTGTCGCGATTTTCAATTCCAGATTTTATAACTGGTCGGAATTTTCAAATCCAGTTTCTATAACTGGTCGGGATTTTCAAATCCAGTTTCTATAACTGGTCGGGATTTTGAAATCCAGTTTCTATAACTGGTCGGGATTTTCAAATACAGTTTCTATAACTGGTCGAGATTTTCAAATCCAGTTTCTATAACTCGTCGGCATTTTCAACACCAGTTGTTATAACTTGTCGGGATTTTCAAATCCAGTATCTATAACTGGTCGGAATTTTCAAATCTAGTGTCATAACAGGTCGGAATTTTTAAATCCAGTTTCTATAACTGGTCGGGATTTTCAAATCCAGTTTTATAACTGGTCAGGATTTTCAAATCCAGTTTCTATAACTGGTCGGGATTTTCAAATCCAGTTTCTAAAACTGGTCAGAATTTTGAAATCCAGTTTCTATAACTGGTTGGGATTTTCAAATACAGTTTCTATAACTGGTCGAGATTTTCAAATCCAGTTTCTATAACTGGTCGAGATTTTCAACTCCAGTTTTTATAACTGGTTGGGATTTTCAAATCCAGTTTCTATAACTGGTCGGGATTTTAAAATCTAGTGTCATAACTGGTCGGGATTTTTAAATCCAGTTTCTATAACTGGTCGGGATTTTCAAATCCAGTTTTATAACTCGTCCGGATTTTCAAATCCAGTTTCTATAACTGATCGGGATTTTTAAATCCAGTTTTATAACTGGTTGGGATTTTCAAATCCAGTTTTATAACTAGTCGGGATTTTCAAATCCAGTTTGTATAACTGGTCGGGATTTTCAAATCCAGTTTTATAATTGGTCGGAATTTTCAAATCTAGTGTTATAACTGATCAGGATTTTCAAATCCAGTTTCTATAACTGGTGTGGATTTTCAAATCCAGTTTTATAACTAGTCGGGATTTTCAAATCCAGTTTTTATAACTGGTCGTGATTTTCAAAATTCAGTTTTTACAACTGGTCGGGATTTTCAAATCCAGTTTCTACAACTGGTCAGGATTTTCAAATCCAGTTTCTATAACTGGTCGGGATTTTCAAATCCAGTTTCTATAACTGGTCGGGATTTTCAAATCCAGTTTCTATAACTGGTCGAGATTTTCAAATCTAGTTTTTATAACTGGTCGGGATTTTTAAATCCAGTTTTTACAACTGGTCGGGATTTTCAAATCCAGTTTCTATAACTGGTCGGGATTTTCAAATCCAGTTTTATAACTGGTCGGGATTTTCAAATCCAGTTTTATAACTGATCGGGATTTTCAAATCCATTTTCTATAACTGGTCGGGATTTTCAAATCTAGTTTTATAATTGGTCGGAATTTTCAAATCTAGTGTTATAACTTATCAGGATTTTCAAATCCAGTTTTTATAACTGGTGTGGATTTTCAAATCCAGTTTTATAACTAGTCGGGATTTTCAAATCCAGTTTTTATAACTGGTCGTGATTTTCAAAATTCAGTTTTTACAACTGGTCGGGATTTTCAAATCCAGTTTCTATAACTGGTCGGGATTTTCAAATCCAGTTTCTATAACTGGTCGAGATTTTCAAATCTAGTTTTTATAACTGGTCGAGATTTTCAATTCCAGATTTTATAACTCGTCGGGATTTTCAAATCCAGTTTCTATAACTGGTCGGGATTTTCAAATCTAGTTTCTATAATTGGTCGAGATTTTCAAATCCAGTTTCTATAACTGGTCGGGATTTTTAAATCTAGTTTCTATAACTGGTCGGGATTTTCAACTCCAGTTTTTATAACTGGTCGAGATTTTCAAATCCAGTATCTATAACTGGTCGGGATTTTCAAATCCAGATTCTATAACTAGTCGGGATTTTCAAATCTAGTGTCATAACTGGTCGGGATTTTTAAATCCAGTTTCTATAACTGGTTGGGATTTTCAAAACCAGTTTTATAACTGGTCAGGATTTTCAAATCCAATTTCTATAACTGGTCGGGATTTTCAATTCCAGTTTTATAAGTGGTTGGGATTTTCAAATCCAGTTTCTATAACTGGTCGGGATTTTCAAATCCAGTTTTATAAGTGGTTGGGATTTTCAAATCCAGTTTCTATAACTGATCGGGATTTTTAAATCCCGTTTTATAACTGGTCGGGATTTTCAAATCCAGTTTTATAACTGTTCGGGATTTTCAAATCCATTCGCTATAACTGGTCAGGATTTTCAAATCTAGTTTTATAATTGGTCGGGATTTTCAAATCCAGTGTTATAACTGATCAGGATTTTCAAATTCAGTTTCTATAACTCGTCGGGATTTTCAAATCCAGTTTTATAACTGGTCGGGATTTTCAAATCCAGTTTTTATAACTGGTCAGGATTTTCAATTCAGTTTTTATAACTAGTCAGGATTTTCAAATCCAGTTTCTATAACTAGTCGGGATTTTCACATCCAGTTTTTATAACTGGTCGGGATTTTCAAATTCAGTTTCTATAACTGGTCGGGATTTTCAAATCCAGTTTCTATAACTGGTCGGGATTTTCAAATCCAGTTTCTATAACTGGTCGGGATTTTCAAATCCAGTTTTTATAACTGATCGGGATTTTCAAATCCAATTTCTATAACTGGTCGGGATTTTCAAATCCAGTTTTAAAACTGGTCGGGATTTTCAAATCTAGTTTATATAACTGGTCGGGATTTTCAAATCCAGTTTCTATAACTGATCGGGATTTTCAAATCTAGTTTCTATAACTGGTCGGGATTTTCAAATCCAGTTTCTATAACTGGTCCGGATTTTCAAATCTAGTTTCTATAACTGGTCGGGATTTTCAAATCCAGTTTATATAACTGGTCGTGATTTCCAAATCTAGTGTCATAACTGGTCGGGATTTTCAAATCCAATTTCTATAACTGGTCTGGATTTTCAAATCCAGTGTTATAACTGATCAGAATTTTCAAATCCAGTTTCTATAACTCGTCGGGATTTTCAAATCTAGTTTTATAACTGGTCGGGATTTTCAAATCCAGTTTTTATAACTGGTCGGGATTTTCAAATTCAGTTTCTATAACTGGTCAGGATTTTCAAATCAAGTTTCTATAACTGGTCGGGATTTTCAAATCCAATTTTTATAACCGATCGGTGTTTTCAAATTCAGTGTTATAACTGGTCGGGATTTTCAAATGCAGTTTCTATAACTGGTCGGGATTTTGAAATCCAGTTTCTATAACTGGTCGGGATTTTCAATTCCAGATTTTATAACTGGTCGGGATTTTCAAATCCAGTTTCCATAACTGGTCGGGATTTTCAAATCCAGTTTCTATAACTGGTCGAGATTTTCAAATCCAGTTTCTATAACTGGTCGGAATTTTCAAATCCAGTTTCTATAACTGGTCGGGATTTTCAACTCCAGTTTTTATAACTGGTCGGGATTTTCAAATCAAGTATCTATAACAGGTCAGGATTTTCAAATCTAGTGTCATAACTGGTCGGGATTTTTAAATCCAGTTTCTATAACTGGCCGGGATTTTCAAATCCAGTTTTATAACTGGTCAGGATTTTAAAATTCAGTTTCTATAACTGGTCGGGATTTTCAAATCCAGTTTCTATAACTGGTCGGGATTTTTAAATCCAGTTTTATAACTGGTCGGGATTTTCAAATCCAGTTTTATAACTGGTCGGGATTTTCAAATCCATTTTCTATAACTGGTCGGGATTTTCAAATCCAGTTTTATAACTGGTCAGGATTTTAAAATTCAGTTTCTATAACTGGTCGGGATTTTCAAATCCAGTTTCTATAACTAGTCGGGATTTTTAAATCCAGTTTTATAACTGGTCGGGATTTTCAAATCCAGTTTTATAACTGGTCGGGATTTTCAAATCCATTTTCTATAACTGGTCGGGATTTTCAAATCTAGTTTTATAATTGGTCGGGATTTTCAAATCCAGTGTTATAGCTGATCAGGTTTTCAAATTCAGTTTCTATAACTCGTCGGGATTTTCAAATCCAGTTTTATAACTGGTCGGGATTTTCAAATCCAGATTTTATAACTGGTCGGGATTTTCAAATTCAGTTTCTATAACTGGTCAGGATTTTCAAATCCAGTTTCTAAAACTGGTCGGGATTTTCAAATCCAGTTTTTATAACTGGTCGGGATTTTCAAATTCAGTGTTATAACTTGTCGGGATTTTCAACTCCAGTTTCTATAACTGGTCGGGATTTTCAAATTCAGTGTTATAACTGGTCGGAATTTTCAAATCCAGTTTCTATAACTGGTCGGGATTTTGAAATCTTGTTTCTATAACTGGTCGGGATTTTCAATTCCAGATTTTATAACTGGTCGGAATTTTCAAATCCAGTTTCTATAACTGGTCGGGATTTTCAAATCCAGTTTCTATAACTGGTCGGGATTTTGAAATCCAGTTTCTATAACTGGTCGGGATTTTCAAATACAGTTTTTATAACTGGTCGAGATTTTCAAATCCAGTTTCTATAACTCGTCGGCATTTTCAACACCAGTTGTTATAACTGGTCGGGATTTTCAAATCCAGTATCTATAACTGGTCGGAATTTTCAAATCTAGTGTCATAACAGGTCGGAATTTTTAAATCCAGTTTCTATAACTGGTCGGGATTTTCAAATCCAGTTTTATAACTTGTCAGGATTTTCAAATCCAGTTTCTATAACTGGTCGGGATTTTCAAATCCAGTTTCTAAAACTGGTCAGAATTTTGAAATCCAGTTTCTATAACTGGTTGGGATTTTCAAATACAGTTTCTATAACTGGTCGAGATTTTCAAATCCAGTTTCTATAACTGTTCGGGATTTTCAACTCCAGTTTTTATAACTGGTTGGGATTTTCAAATCCAGTTTCTATAACTGGTCGGGATTTTGAAATCTAGTGTCATAACTGGTCGGGATTTTTAAATCCAGTTTCTATAACTGGTCGGGATTTTCAAATCCAGTTTTATAACTCGTCCGGATTTTCAAATCCAGTTTCTATAACTGATCGGGATTTTTAAATCCAGTTTTATAACTGGTTGGGATTTTCAAATCCAGTTTTATAACTAGTCGGGATTTTCAAATCCAGTTTCTATAACTGGTCGGGATTTTCAAATCCAGTTTTATAATTGGTCGGAATTTTCAAATCTAGTGTTATAACTGATCAGGATTTTCAAATCCAGTTTCTATAACTGGTGTGGATTTTCAAATCCAGTTTTATAACTAGTCGGGATTTTCAAATCCAGTTTTTATAACTGGTCATGATTTTCAAAATTCAGTTTTTACAACTGGTCGGGATTTTCATATCCAGTTTCTATAACTGGTCGAGATTTTCAAATCTAGTATTTATAACTGGTCGGGATTTTCAAATCCAGTTTTTACAACTGGTCGGGATTTTCAAATCCAGTTTCTATAACTGGTCGGGATTTTCAAATCCAGTTTTATAACTGGTCGATATTTTCAAATCCAGTTTTATAACTGATCGGGATTTTCAAATCCATTTTCTATAACTGGTCGGGATTTTCAAATCTAGTTTTTATAACTGATCAGGATTTCTAAATCCAGTTTCTATAACTGATCGGGATTTTCAAATCTAGTTGTATAACTGGTCAGGATTTTCAAATCCAGTTTCTAAAACTGGTCGGGATTTTCAAATCCAGTTTTTATAAGTGGTCGGGATTTTCAAATTCAGTGTTATAACTGGTCGGGATTTTCAACTCCAGTTTCTATAACTGGTCGGGATTTTCAAATTCAGTGTTATAACTGGTCGGGATTTTCAAATCCAGTTTCTATAACTGGTCGGGATTTTGAAATCTAGTTTCTATAACGGGTCGCGATTTTCAATTCCAGATTTTATAACTGGTCGGAATTTTCAAATCCAGTTTCTATAACTGGTCGGGATTTTCAAATCCAGTTTCTATAACTGGTCGGGATTTTGAAATCCAGTTTCTATAACTGGTCGGGATTTTCAAATACAGTTTCTATAACTGGTCGAGATTTTCAAATCCAGTTTCTATAACTCGTCGGCATTTTCAACACCAGTTGTTATAACTGGTCGGGATTTTCAAATCCAGTATCTATAACTGGTCGGAATTTTCAAATCTAGTGTCATAACAGGTCGGAATTTTTAAATCCAGTTTCTATAACTGGTCGGGATTTTCAAATCCAGTTTTATAACTGGTCAGGATTTTCAAATCCAGTTTCTATAACTGGTCGGGATTTTCAAATCCAGTTTCTAAAACTGGTCAGAATTTTGAAATCCAGTTTCTATAACTGGTTGGGATTTTCAAATACAGTTTCTATAACTGGTCGAGATTTTCAAATCCAGTTTCTATAACTGGTCGAGATTTTCAACTCCAGTTTTTATAACTGGTTGGGATTTTCAAATCCAGTTTCTATAACTGGTCGGGATTTTGAAATCTAGTGTCATAACTGGTCGGGATTTTTAAATCCAGTTTCTATAACTGGTCAGGATTTTCAAATCCAGTTTTATAACTCGTCCGGATTTTCAAATCTAGTTTCTATAACTGATCGGGATTTTTAAATCCAGTTTTATAACTGGTTGGGATTTTCAAATCCAGTTTTATAACTAGTCGGGATTTTCAAATCCAGTTTCTATAACTGGTCGGGATTTTCAAATCCAGTTTTATAATTGGTCGGAATTTTCAAATCTAGTGTTATAACTGATCAGGATTTTCAAATCCAGTTTCTATAACTGGTGTGGATTTTCAAATCCAGTTTTATAACTAGTCGGGATTTTTAAATCCAGTTTTTATAACTGGTCGTGATTTTCAAAATTCAGTTTTTACAATTGGTCGGGATTTTCAAATCCAGTTTCTATAACTGGTCGGGATTTTCAAATCCAGTTTCTATAACTGGTCGGGATTTTCAAATCCAGTTTCTATAACTGGTCGGGATTTTCAAATCCAGTTTCTATAACTGGTCGAGATTTTCAAATCTAGTTTTTATAACTGGTCGGGATTTTCAAATCCAGTTTTTACAACTGGTCGGGATTTTCAAATCCAGTTTTATAACTGATCGGGATTTTCAAATCCATTTTCTATAACTGGTCGGGATTTTCAAATCTAGTTTTATAATTGGTCGGAATTTTCAAATCTAGTGTTATAACTTATCAGGATTTTCAAATCCAGTTTTTATAACTGGTGTGGATTTTCAAATCCAGTTTTATAACTAGTCGGGATTTTCAAATCCAGTTTTTATAACTGGTCGTGATTTTCAAAATTCAGTTTTTACAACTGGTCGGGATTTTCAAATCCAGTTTCTATAACTGGTCGGGATTTTCAAATCCAGTTTCTATAACTGGTCGAGATTTTCAAATCTAGTTTTTATAACTGGTCGGGATTTTAAAATCCTGTTTTTACAACTGGTCGGGATTTTCAAATCCAGTTTCTATAACTGGTTGGGATTTTCAAATCCAGTTTTATAACTGGTCAGGATTTTCAAATCCAGTTTTATAACTGATCGGGATTTTCAAATCCATTTTCTATAACTGGTCGGGATTTTCAAATCTAGTTTTTATAACTGGTCGGGATTTTTAAATCCAGTTTCTATAACTGGTCGGGATTTTCAAATCTAGTTTGTATAACTGGTCAGGATTTTCAAATCCAGTTTCTAAAACTGGTCGGGATTTTCAAATCCAGTTTTTATAACTGGTCGAGATTTTCAAATTCAGTGTTATAACTGGTCGGGATTTTCAACTCCAGTTTCTATAACTGGTCGGAATTTTAAAATTCAGTGTTATAACTAGTCGGGATTTTCAAATCCAGTTTCTATAACTGGTCGGGATTTTGAAATCTAGTTTCTATAACTGGTCGGGATTTTCAATTCCAGATTTTATAACTGGTCGGAATTTTCAAATCCAGTTTCTATAACTGGTGGGGATTTTCAAATTCAGTTTCTCTAACTGGTCGGGATTTTGAAATCCAGTTTCTATAACTGGTCGGGATTTTCAAATACAGTTTCTATAACTGGTCGAGATTTTCAAATCAGTTTCTATAACTCGTCGGCATTTTCAACACCAGTTGTTATAATTGGTCGGGATTTTCAAATCCAGTATCTATAACTGGTCGGAATTTTCAAATCTAGTGTCATAACAGGTCGGAATTTTTAAATCCAGTTTCTATAACTGGTCGGGATTTTCAAATCCAGTTTTATAACTGGTCAGGATTTTCAAATCCAGTTTCTATAACTGGTGGGATTTTCAAATCCAGTTTCTAAAACTGGTCAGAATTTTGAAATCCAGTTTCTATAACTGGTTGGGATTTTCAAATACAGTTTCTATAACTGGTCGAGATTTTCAAATCCAGTTTCTATAACTGGTCGGGATTTTCAACTCCAGTTTTTATAACGGGTTGGGATTTTCAAATCCAGTTTCTATAACTGGTCGGGATTTTTAAATCCAGTTTCTATAACTGGTCGGGATTTTCAAATCCAGTTTTATAACTCGTCCGGATTTTCAAATCCTGTTTCTATAACTGATCGGGATTTTTAAATCCAGTTTTATAACTTGTTGGGATTTTCAAATCCAGTTTTATAACTAGTCTGGATTTTCAAATCCAGTTTCTATAACTGGTCGGGATTTTCAAATCCAGTTTTATAATTGGTCGGAATTTTCAAATCTAGTGTTATAACTGATCAGGATTTTCAAATCCAGTTTCTATAACTGGTGTGGATTTTCAAATCCAGTTTTATAACTAGTCGGGATTTTCAAATCCAGTTTTTATAACTGGTCGTGATTTTCAAAATTCAGTTTTTACAACTGGTCGGGATTTTCAAATCCAGTTTCTATTACTTGTCGGGATTTTCAAATCCAGTTTCTATAACTGGTCGGGATTTTCAAATCCAGTTTCTATAACTGGTCGAGATTTTCAAATCCAGTTTTTATAACTGGTCGGGATTTTCAAATCAAGTTTCTATAACTAGTCGGGATTTTCAAATCCAGTTTTATAACTGGTCGAGATTTTCAAATCCAGTTTCTATAACTCGTCGGGATTTTCAAATCCAGTTTCTATAACTGGTCGGGATTTTCAAATCCAGTTTCTATAACTGGTCGGGATTTTCAAATCCAGTTTTTATAACTGGTCATGATTTTCAAATCCAGTTTTTGTAACTGGTCGGGATTTTCAAAATTCAGTTTTTACAACTGGTCGGGATTTTCAAATCCAGTTTCTATAACTGGTCGGGATTTTCAAATTCAGTTTCTATAACTGGTCGTGATTTTCAAATCCAGTTTCTATAACTGGTCGTGATTTTCAAATCTAGTGTCATAACTGGTCGGGATTTTCAAATCCAATTTCTATATCTGGTCGGGATTTTCAAATCCAGTTTTATAACTGGTCAGAATTTTCAAATGCAGTTTCTATAACTGATCGGGATTTTCAAATACAGTTTTTATAACTGGTCGAGATTTTCAAATCCAGTTTCTATAACTCGTCGGCATTTTCAACACCAGTTGTTATAACTGGTCGGGATTTTCAAATCCAGTATCTATAACTGGTCGGAATTTTCAAATCTAGTGTCATAACAGGTCGGAATTTTTAAATCCAGTTTCTATAACTGGTCGGGATTTTCAAATCCAGTTTTATAACTGGTCAGGATTTTCAAATCCAGTTTCTATAACTGGTCGGGATTTTCAAATCCAGTTTCTAAAACTGGTCAGAATTTTGAAATCCAGTTTCTATAACTGGTTGGGATTTTCAAATACAGTTTCTATAACTGGTCGAGATTTTCAAATCCAGTTTCTATAACTGTTCGGGATTTTCAACTCCAGTTTTTATAACTGGTTGGGATTTTCAAATCCAGTTTCTATAACTGGTCGGGATTTTGAAATCTAGTGTCATAACTGGTCGGGATTTTTAAATCCAGTTTCTATAACTGGTCGGGATTTTCAAATCCAGTTTTATAACTCGTCCGGATTTTCAAATCCAGTTTCTATAACTGATCGGGATTTTTAAATCCAGTTTTATAACTGGTTGGGATTTTCAAATCCAGTTTTATAACTAGTCTGGATTTTCAAATCCAGTTTCTATAACTGGTCGGGATTTTCAAATCCAGTTTTATAATTGGTCGGAATTTTCAAATCTAGTGTTATAACTGATCAGGATTTTCAAATCCAGTTTCTATAACTGGTGTGGATTTTCAAATCCAGTTTTATAACTAGTCGGGATTTTCAAATCCAGTTTTTATAACTGGTCATGATTTTCAAAATTCAGTTTTTACAACTGGTCGGGATTTTCATATCCAGTTTCTATAACTGGTCGAGATTTTCAAATCTAGTATTTATAACTGGTCGGGATTTTCAAATCCAGTTTTTACAACTGGTCGGGATTTTCAAATCCAGTTTCTATAACTGGTCGGGATTTTCAAATCCAGTTTTATAACTGGTCGATATTTTCAAATCCAGTTTTATAACTGATCGGGATTTTCAAATCCATTTTCTATAACTGGTCGGGATTTTCAAATCTAGTTTTTATAACTGATCAGGATTTTTAAATCCAGTTTCTATAACTGATCGGGATTTTCAAATCTAGTTGTATAACTGGTCAGGATTTTCAAATCCAGTTTCTAAAACTGGTCGGGATTTTCAAATCCAGTTTTTATAAGTGGTCGGGATTTTCAAATTCAGTGTTATAACTGGTCGGGATTTTCAACTCCAGTTTCTATAACTGGTCGGGATTTTCAAATTCAGTGTTATAACTGGTCGGGATTTTCAAATCCAGTTTCTATAACTGGTCGGGATTTTGAAATCTAGTTTCTATAACGGGTCGCGATTTTCAATTCCAGATTTTATAACTGGTCGGAATTTTCAAATCCAGTTTCTATAACTGGTCGGGATTTTCAAATCCAGTTTCTATAACTGGTCGGGATTTTGAAATCCAGTTTCTATAACTGGTCGGGATTTTCAAATACAGTTTCTATAACTGGTCGAGATTTTCAAATCCAGTTTCTATAACTCGTCGGCATTTTCAACACCAGTTGTTATAACTGGTCGGGATTTTCAAATCCAGTATCTATAACTGGTCGGAATTTTCAAATCTAGTGTCATAACAGGTCGGAATTTTTAAATCCAGTTTCTATAACTGGTCGGGATTTTCAAATCCAGTTTTATAACTGGTCAGGATTTTCAAATCCAGTTTCTATAACTGGTCGGGATTTTCAAATCCAGTTTCTAAAACTGGTCAGAATTTTGAAATCCAGTTTCTATAACTGGTTGGGATTTTCAAATACAGTTTCTATAACTGGTCGAGATTTTCAAATCCAGTTTCTATAACTGGTCGAGATTTTCAACTCCAGTTTTTATAACTGGTTGGGATTTTCAAATCCAGTTTTTATAACTGATCGGGATTTTGAAATCTAGTGTCATAACTGGTCGGGATTTTTAAATCCAGTTTCTATAACTGGTCGGGATTTTCAAATCCAGTTTTATAACTCGTCCGGATTTTCAAATCTAGTTTCTATAACTGATCGGGATTTTTAAATCCAGTTTTATAACTGGTTGGGATTTTCAAATCCAGTTTTATAACTAGTCGGGATTTTCAAATCCAGTTTCTATAACTGGTCGGGATTTTCAAATCCAGTTTTATAATTGGTCGGAATTTTCAAATCTAGTGTTATAACTGATCAGGATTTTCAAATCCAGTTTCTATAACTGGTGTGGATTTTCAAATCCAGTTTTATAACTAGTCGGGATTTTTAAATCCAGTTTTTATAACTGGTCGTGATTTTCAAAATTCAGTTTTTACAATTGGTCGTGATTTTCAAATCCAGTTTCTATAACTGGTCGGGATTTTCAAATCCAGTTTCTATAACTGGTCGGGATTTTCAAATCCAGTTTCTATAACTGGTCGGGATTTTCAAATCCAGTTTCTATAACTGGTCGAGATTTTCAAATCTAGTTTTTATAACTGGTCGGGATTTTCAAATCCAGTTTTTACAACTGGTCGGGATTTTCAAATCCAGTTTCTATAACTGGTCGGGATTTTCAAATCCAGTTTTATAACTGGTCGGGATTTTCAAATCCAGTTTTATAACTGATCGGGATTTTCAAATCCATTTTCTATAACTGGTCGGGATTTTCAAATCTAGTTTTATAATTGGTCGGAATTTTCAAATCTAGTGTTATAACTTATCAGGATTTTCAAATCCAGTTTTTATAACTGGTGTGGATTTTCAAATCCAGTTTTATAACTAGTCGGGATTTTCAAATCCAGTTTTTATAACTGGTCGTGATTTTCAAAATTCAGTTTTTACAACTGGTCGGGATTTTCAAATCCAGTTTCTATAACTGGTCGGGATTTTCAAATCCAGTTTCTATAACTGGTCGAGATTTTCAAATCTAGTTTTTATAACTGGTCGGGATTTTAAAATCCTGTTTTTACAACTGGTCGGGATTTTCAAATCCAGTTTCTATAACTGGTTGGGATTTTCAAATCCAGTTTTATAACTGGTCAGGATTTTCAAATCCAGTTTTATAACTGATCGGGATTTTCAAATCCATTTTCTATAACTGGTCGGGATTTTCAAATCTAGTTTTTATAACTGGTCGGGATTTTTAAATCCAGTTTCTATAACTGGTCGGGATTTTCAAATCTAGTTTGTATAACTGGTCAGGATTTTCAAATCCAGTTTCTAAAACTGGTCGGGATTTTCAAATCCAGTTTTTATAACTGGTCGGGATTTTCAAATTCAGTGTTATAACTGGTCGGGATTTTCAACTCCAGTTTCTATAACTGGTCGGAATTTTCAAATTCAGTGTTATAACTGGTCGGGATTTTCAAATCCAGTTTCTATAACTGGTCGGGATTTTGAAATCTAGTTTCTATAACTGGTCGGGATTTTCAATTCCAGATTTTATAACTGGTCGGAATTTTCAAATCCAGTTTCTATAACTGGTGGGGATTTTCAAATCCAGTTTCTCTAACTGGTCGGGATTTTGAAATCCAGTTTCTATAACTGGTCGGGATTTTCAAATACAGTTTCTATAACTGGTCGAGATTTTCAAATCAGTTTCTATAACTCGTCGGCATTTTCAACACCAGTTGTTATAATTGGTCGGGATTTTCAAATCCAGTATCTATAACTGGTCGGAATTTTCAAATCTAGTGTCATAACAGGTCGGAATTTTTAAATCCAGTTTCTATAACTGGTCGGGATTTTCAAATCCAGTTTTATAACTGGTCAGGATTTTCAAATCCAGTTTCTATAACTGGTCGGGATTTTCAAATCCAGTTTCTAAAACTGGTCAGAATTTTGAAATCCAGTTTCTATAACTGGTTGGGATTTTCAAATACAGTTTCTATAACTGGTCGAGATTTTCAAATCCAGTTTCTATAACTGGTCGAGATTTTCAACTCCAGTTTTTATAACGGGTTGGGATTTTCAAATCCAGTTTCTATAACTGGTCGGGATTTTTAAATCCAGTTTCTATAACTGGTCGGGATTTTCAAATCCAGTTTTATAACTCGTCCGGATTTTCAAATCCAGTTTCTATAACTGATCGGGATTTTTAAATCCAGTTTTATAACTGGTTGGGATTTTTAAATCCAGTTTTATAACTAGTCTGGATTTTCAAATCCAGTTTCTATAACTGGTCGGGATTTTCAAATCCAGTTTTATAATTGGTCGGAATTTTCAAATCTAGTGTTATAACTGATCAGGATTTTCAAATCCAGTTTCTATAACTGGTGTGGATTTTCAAATCCAGTTTTATAACTAGTCGGGATTTTCAAATCCAGTTTTTATAACTGGTCATGATTTTCAAAATTCAGTTTTTACAACTGGTCGGGATTTTCATATCCAGTTTCTATAACTGGTCGAGATTTTCAAATCTAGTATTTATAACTGGTCGGGATTTTCAAATCCAGTTTTTACAACTGGTCGGGATTTTCAAATCCAGTTTCTATAACTGGTCGGGATTTTCAAATCCAGTTTTATAACTGGTCGATATTTTCAAATCCAGTTTTATAACTGATCGGGATTTTCAAATCCATTTTCTATAACTGGTCGGGATTTTCAAATCTAGTTTTTATAACTGATCAGGATTTTTAAATCCAGTTTCTATAACTGATCGGGATTTTCAAATCTAGTTGTATAACTGGTCAGGATTTTCAAATCCAGTTTCTAAAACTGGTCGGGATTTTCAAATCCAGTTTTTATAAGTGGTCGGCATTTTCAAATTCAGTGTTATAACTGGTCGGGATTTTCAACTCCAGTTTCTATAACTGGTCGGGATTTTCAAATTCAGTGTTATAACTGGTCGGGATTTTCAAATCCAGTTTCTATAACTGGTCGGGATTTTGAAATCTAGTTTCTATAACGGGTCGCGATTTTCAATTCCAGATTTTATAACTGGTCGGAATTTTCAAATCCAGTTTCTATAACTGGTCGGGATTTTCAAATCCAGTTTCTATAACTGGTCGGGATTTTGAAATCCAGTTTCTATAACTGGTCGGGATTTTCAAATACAGTTTCTATAACTGGTCGAGATTTTCAAATCCAGTTTCTATAACTCGTCGGCATTTTCAACACCAGTTGTTATAACTGGTCGGGATTTTCAAATCCAGTATCTATAACTGGTCGGAATTTTCAAATCTAGTGTCATAACAGGTCGGAATTTTTAAATCCAGTTTCTATAACTGGTCGGGATTTTCAAATCCAGTTTTATAACTGGTCAGGATTTTCAAATCCAGTTTCTATAACTGGTCGGGATTTTCAAATCCAGTTTCTAAAACTGGTCAGAATTTTGAAATCCAGTTTCTATAACTGGTTGGGATTTTCAAATACAGTTTCTATAACTGGTCGAGATTTTCAAATCCAGTTTCTATAACTGGTCGAGATTTTCAACTCCAGTTTTTATAACTGGTTGGGATTTTCAAATCCAGTTTTTATAACTGATCGGGATTTTGAAATCTAGTGTCATAACTGGTCGGGATTTTTAAATCCAGTTTCTATAACTGGTCGGGATTTTCAAATCCAGTTTTATAACTCGTCCGGATTTTCAAATCTAGTTTCTATAACTGATCGGGATTTTTAAATCCAGTTTTATAACTGGTTGGGATTTTCAAATCCAGTTTTATAACTAGTCGGGATTTTCAAATCCAGTTTCTATAACTGGTCGGGATTTTCAAATCCAGTTTTATAATTGGTCGGAATTTTCAAATCTAGTGTTATAACTGATCAGGATTTTCAAATCCAGTTTCTATAACTGGTGTGGATTTTCAAATCCAGTTTTATAACTAGTCGGGATTTTTAAATCCAGTTTTTATAACTGGTCGTGATTTTCAAAATTCAGTTTTTACAATTGGTCGTGATTTTCAAATCCAGTTTCTATAACTGGTCGGGATTTTCAAATCCAGTTTCTATAACTGGTCGGGATTTTCAAATCCAGTTTCTATAACTGGTCGGGATTTTCAAATCCAGTTTCTATAACTGGTCGAGATTTTCAAATCTAGTTTTTATAACTGGTCGGGATTTTCAAATCCAGTTTTTACAACTGGTCGGGATTTTCAAATCCAGTTTCTATAACTGGTCGGGATTTTCAAATCCAGTTTTATAACTGGTCGGGATTTTCAAATCCAGTTTTATAACTGATCGGGATTTTCAAATCCATTTTCTATAACTGGTCGGGATTTTCAAATCTAGTTTTATAATTGGTCGGAATTTTCAAATCTAGTGTTATAACTTATCAGGATTTTCAAATCCAGTTTTTATAACTGGTGTGGATTTTCAAATCCAGTTTTATAACTAGTCGGGATTTTCAAATCCAGTTTTTATAACTGGTCGTGATTTTCAAAATTCAGTTTTTACAACTGGTCGGGATTTTCAAATCCAGTTTCTATAACTGGTCGGGATTTTCAAATCCAGTTTCTATAACTGGTCGAGATTTTCAAATCTAGTTTTTATAACTGGTCGGGATTTTAAAATCCTGTTTTTACAACTGGTCGGGATTTTCAAATCCAGTTTCTATAACTGGTTGGGATTTTCAAATCCAGTTTTATAACTGGTCAGGATTTTCAAATCCAGTTTTATAACTGATCGGGATTTTCAAATCCATTTTCTATAACTGGTCGGGATTTTCAAATCTAGTTTTTATAACTGGTCGGGATTTTTAAATCCAGTTTCTATAACTGGTCGGGATTTTCAAATCTAGTTTGTATAACTGGTCAGGATTTTCAAATCCAGTTTCTAAAACTGGTCGGGATTTTCAAATCCAGTTTTTATAACTGGTCGGGATTTTCAAATTCAGTGTTATAACTGGTCGGGATTTTCAACTCCAGTTTCTATAACTGGTCGGAATTTTCAAATTCAGTGTTATAACTGGTCGGGATTTTCAAATCCAGTTTCTATAACTGGTCGGGATTTTGAAATCTAGTTTCTATAACTGGTCGGGATTTTCAATTCCAGATTTTATAACTGGTCGGAATTTTCAAATCCAGTTTCTATAACTGGTGGGGATTTTCAAATCCAGTTTCTCTAACTGGTCGGGATTTTGAAATCCAGTTTCTATAACTGGTCGGGATTTTCAAATACAGTTTCTATAACTGGTCGAGATTTTCAAATCAGTTTCTATAACTCGTCGGCATTTTCAACACCAGTTGTTATAATTGGTCGGGATTTTCAAATCCAGTATCTATAACTGGTCGGAATTTTCAAATCTAGTGTCATAACAGGTCGGAATTTTTAAATCCAGTTTCTATAACTGGTCGGGATTTTCAAATCCAGTTTTATAACTGGTCAGGATTTTCAAATCCAGTTTCTATAACTGGTCGGGATTTTCAAATCCAGTTTCTAAAACTGGTCAGAATTTTGAAATCCAGTTTCTATAACTGGTTGGGATTTTCAAATACAGTTTCTATAACTGGTCGAGATTTTCAAATCCAGTTTCTATATCTGGTCGAGATTTTCAACTCCAGTTTTTATAACGGGTTGGGATTTTCAAATCCAGTTTCTATAACTGGTCGGGATTTTTAAATCCAGTTTCTATAACTGGTCGGGATTTTCAAATCCAGTTTTATAACTCGTCCGGATTTTCAAATCCAGTTTCTATAACTGATCGGGATTTTTAAATCCAGTTTTATAACTGGTTGGGATTTTTAAATCCAGTTTTATAACTAGTCTGGATTTTCAAATCCAGTTTCTATAACTGGTCGGGATTTTCAAATCCAGTTTTATAATTGGTCGGAATTTTCAAATCTAGTGTTATAACTGATCAGGATTTTCAAATCCAGTTTCTATAACTGGTGTGGATTTTCAAATCCAGTTTTATAACTAGTCGGGATTTTCAAATCCAGTTTTTATAACTGGTCATGATTTTCAAAATTCAGTTTTTACAACTGGTCGGGATTTTCATATCCAGTTTCTA
Source organism: Nuphar pumila (assembly GCF_984573655.1). Taxonomy (NCBI): domain Eukaryota; kingdom Viridiplantae; phylum Streptophyta; class Magnoliopsida; order Nymphaeales; family Nymphaeaceae; genus Nuphar; species Nuphar pumila. Next base: position 66,520,433 of record NC_143258.1, read on the forward strand.
TAACTGGTCGAGATTTTCAAATCTAGTATTTATAACTGGTCGGGATTTTCAAATCCAGTTTTTACAACTGGTCGGGATTTTCAAATCCAGTTTCTATAACTGGTCGGGATTTTCAAATCCAGTTTTATAACTGGTCGATATTTTCAAATCCAGTTTTATAACTGATCGGGATTTTCAAATCCATTTTCTATAACTGGTCGGGATTTTCAAATCTAGTTTTTATAACTGATCAGGATTTTTAAATCCAGTTTCTATAACTGATCGGGATTTTCAAATCTAGTTGTATAACTGGTCAGGATTTTCAAATCCAGTTTCTAAAACTGGTCGGGATTTTCAAATCCAGTTTTTATAAGTGGTCGGCATTTTCAAATTCAGTGTTATAACTGGTCGGGATTTTCAACTCCAGTTTCTATAACTGGTCGGGATTTTCAAATTCAGTGTTATAACTGGTCGGGATTTTCAAATCCAGTTTCTATAACTGGTCGGGATTTTGAAATCTAGTTTCTATAACGGGTCGCGATTTTCAATTCCAGATTTTATAACTGGTCGGAATTTTCAAATCCAGTTTCTATAACTGGTCGGGATTTTCAAATCCAGTTTCTATAACTGGTCGGGATTTTGAAATCCAGTTTCTATAACTGGTCGGGATTTTCAAATACAGTTTCTATAACTGGTCGAGATTTTCAAATCCAGTTTCTATAACTCGTCGGCATTTTCAACACCAGTTGTTATAACTGGTCGGGATTTTCAAATCCAGTATCTATAACTGGTCGGAATTTTCAAATCTAGTGTCATAACAGGTCGGAATTTTTAAATCCAGTTTCTATAACTGGTCGGGATTTTCAAATCCAGTTTTATAACTGGTCAGGATTTTCAAATCCAGTTTCTATAACTGGTCGGGATTTCCAAATCCAGTTTCTAAAACTGGTCAGAATTTTGAAATCCAGTTTCTATAACTGGTTGGGATTTTCAAATACAGTTTCTATAACTGGTCGAGATTTTCAAATCCAGTTTCTATAACTGGTCGAGATTTTCAACTCCAGTTTTTATAACTGGTTGGGATTTTCAAATCCAGTTTTTATAACTGGTCGGGATTTTGAAATCTAGTGTCATAACTGGTCGGGATTTTTAAATCCAGTTTCTATAACTGGTCGGGATTTTCAAATCCAGTTTTATAACTCGTCCGGATTTTCAAATCCAGTTTCTATAACTGATCGGGATTTTTAAATCCAGTTTTATAACTGGTTGGGATTTTTAAATCCAGTTTTATAACTAGTCGGGATTTTCAAATCCAGTTTCTATAACTGGTCGGGATTTTCAAATCCAGTTTTATAATTGGTTGGAATTTTCAAATCTAGTGTTATAACTGATCAGGATTTTCAAATCCAGTTTCTATAACTTGTGTGGATTTTCAAATCCAGTTTTATAACTAGTCGGGATTTTTAAATCCAGTTTCTATAACTGGTCGGGATTTTCAAATCCAGTTTCTATAACTGGTCGGGATTTTCAAATCCAGTTTCTATAACTGGTCGGGATTTTCAAATCCAGTTTCTATAACTGGTCGAGATTTTCAAATCTAGTTTTTATAACTGGTCGGGATTTTCAAATCCAGTTTTTACAACTGGTCGGGATTTTCAAATCCAGTTTCTATAACTGGTCGGGATTTTCAAATCCAGTTTTATAACTGGTCGGGATTTTCAAATCCAGTTTTATAACTGATCGGGATTTTCAAATCCATTTTCTATAACTGGTCTGGATTTTCAAATCTAGTTTTATAATTGGTCGGAATTTTCAAATCTAGTGTTATAACTGATCAGGATTTTCAAATCCAGTTTCTATAACTGGTGTGGATTTTCAAATCCAGTTTTATAACTAGTCGGGATTTTCAAATCCAGTTTTTATAACTGGTCGTGATTTTCAAAATTCAGTTTTGACAACTGGTCGGGATTTTCAAATCCAGTTTCTATAACTTGTCGGGATTTTCAAATCCAGTTTCTATAACTGGTCGGGATTTTCAAATCCAGTTTCTATAACTGGTCGAGATTTTCAAATCCAGTTTTTATAACTGGTCGGGATTTTCAAATCAAGTTTCTATAACTGGTCGGGATTTTCAAATCCAGTTTTATAACTGGTCGAGATTTTCAAATCCAGTTTCTATAACTGGTCGGGATTTTCAAATCCAGTTTCTATAACTGGTCGAGATTTTCAAATCCAGTTTCTATAACTGGTCGGGATTTTCAAATCCAGTTTTTATAACTGGTCATGATTTTCAAATCCAGTTTTTGTAACTGGTCGGGATTTTCAAAATTCAGTTTTTACAACTGGTCGGGATTTTCAAATCCAGTTTCTATAACTGGTCGGGATTTTCAAATTCAGTTTCTATAACTGGTCGTGATTTTCAAATCCAGTTTCTATAACTGGTCGTGATTTTCAAATCTAGGATCATAACTGGTCGGGATTTTCAAATCCAATTTCTATATCTGTTCGGGATTTTCAAATCCAGTTTTATAACTGGTCAGAATTTTCAAATGCAGTTTCTATAACTGGTCGGGATTTTCAAATACAGTTTTTATAACTGGTCGAGATTTTCAAATCCAGTTTCTATAACTCGTCGGCATTTTCAACACCAGTTGTTATAACTGGTCGGGATTTTCAAATCCAGTATCTATAACTGGTCGGAATTTTCAAATCTAGTGTCATAACAGGTCGGAATTTTTAAATCCAGTTTCTATAACTGGCCGGGATTTTCAAATCCAGTTTTATAACTGGTCAGGATTTTCAAATCCAGTTTCTATAACTGGTCGGGATTTTCAAATCCAGTTTCTAAAACTGGTCAGAATTTTGAAATCCAGTTTCTATAACTGGTTGGGATTTTCAAATACAGTTTCTATAACTGGTCGAGATTTTCAAATCCAGTTTCTATAAGTGGTCGAGATTTTCAACTCCAGTTTTTATAACTGGTTGGGATTTTCAAATCCAGTTTTTATAACTGGTCGGGATTTTGAAATCTAGTGTCATAACTGGTCGGGATTTTTAAATCCAGTTTCTATAACTGGTCGGGATTTTCAAATCCAGTTTTATAACTCGTCCGGATTTTCAAATCTAGTTTCTATAACTGATCGGGATTTTTAAATCCAGTTTTATAACTGGTT